>NC_080675.1:26462467-26765497 GCF_030445035.2 Dasypus novemcinctus
GTTCATCAATTGTAACAAATGTACCACACTAATGAAGGATGTTGCTAATGTGGGAAAGTGTGGGAAAGGGAGGGAGGGGAACTTATTGGAATACCCTATATTTTTAATGTAATATTTATGTAATCTAAAGCTTCTTTAAAAATAAATAAATAAATAAAACAGGTGTTCTTAACTTTTTTTATTCCATGGACCCTTTTGCCAATCAGGTGAAAACCACATATAGTGTATTAAATAATACACTATACTGTGTGTTATTTAATAAATATACCCACACCAACATGTCTGCACAAGAATAATGTTTTTATGAATTTCAATTCAAGCTCACAGATACCTCATTCAAAACCCCTGCTCTACAGGAAAAGTTACAGACAGGAAAAATTACAAAGCAGAGAAGTTTTTACAGAGCTGCTAACTGGTTTGGGGAGCTTTCAAATAGTGGAAATTGTTGGACTTTTCATTGAAAAGTTTCTATAACATTTACCAATGTAAACTCAGAAATTCCTGGCTGGCCAGGATGCCAGGAAATAAAAGAGACATTTTTCAGGCATTGTCTAATCATAACTTCTTCATTCCTTCTACTCTCCATGCTTAAAGATACTTCCTTGCTTTCTGTAAATTCAGCCCCACCCTCAGGATAATAGGCATATAGTTATCCTGATCAGAAGGAAAAGGTTCTTAAATGTTCCAGTCTACTATGCCTAGATTCAGACTCAGATCATTCTGCTGCCTGGCTGGCGCAGATAAATGTCTTATTTCAGATAACTGGGCTCTAACTTTATTCCCAAACCTGCTCCCTTACAAACACCTTTTTTATATCTATGGGGCAGGCATTTGTTTATTGGGATGTCTAGTATTTGCTCTCCTTCTTCCTATTAGAACCCTGATCTCATTTATGGGGAAAGTCTTCTTTATGAGTACCCTTGATAGGAAGCAGTGCTCACACCTACCTCATAACCCAAAGGGGCCACATTGTTTACTCCCTGCTCTGACATAGACAGTAAAGCAGGTATATGACCTATTTTCAGCCAATCAGAAATGTGATGTGTGTTTGTTTTTGAGAATATTCAGTTCTACCAGATAAATACGTGGTTTGCAAAACATAGGCATAATCTTTCAAAGTATTTCAAGTATAGATCAGTACCTAGTAAGCAAAAAAGTTGTTAGGTGGAAGCATAATTATGGCACATATTAAGCATAAGATAAGAAGCTAGCAAGAAGAATACATGTGTGCTAAACATGGAGAGATGAAAGGACCAACATATATCTAATATTCATGAGGCACCTTGTGGAGCAATTTGCTGCATGGTGCATCCATGAGTTGTAGGAACACAAGCTCAGGAACAACAGAAATTTTCAGCAAATGACCACTTTATTACATATAGAGAAGAAAGGGTCCAAAGAGCAGGGAAGAATTCCCGTAGTGACTGGTCTTTTGGGCAGGCCAAACTACTCGTGTCTGGGTGGGTGGGTGGCAGTCCCCCGCAACCCACTTCATATTGGAGGGGAGAGACCAATATGCACTGCCCAGGGTGGGGTATTACTATAACCCAGGGTAAAGAAGCCCCACCACGGAGGCTCCCCACCCCTCCCCCCATAGGCAGCTGATACTGCTTGTTCTGTTTCTGGGTTCAAGGTATGGTCAGGCCTTTTTATTAAACCTCACATCTCCCCTAAGCTGCGGAATAGAAATATACTCAAACAATAGGAAAGGAGGGGGACCAGGAGGTAAGGGCTGGGTGATGGCTTCTGAGTCTGTGTCTAAATTCCAGGATATACCTGAGTACTAAACACATACATATGAGACTAAATCTACGAGAGGCAATAAATACTCAGGATACGTCAACTATATATTACTTAATATTCACCACGCCTTTATTTACCACCCATCATGACACCCATTCTAGATCCAAGAAACACAAATAAAACCCATGGCTATCAATCAGGCTGTTCAGCCAGCTCCAACTATGGCCAGTTGTACTTTTACCTGTTTCTCCAACAGAGCAAGTCTGTACCATTGGCCCAGAGCATCATTCATCTGCAGACTCCTTTGCCCAAACCTCAGCTCTGGTCCTCAAAACCATACCTTCAGCGGGGAAGGCTGATGTGGCAGAAAGAGAAAGGACAGAATCATTGCATACCCCAAGATTCAGACTGTTTGGTCCTTCCCTTGTGCTCGTACTTATCCTTAGCGTGTTAACTTTACCCCTTCACTTTCCCCTTGCGTCTCCCTGTGTGTTTTCATTTATTTAATAAATTGCGTCATTTGATCGTATTAATTTGGTCTCTGAGGCTTTCTCTTCTATGACCTCTGGCATAAGCTTCCAGGTACTTCATTTGGAGGCCATCACTGTGCCAAGATACTTTCCCATTGTACAGGGACTTGGAATCAAAGATGAGTGATATAAGGATGTGCCATAATAGCCTGAAGACCAGACTTTGCTTAAGTTGGAAACTTGGCTGTGGTAACTGTACCACTGTCCTCTTTGTTCCAATATTTTTCTTTCTCTTTTATTAAGAAGGCATTTATTAAGGAATATATGTAAATATGTGTAAAATTTTTAGCAAAAAATAAAATAATTATAATACCTACCAAGTAGGAAAATTAAAGTCAGATGTAAGAATTAAACTTGGCCAAGGCTAATCCCTTATAAATTGGCTTCCTAGGAAAAAATGGTTTCCTGCAGTGCTCCACAGAAATGGGCCACAGCCTTAGTGTTTAAGGCAAGCAAACTTGGGCAGCTGTACGACTCAGCTCACAGACCTTTGAATATCCCAGGGGAGGATGACTGTTGATTGGCAAGACCTGTCATTCATTTGCTATGTCATACGGCTGTAATCACAAGGTTTATACCCCTTCCCTTGGGTTTGAAGGTATGGTGCTACCTCCAACCATAGACACTAAGCTGGCAGGAGAGGGCCGGAGTCAAGGTTTCTGTTATGATGTGATGTACTGTAGTTCAAAATCCCCAAAGCTCGAAGGTTATGATCCCTCTCCCAGAGGCTTATATTTGGCTCTGCTAGATATCTGTGTGCTGTCCAGGGACCTGTACCCAGGCCACTAACCCTGCCTGCATGAGTTTCTGCCAATGAAAGCATTTCCAGCAAGGGAGGTTGTTACAGCTGGTCATTGTCCTTGTTTGCATGATGAAACTATTATCAGGCCCCCCAAACCTCTTTCCCTTTATGCTGTTCCCCAATCATAATCCTCTCCCCCTCCCCTAGAAATAATCACTATCCTGACTTTTGTGCTAATTATTTTCTTGCTTTCCTTTACAACTCTACCACCTAGATATCCATTACTAAGCAATTCAGTTTAGTTTTGGATCTTTATATAGTATATGACTTTTGTCCATGTTGTTATGTGTAACCATAGTTTATTCTTTCCTTGGCTGAATTGTTGTATAACTTTACCACAATTTATATAGATCCATTCTGTTACAGATCCATTCTATTATAAATAAAGTAGAATTGCTGGGTCACAGGGTATGCTCTATCTTGAGGAGATAATGCCAGAGTTTTGCACAGCAGTTGTACTAATTTAATGTTCCATATCTTCATTTCCACTTCGTATTGTCTGACATTTTACTGTTTGCCAATCTGGTGAGTATGTAATATTTTTATTTTGCAGTTCCCTTATTACCATTAGATTGAGTGCATTTTCATGTATTTATTACTCACTTGGATTTCCTCTTTTGCTAAAGGACTATTCATGTCCTGTACCCAATTTTCTAAAGAGTTGTATGTCTTTTTCACATTGATTTATAGGAGTTTTTATATATTTTGGATCTAGACCTTTGGTAATTAAATGTCACAAATATCATCTCCCACTCTGTAACTTGTTTTTTCACTCTTATTAAGATATATTTTGAGGGGAAAATATTTTAATTTCAAAGTGGTAGAAAAATTGATCTTTTCCTTTATTGATAGTACTTTTTTGTGCCTTGTTAAAAAAAAATCCTCCCTGACTCTGAATTCATGAAGATATTCTCCTGCATCATCCTCTGAAAGCTCTACAGTTTTGCCTTTCACATTCAGGTCTTTAATCCACTGGGAATCTATTTTTGTGAATGTCTCTGCTTTTTATCCAACGCTGATTCTCGAGCCTCCATTCAATCTGTAAGTCCCAGATCACTTTGCAATAAATCTTCTTTTTGCTTTAGATAGCCAACATGGGTTTCTGTTGTTTTAAATCAAGAGTGTTGGCTGTTACAATGGACTACTGACTTGGCTCCCATTCCTGGAGTCCTGTCTCTTAATCCCCGTCCAGTTCTGTGCCTTGTGACTAGATGCAGACAGGTTTTTGTCCATGGTTTCGACTGTGACCAAAGATTGCCATATTCCATATTCTTGTACCTTGCCCAGCAGACTACTTCATATTTCAGAACCTGCAGCTAGATTGTTTCAATCAGTTCCTGTGCCATTGCCCAGGTCCACTGTAAGTAAAAAAAAAAAAAAAAAAGTCTCACTGATTCTCAAGTTATCACATGAAATTGTAAGCCAACGCTTAGACACCCAGCTGGAAGAGTGAGAGGCTCACAGGAAGAGGAGTATAGAGATAACACTCATAAACAATAGCCAATTGACGTCATCCGCTCAGCCAGACAAATGAAAGCAGGTTTAACTCCCAGCTGGGATTTCAGATCTTATTGCCATTCTTTGTCTCTCCTATCAGGAGACCAGGCAGGAAGATTCACACTTTATTTTTTTCCAAGTGGTTTATTGATTTGTGGATTCAGTGAAATGTGTATCAATTGAACTAAATATTCCCTTTAAGAACGAGGAGGATCACACTGTGCTGAAATTAACAGGCACAACAGAACTGCCTCTTAAGAGTTCAACCACACTACAATAGAAGCACACAGTGTGAAGGCAATCTGATGATTGAATAGCTCCATTTCATCCTTGGCCATCAAAAGCCAGTATGCTCTTATTTCTACTTTCTTTGGCTCCCTTCTTCCTTCCTCCAAACATACATATTTCAAGGATATTATGTGCACTATTTAACAGAAAATAGATTTCTTTCCTCTCCTTCCACTTTCTCATAATATTTATTTTTCCAAACAATTCTTAAATGTATAGTAGACTTTGAACTCTTTGCTTCTAGATGGCTGCTTAACTTCACATCTTCTCTGATCATGTCACAATGGAAATAGTGGCTAAGACTAATTAGCAATATCAAGACCAAAAATATACACGACATTTAAGCAACGATTTTTCCTTTTTAAAAAATTAAACACTTGTCCTCATTCATAGATTTCATTCTACTGAACTGTTGTCTTTTTCTCTTGATAATGGATTTGGCATAAAAGTGTGATATAATTACAATAGCTGACAATTTTATTAACTTTACAACCTTCAAATTATGTTGACACTTGATTTTTATCTCAAAAACTATGGTGAAATATGTAAAAACTATAGCATTATCTTCAGTTTCCTTGCCAACAGTTCAGCAGCTCAAAGAAAGTCTTCAAATGATCCATAATATAGCCAGGACCCAATCTTGACTTATCTGACTCCTTGGCCAGTGCTATTTCCAAGATGGTTGTCTAATAGTAAGTGGTTCTTATATGGCTATAAGAATATGTATTTCATGTAAAATTAATATACATACCAAAAATTAAAACTGCAACACTAGCCACATCATACATATCCTTTGTAACCATCTGATTCCATAATGACATACATTTTAAGGCAATATTATTAATAAACACTACCATGCGTAGGATGTGGGAGTGTCAAGTATATTGAATACAATCTGATTTGGGGTTTTTTGTTTGCTTGGCTTTTGTTTTTGCCAATTCAGATTTAAAAATTATCTCATTCATTATCGGATTAAAAAGCCAAACATATTCCTGTAGAATGTGTTTACACAAGAAAGATCAAATTCCAGACTTCCATCTTTATTAGCATACAGATTGAGTAAACAGGCTTTTGCAAACATATTTAGGTCTTTATAACTGTACAGAAGAGGCAGAGGATGGTTGGTTTCAGGGCATGAATCCGATATTACAATCTGTCCTTTTATTTTTTAAATACTTTGCTGTTAATTTAAGGGCTAAGTGAAATTCCACTCTGTTAGAGATAAAGTATTTGTTTACATAAGTTTGCAAGAGATGAAAGAAGAATGTTAAAGACAATTTATTACATATGCATAGATGTTTAAATCTTCCACTCTGATTATCCCAGGTCTCCTAAAATAACAAATGGAATTTCTTTTCTTCCATTCCGCCATATATTTGCTTTCATCTGTTGTTTGTTTAATTTCATTAATTTGTTAATTTATTTGCTGTTATTTATTTAATAACTACCATGTACTCCTTGCTGGAATGCAGTGATGAATTAGGGTCTCTGCCCTCCAGCACTAAATCACAGGCTAGAGCTAAACCGGTGACCTCAGTGGTGAGCCCAGCAAGATAAGAAGTCCCACAAAAAGAGAACCTATCATCATCTTAAAAATCAAGACAGGCTTGCCAGAGGAGATATTATTTAATCCCAGGAAAACAAATAGGAGCATCCTTTGAAGTAAACCCAATTTCTTAAGCTTTCATGTGAGCCTCAAAACCTTCTCAGTGAATGTAGTGTGTGTGTGTGGGTGAATGAGTAAGAAAATCATGTTTTCATGATTTCATGTTTTCCAACATGGTGTTCCAAACCCCTATAGTTCCATAAAGTAGTTCAATAGTAGAAATTGAACTGCTTTTCTTCACTTTTGTTTGTTGTTTGCCAGATATTCTGACTTTGAACTTTTATATCCATCTGACCCAGCATGCACCCAGAGATTGCCTTTATAATATAGCATGTATTCTGTACATTGTTCATAAAATTTACTCCAGACCTCTTTATTTTGCTATTCCTCTCCTTTTCACCTTAATCTTTTGAGTGTTAGACTTTGTTTCCCTTTTTCAGTGGAGCATTACAGTGTAGCTTTGGAAAATGTTAGCTCCCTACAATCTAACTCAACCTGCCCTTCCCCACATACAAGTTATTCCAAAAAAGAAGAAATTAAAACTTAAAAAATATGTATATTTGTTATTCAAAAAAAGGATAATGAAATCACCTGGCCTCTTATTCCAACCAATGGTGCTGGCTGAGGTAGATGATGTTCAGAATATTCCTAACAAATACAACCCTCCATCCTTCCTAAAAGAACACAGTTTTTGTTCAGATAGGGGTCAGCAGAGTGGTCAGGGAGCATGGGCCAACATTACCACCTCTCTCACTGCCTCAGGGATGGAACCATAATTGGACTAACCTGTCATGGAGTATCTTTCTCCTTCCCCATTAGTTCAGATGTACATATAAGATGCAGGTCTGTTCAATGGTCCCCAAGGGAAAGTCTGCTAGGGCCTTCTAAAAAATATTTCTCTCAATGGAAAAAAAAAGAGAGGGAGAACTCTGGAAGAACTCTTTTCTTTCTGCCTGCCTATGGGTATCTTTGGAAGCTTTTGGACACCTTCAGGTTCTTTTCGACAAAGATATGATGCTGTCTTGGCACCATGGGTAGACAAGCCTAAAGACAAAGCCAGCATGTTGAGTATGGTAGAGCTGAGGCAGAAAGAGCCTGGGTCCTTGGTGACATCATTGACCCATCATATGATCCTGTAACCACCTGGTCCTGGAACTTCTTTTTAATTGTCATCTGGCTTAACCCTCTTTTATATAGAAATTTTGGACCTACCACTATTCTCTTGCCCTTTTGACGACAACTCTACTTGGTTTCCCTAGCTTAAGCTTTGGTTGTCTTTAAAGAATTTAGCTCCAAAACACCCACCCCACCCCCCACCCCTCTGCTTCCTTTTCCAATCTAATAGCATTTCAAGCCACTGAACTCAGACCCTGACTTTGAGCCATTTGGGCCATCTTGGTGATTCCAGGAGAGACAAGAGATGAAGACATACTCAATTATATATGTCTTTGATGCAAATAATTGAAAATAGAAAACAATGGAATAATTTTCCTTTTGTACAGAGAAAGTAGTTTAAAACATGAAAGACATAGGTATTTAAAGAAAGAAAACCCTGGTGATGAACTGTTTGAGAATCACTACTGTAAAGGATGAATAACAAACTAATCTGTAAGGCAACAAGGACATGTATTTGGAGTTTTAGAATTGCAATTCACGGAGCCCAGATTCCAGAAGCAACCCAAATCCTGTACCCATCTTTACATATCCAGGCAGGGATTTTTCGAGGAAAAGAAGATCAGATAAAATAGTTGGTGGATATTTGGGGTACTCCAGTTGTTCTTCAGATTAGATAGTTTACTGATTTCTTTATCTTGTTGTTTATCATGTCCAGATGTCCTTAGAGTTTTGAGGAACATTGTTGTTTGAGGCTTTGCATACTTTGGCAGTTCTTGATATTTGGGTAAGACCTGTATAAGAGTAAACTTCCAGAATGACCTCCCGACTCCATTTTAACCTTTTAGTCATAGAAACTCTGTGTTGTTTTATTTCTCATTACACTATCATAATTCAGATACTGATTTTGGTATCATGGGAAAAATATGAAGGACGTGAATCTCTCTAAGACCTAGTCAATCCAAATCTTTTTAAAAAGTCCTAACCTTTGATACCAATTCTGGTAGTTGGTAGTAGCCAAACTTAAAAATTCTAAATCCAGAAAAAACTTAAGGTAAAAAACTACTTATACAGTTACATATTAGAAACCATCTAATTAAGAAACAAAGGGAGAAAATTGATAAAGTATATTATAATGTAGTCAAGTAATTAATACAATAATTAAAATAATATTTAATAGCATGAGAAATGCTGGTTTGTAATATAAGGAAACAAATATAGATAAGAGAAATATATTTTTGTAAACTATGTTTTAATAAGATCATGTATAGGGAAGAGATGACAAAATGAAAGTATTACTAAAATGTGTAGTGACTATATTTTTTTTGTCTTTATTTTTTTAATATTACATTCAAAAAAATATGAGGTCCCCATATACCCCCCACCCCCCTCACCCCACTCCTTCCCCCGTAACAACAATCTCCTCCATCATCATGAGACATTCATTGCATTTGGTGAATATATCTCTGAGCACCACTGCACCTCATGGTCAATGGTCCACATCATAGCCCACACTCTCCCACATTCCACCCAGTGGGCCATGGGAGGACATACAATTTCTGGAAACTGTCCCTGCAGCATCACCCAGGACAACTCCAAGTCCTGAAAATGCCCCCACATCTCATCTCTTCCTCCCACTCCCTACCCCCCGCAGGCACCATGGCCACTTTCTCCACACCAATGCCACATTTTCTTCTATTACCAATCACAATAGTTCATGACTAGAATATCAGTAAGTCCACTCTAATCCATACTCTATTCTTCCAAACTGTGGACCTTAGAATGTTTGTGTCCACTCCACATCTACATCAAGAGGGGGCTTAGATTCCGCATGGATGCTAGATGCAATCCTCCTGCTTTCACTTGTAGGCACTCTTGGCTCCCTGGTGTGGTGGTTGACCTTCTGCACCTCCATGTTAGCAGAGTGGGGTAAGTCCAATAAACCAGAGTATAGGAGCTGAAGTCTGTTGAGGCTCAGGGCCTGGCTATCACATGGTCAATCCGGAGATTCAGGTCCCCTGGGTATACATTAAACCCCAGCACCAACTATATTTATGATAATATTTGGGCAATTTTCTTCTTTTAATTTCTTAATGCTTTCCAAATGTTCTTGTACAAAAGTTTCTGATCTGCTGAACCCAAGGTCATTGTTCACACTTGGTGGTTTGGTGGTTTCCTTTCAGCTACAGCCTAAAACTGGACTAGGGGTTGCTAATGCTGCCAAATAAATAAGGCATAAATAGTATATGTAACACAAAACCAGATGAAAATGGAAAGTTTCAAACCAAACAGTCCAGATGTTCCTAAGTCTCCCATATTTAATGCAGAGTAAACTAAATCACCAAATCTTTTAACTGCTCAGTTTTGTTTTCCTATTGAATTGACTGTAAGTAGCTGGGTATTGAAAACACAGCAGCTAAGATTTCTGAGAAAATGAAGCAAGGTGCCCTGGCAGAAAAACACACAGATAAGAGTTTTCACCCAGCACCTGTCTAAACTAAATCTGTGCTAAAGCAACTAATTCCTTCCAAAGAAAGGTTTAGATTTTTAGTATAAGTCTTTCTGGCTCAGTAGCTTACTAGACTCCTCTGCTACTCTAGTAGGAAGAGGAGAAATATTATCATTGACACAAGATGAAAGGATGGTGGTTTCCATTAGGAATCTCCTGTAAACCTCTAATCCTGTCTTTAAAAGCTGCAAAGCTTCACTTAACCAACAGCAGGGACTGGGGTTTCCTACAATATGCACATCTCCTTAGCTGCCTTCTAATCTCCCAATTGCTGAAGAAGTGCCAAGGTATTAACATTAAATCACCAAGAAAGGAATTTGGTCTCTCTAAGTTTTTTCTATCCCATTGAGGCTATTTGTAGTTATAGACTCAAACTTTCCAAGGGGATAGAAAACTTCACTCCATTAGTATCAGAACCACCTTTGAAAGAGGCAGCTTCAGCCACCTAGAATAAGAATTTGATGGAGAATCAGAAAGCCTCATTTCTAATTCTGACTGTACTGGAACAATTTTGACCTTAGGCAATCTACAAGCCTGCAGGGTCCACAGATTCTCCATTTTAAAGACAGAGCTTGATGGATTGATCTCTAATTCCTAATCTTTATAGTAACTTTGGTGACTGCCACCTGGAAGATCACAATTCCTCCAGTGTTCCAGAATCACCATTACTTTGAAGTGTAGAAATTCCAATGTTTTCTCCAAATTTTCTCCAGTTTCTCTGGATACTTGCTCTAATATCCTGATTCAGCCAGATTTTCCACCAGTCTCAATTATTTTAAATCCAGCTGTATTCTCTCTGTACTTTTTCATCCCACATTTTGACACTACACCTTGTTTATCAAACCCTTTGCCTCTTTGCCATCCTTCTCCCAAAAGAACAAGGTAGAGTTTGGAGTCAATCAAGAATTGAAGACAAAGACAATATCCAAAGAAAAGGAAGGTCTCAGAATCAAGATGTAGGCCTCACAAATCATCTGGTCTAATAAAGAGGACTGCACAGGAAGATGAAAATCCATTCCCTTTATAGAAAGAAACAAACAAACAATAAATGTCAGAGAAGAAATTAATCTCCATTCAGAAGAATTCCAAATAATATATGCAGTTACTCTTCCCTTTAGGAGGTAAAACTTAGTCCCTCCCCATCTTCATTGAAAGTGGGTGCAATTAGTGATGTACATTCGAAGAAGAGAGTATGGAAAGGGGAAAATAAAAAAGACACTTCACAGTGGAGAAACCTGAGAAAGACTGGTCCAGCCAAGTGATCAAGGTTGAGATCAACAGTGATAAGTTGTGTTGATAATATATACCCTTGAAAAGATGTGAAGCAAATGGCACTTTTTCTCCCTGGTCTTCCTCCCAAAATCCATAACCCCAGTTTAACTATGAGAAAAACATCAGAAAAATTCCAGTGGAGGAGCATTCTAAAAAATGAAGGAAAGTTTGAGAAAATCAGAGTCAAAAGGAGACTACAGAGACATGAAAATTAAATGTAATACAGGATACTGGATGAGCTCCTGGTACAAAAAAAGGACATGAGTGGAAAAGTTAATGAAAACCAGATAAAATACAGAATTTAATTAGTAGTAATGTACCAATATTGTTTTCTTAGTTGTGAGAAATTAATCATGGTAATATACGTTTTTAGCAACTGGAAATGGGGTATCTGGGAGCTCTTTATACTCTCTTTGCAACTTTTCTGTAAATCTAAACCTATTATAAAATCTGAAGTGTTTTTTAATTGTTGTTATTGTTGTTGTTTAAGAACATTTTCAGGTTCAAGGCCCTTGGGGCTGAAAACGAGGTCATAAGGATGAGTCAAGTGATTTCAGAAGGAGAAGAGGAACCTTGACTAGACAGGTGTCTAAACCCTTCAGAGAAAACCAAGGATTTCCTTGGGGATGGGGAGGAAATTGGGGAGGCACAGTCATTGGGGAGCAGAAACATTTATAGGTTTCTGTGAATTGCTTGGCTCTTATTTTATTCATGGTGTCACGCACACAAATGTCCAGTACAAATGTCCAGACAGTACAAATTCCCAGAGAACTAAATTTAATTTTGAAGCTAGGACAAGCCCTGGCCTCAGAAACAAGGTTTTACATCCTCCAGCCATGCCTATAATATCACCTTACCCTTGAAAAGATTTTGAGGCAAATCAGAAGGCCCTGAAAAAATACCTTGCTGAAACAAGAAGAAGTGACAATGACTGACTGGCTTGAACAATGCAAGATTAAGATTGCACCTGAGGATAAAGTGACAGGAAAAGCCAGGTAGGAATCTGATTAAAATTGCCTGCTGTCCCAGAAAAGAGCCTGGGTGGAAAAGTCACCTTTTCACTCAAGGCCTTGGCTTCAGGCTCTCTGCAAGTCACATTGACTGAGCTTCCTGACAACATTTCTCCTCCTTTAAGTCCCATAGACCCCCCATAGGACAGTCAGGAGGCTGAGCTCCCTGCCCTTTTTTGCCTCTCACAGCAACCATCTGGCACAGAAGCTCTGTGGGCAGAAATGGGTCAACTGGGTCTGAGGAATGACAATGTGCAAAGCCAACTGCTTTTCCTTTCCTTCTGTACTTCCAGTAGGAGTGCCAAGTCACCAAGGAGTGGCTGGAAGGGGCAAAACCTATCTGTCTTAATTTGCCACAGGGCTGCCAATGCACAGTACCAGAAATTGATTGACTTTTACAAAGGGAATTTATTTGGGGTAAAGCTTACAGTTCTGAGGCCATGAAAAGTCCAAATCCAGGCATCATCAGAGATACTTTCTCGCCAAATTCAGCTAATGATAATCCGGGCATTCTGCTGTGTGGCAAAGATGGTAGCCAAACTCTGCCAAGGTTCCTGCCTTCCCCTCCAGAATCTAGCTTCTCCTGGAGCTCACCCATGGGCAACCAGGCATAAAGCTTATCTCTTTCTGGGCCTCCTCTCTCATTCTTGGCTGCTCCACTGTCTTTCTGAATTCAGCTCAGTGTTATCAGGCATGTGGCTCCTTGGGCCCAGCCTCTTGGGGGCTTTGTGCTTAAACTTTGGCTGCTAGCAATCTTGGAGTCCTCTCTCACACACAGCAGGATCAAAAATGGCAACTTCCCATCTCTGTGACTCTCTCTCTATACCTCTATTTATATATAAAGCTCCATTAAGAGATCAGAGAACCAACCTGAGTCATGCCTCACTGACAAAGTCAAATCGGAAAGGCCCCATACCCACAGGAATAGATTAGTTCAAGAACATAATAGTCTTTTTTTCTTTTGGGAATTCATAAAATAACTTCAAATTCACATTACAAATTCACACTACCTTTCCTTTCTCAGTTAATAGCACCACCAATCACCAGGTGAGCTGCAGCAGTCATGCTTGATTCCTACTTCTCCTCATGCCCCAAACCTATCCCACCAGTAAATCCTATCAACTAAAGCATGAAAACATAACCTGGATCAGTTTATGTCTGTCTACCTCTACTATTTTTTTTTAAGATTTTTAAAAATTGATTTCTCTCCCCTTCCACCCCCCCCCCCCCCCGCCCAGTTGTCTGTTTTCTGTGTCCATTCGCTGTGTGTTTTTCTGTGTCTGTTTTTATTCCTGTCAGCAGCACCAGGAATCTGTGTCTCTTTTTGTCATCTAGCTGCATCAGCTCTCCGTGTGTGCGGCACCACTCCTGGGTAAGCCGCACTTTTTTCATGCTGGGCGGCTCTCCTTACGGAGTGCACTCCTTGTGCGTGGGGCTCCCCTATGCAGGGGACACTCCGGCATGGCATGGCACTCCTGCATCAGAACTGCGCATGGTTCAGCTCATCACATGGATCAGGAGGCCCTGGGTTTGAACCCTGGACTTCTCATATGGTAGATGGACACTCTATCCATTGAGACAAATCTGCTTCCTTCTATCTCTACTATTAACTCCATAGTACACTGTGGTGGCTTGGAGCTATGTACCCCAGAAAAAACATGTTTTTAAACTTAATCCATTCCTGTGGGTATGAACCCATTGGAATTAGGCCTTTTTGATGAGGTTACCTTACTTAAGGTGTGGCCCAACTGAATTAGGATGGGTCTAAATCCTATTATTGAAGGTCTTTCAGGGATGGTCACGGAGAGAGAGAGAGAAAGCAGGGAGCAGCCAGAAGCTAGAAGTCAAAGGAACCCAGAAGAGAAGGGAGAAGCCAAGAAAAGCCAGGAAAGACTGCCATGTGCATTGCCATGTGATGAAAAAGCCAAGGACCAAGGCTCATTGACAGCCAGACCCAGAAGGCCATGGTCTTCTGGGAGAAAGCACAGCCTTGATTATGCCATCCTCTGGCTTTCCACTATCCTCACCTCCTTGTCTACTGTAAACCATTCCACAATCTGGGGGAGATGTTAAATCTTCTGAAAAAGCCCAACCAGACCTTTAACCCAGAAAAAAGCATCACCAGATGCTCATCAGAACAGGAATCTCTGACAGGGGCCCTGCCCTGAGGTGGATGAAAAGCACATTCAAACAGTATCTCTCTTCTCTGGCACAAAATTGGGTGTGTGGAGCAGTATTGGCCACTGGGAGACCAGCCATGATGGAACTTCTTCCCCTGCTTTTTTGGACTCTCTGCTATTGTAGCAGTTTGATATTGTTCATGCACTCCAAAAATAGATATTGGATGATGTTTGTGAACTGATCTGTTCCTCTGGGCATATTAAATTGGATTGGATTCAGAGGTTTCACTTTTACTTGATTAAATAATGACTAAGGCTTTGATTGGGTGAGGTTAGTAAGACATTGGTTCCCCCCCCCCCCCCCCCCCGGCCTTGGTGGGTGGAGACTCATAAAGAAATCAAAATGGTGGAGGGGAAAGTTAGAATTTTAGGAGAGGTGAAGGGGCAAGATGGCCTTGGTTTAAGTGCACACTCACCATCTCTTTCACAAAAAACAGCTGAATGGGGGCAAGATCCTGCTCAAGTGTGCTGTTTTGGGAACTCACAGAGCAAGAGGCTTAAGGACATCCATCTAGAGAGAGTCTGACAAAGAAATAATAAATTGCTCAAGGTAAGAAGGTGAGTTTCTTGTCCTTGAGGCTGAAACTGTGGAATGGCTAAACCCCACCCTCAAGGCAAAAATCTACCATGAGCCCTGACTGGACATTCTCCAAGAGTGGGAGGGTTCTGGTGAAGGGTGGAGAGGGATTTCCTCTATGTGGAGTTGGTTGCCTGCATCCTCTTTTGAACACACAGCTGGCTTGAGGTGGCACCAGGAAGAAGGGAAAGGTGAATCTGCTGAGGCAGTCTGATTTACATTACTGCCCTGGGAAAGAGAAACTTGGCCTGGAAGAAGAGGGTGTCAGGCAATGTATTAGTCTGGTGCTGAAAACTATCAAAATTTCAACTCCCCTAAGAGAGGTGGGCGGTAGGAAGCCTTAATAAGCTTCCAAAAGCCTATTTAGAGTCCACAGGGAAGAGGGGGTGGTCTGGAAGAGGGTTGAGAGTCATTTTTTTCCTGTGGTGAGTTAAGTCACCAGATCTCATTTAAATTTCAAAAGGTAATGCTTAGGCAGGTTTTTGGATCCCGCCCTGGGAGAGAAAGGAATAAGAATAGAAAGGGGGCAGGGAAAGACTCCTAATCAGCTGGAATTTATCCAACTGCAGAGTCAAACCTGCCTGAGGGAAAGTGACTAGATAGGTTTCTGAAGAGCTAACTGAACTAATAAGAAAGTTTATTTCAGTGGCAGAGTTTCTTCCTTGAATATACAAGGTCTCCAGTTTGATTCCTGGCTCCTCATAGAGTAGTGATCCACTGGGCTATCAAACATCCAGCTGATGCTTTAGAACAGGGAAAGCATAGACGTTATTTTTGTATTACCTTCTCTTGGGTCTCTTATTTTTCGTAAAAAAAAAAGGCTACTTTTTAAAAATTTTTTTTATTTTTTTACTTTTGTATTAAAACTTAACTTAGTTTACTCACTAAAACCCGTTTCAAAACCTGCAGAGGGAAGGCTGCAGGGTAATTGATGGATGGACACCAGCAGCCTGAGAAGCTCCACAGGGGCCTAAGAGAAAAGACTGTTTTTCCTTAGTTTTTCTGTGACTGCTTGCTTGTACATTTGTTTAAGGTTTTTTGTTGCTGTTTTCTTGTCTTTCTTTTCTCTTTCTCCTTGCCCTCCTCCCACTTTTTTTAAAATTAGGTGCTGCAGGCTTGTTTCTTGTTTGCTATGTTTCCTCTTCCTTGATTTCCCCTTTTCTGTGTATACTGATTTTGTCTAGCAATGTTATCTCTTTTCCTTCCTTCATCTTTCTTGTCTTCTGCTTTCTGTTGTTCTTACATCCATCTCTCTTTGCTTAGTCCTCAATTTTTCTGGTTTTTTTCCTTCTAACTCTTCTATTCTGTTTTCTTTTATTAACTTTTTCCTTTTTGTCTTTTCTTTTCTCTTTCCCTCTCTGCTCATCATTCTTGCCTTTCAATTCATTCTATATACTTTTCTATGTTCAGTTTCCCATTTCATTGTAGGTACTCCACTTATTTTATTCCGATTGCTCTACACTGCTTACATGAGTTAAATATTCATTTTCCTAGGTCTTATATATTTCCTCTTCTAGCTTTTACTATTTTATTACTCTTATCCTTTTTCTTTTCCTACCTCTTTTTTCTCTGGCCCCAATCTTTTTCCTTCAAGGGAACATAGACAACAGCAAGGAAATAGAATAAGAAGAACAAAGTGTCAAGGAGAAAACTTAACTCACACACAAACCCTAGGGTAGAGGGAGAAGCTAATCAACTGAATAAACCCATCAAGATAAAAAGATAACCAGACAGCAACAAAAAATTACAAACCTTACGAAGAAACAGGAAGACATGCAGAACATTGGACAAGGAATCAAAGTTGTCCAAACAAATATCATGGACCAATTTAATGAAGTGAAAGAAGAGATTAAGCATATTAAGGAAACACTAGGAGAACATACTGAAGAAATTGTAAACATACATAAAAAGATAATGGATATGATGTTGATGAATGGCAAAATCCAAGAAGTCAAAAATACACTGGAAGCACATAATAGCAGATTTGAACAGGCAGAGGAAAGAATTAGTGATGTGGATGACAGTACATCTGAAATGAAACAGATAGTAGAACAGATCTATAAAAAGAAAAAATCCAGCAGGGAATTAGGGATTTGAATGACAATACAAAATGCACAAACATGTCTGTTATGATATCCAGAGGGAGAAGAGAAGGGAAAGGGGACAGAAGGAGTGTTGGAGGAAATAATGGTTGAAAACTTTCCAACCCTATTGAGGGAGATGGATGTACAGATCCAGGAAGTGCAATGCACCCCCAAACAGTATAAATCCCAAAAGGCCTACTCCAAGACATATACTTGTCAAACTTTCCAATGCTCAAGACAAAGAGAAAATATTGAAGGCAGTAAGAGAAAAGAAAACCATCACATACAAAGGAAATAAGATTAAGTGCTGATTTCTCATCTGAAGGCAAGAAGGCAGTGGTATGACAAAGTTAAGATACTAAAAGAAAAACTTCACTCCTTATACAAAAATTAACTCAATATGGATCAAGGGTCTAAATATAAGAGCCAAGATCTTAAAGACCTTGGAAGATAATGTACGGAAGCATCCACAGGACCTTGTAACAGGAAATGACTTTATGAACTTCATACCCAAAGCACAAGCAGTGAAAGAAAAAATAGGTAAATGGGACCTTCTCAAAATTAAAACCTTTTGCACCTCAAAAGAGTTTGTCAGGAAAGTGAAAAGAGAGTCTACCCAATGGGGTAAAATATTTGGTAACCATATATCTGATAGGAGCCTAATATCCAGCATATATAAAGAAATCCTATATCTCAAAAAGAAAAAGAAAAACAACCCATTTTAAAAATGGGCAAGTGACTTGATCAGACACTTCTCCAAAGAAGAAATACAAATGGCTAAAAAGCACATGAAAAGATTCTCAACATTACTAGCTATTAGGGAAATGTAAATCAAAACTACAATGAGATACATCTTACACCCATTAGAATAGTGACCATTAAAAATACAGAGGACAAGTGTTGGAGAGGATGTGGAGGAATTCA
Organism: Dasypus novemcinctus; assembly: GCF_030445035.2. Taxonomy (NCBI): domain Eukaryota; kingdom Metazoa; phylum Chordata; class Mammalia; order Cingulata; family Dasypodidae; genus Dasypus; species Dasypus novemcinctus. The sequence continues at coordinate 26,480,603 of NC_080675.1, forward strand.
CTGCTGGTGGGATTGTAGAATCGTGTACCATTGTGGAGGACAGTTTGGCATTTCCTCAAACAACTAACTATAGAGCTGCCATATGACTCAGCAATTCCATTGTTGGGTATATACCCAGAAGAACTGAAAACAAGGAAACGAGCCAATGTATGTACACCAATGTTCAAAGCACATTATTCACTATTACCAAAAGTTGGAATCAACCAAATGCCCATCAACAGATGAATGGATAAACAAAATGTTGTATATACATACAATGGAATATTACTCAGCTGTAAGAAGAATACAGTACTAACACAAGGGATAATATGGATGAATCTTGAGGACCTTATGTTGAGTGAAGCAAGCCAGGCATTGAAAGACAAATATTACACTACCTCTCTGATATGAATTAAGCAAATTCAGCCAATTTAGAGAGCTAGAGTCTGGATGATAGGTTTACAAGAAATAGAAAGGGAGAAGAAGGTTGTGAGCCAATGTCCACACAGGTAAAATCTATGATAATGTGGAAGTGAGTAGTTGTACAACGAAGGGATATGACAGGGATATAGGAACACGATTGGGCTGTGTTGTGCAAGCTTGACAAGGGGATAGGGTGGGGAGGATGAGTTGGATGGTCCATGGAACTGGGGGGAGTGAGCAGGTGAACACTGGGGATTAGTGGGTATGTGGTTGAAACTACAATGTTGAGAAAACTCTTTTGGCAAAATGACAAGGAAGGGCTACTGGTTTGGGGTGTTGGATGGGGGAAGGCATTAGGGACAGGGTGCACCTGGGACAGTCTTTTGGAGAATGTGCAAGTGATCATTTTGTCATCATGTGTTGTATCAATGGGGGGAGACCCACAAAATGAGTGGGAAGGAGTTGGACTCCCATCCTGGGGAGGGCTGATATGTTCTCAAACAAAAGGGAGGGTGTCTCTTGAGAGCATGGGTGGTTCCTAATAGGGGAGAACAGAATAGTGTGTCCAACCCTCAGCATTGTTGCCAGTATCTATGAATCTTGCCATCCAAGGAGTGAAGCCTGGTGGTCACTGTAGCCCCAAGCGGGTGGAGGGAGGAATAGAATAGATGGAAGAGGGAGTAGTTAGGCAGCAAAGGAAGTGTACTTCATGATCTTGCAATGATGGATACAGGCCATGTTAAATTTCATCAAAAATTTATAAAACTGTATGGTCTAAATTGTAAACCATAATGTAAACTACTGACCATGGTTAGTAGCTATGTTTCAATATTTATATATCAGTTGTAACAAATGTTCCATCCACATGTAAAAAGGTCATTAATAGGAAAGTGGGGAAAGGGGGAGGATATTGGGTATATGGGAGTCCCCTCTATTTTATATGTGACTTTACTGTGACCTAAAACTTCTTTGAAGACATAATGAGAAAAAAAGTAAGACACTGAGGAAGAAATCAGAGAAAATGCCACTGTACATACAAGACAATAGTTATTACAGTGATGAAAGGCAAAATGTCAAATCTACACATGCTCTTCGGTCCCTTTTATTGAACCTATAGTTGGCATTGGAGTTGGTAGGTGTATGTCCAAGAGACTTGAGTCTCTGGACTATCCATATGCCAACTGGGTCCTGAGCCTCAGCAGTCTTACAACACCTACTTTCCAGTTAATTGGACTCACCCAGGACAACTAACAAGGAGATGAGGATGGACAATCACCACATTAAGGAACCAAGAGAGCCTACAACTGCAAGCAAGAGAGTCCCATCCATCAGCCATATGGGATTGAAGACCCCTCTCAATTAGAGGTGGAGTGGGCATCACCATCCCAGAATCCTCAGGATTGGGGAATAAAATATGGACTAGAGTGGACTTACTGGTATTCTACTATAGACTTATTGTGATTCTAGCAATGAAAGAAATTATATCATTGCTGTGGAGACAGTGGCCACTGGAGTTGCTGAAGGCAGGGAGAGGGAAAAAGAGATGTAATATGGGGGCATTTTCAGGTCTTGGAATTGTCCTGCATGGCATTGTGAAGACAGATACAGGACATTATATATCCTGCCATTACCTACAGAATTGAGTGGGAGAGAGTATAAACTATAATGTAAACTATAATCCCTGATGTGTGGCAATGCTCCAAAATGTGTTTCTCAATTGCAATAAATGTACCACACCAATGAAAGAAGTTGTTAATGTGGGGGAAAGTAGGCGATGTGGGGATTGGGGTATATGGGAATCCTTTATATTTTTTTAGGTAACATTTTATATAATCTAAGTACCTTTTAAAAATAAATAAAAAATATATTTAAAAATATATATATTGGAAGAGGCTGAGACCACAGAGCCTTAGGAGGAAGAGGAAGCCTGGAACCCTGCTGATGTTGGCAGCCATCTTGCTCCAACACATGGCAACAGACTTTGGTGAGGGAAGTAACTTACACTTCATGGCCTGGTAACTATAAGTTTCTACCCCAAATAAATACCTTTTAAAATCAAACAGATCTCTGGTATTTTGCATCAGCACCCTTTTCACTAACAAATACAGCTATATAAGTGACCAAGAGATTATTTTTCCTTTCTAAACTATAATTCACAAATAAAAATGGACAATTTGCTAAAAATTTCTGTTGTGCCCTGATCTTGTCTTCCAATGATACACCACTGTAGCAAATCACTCCACACTATCTATTTAAATATCCTTGACAAAGAGAAGTAATTAATAAAAATCTCACAGAACTATTTTCAGAATCCCATTTCCAAGCTTTACCCTTCACTTCTGGGTCTCCTTAGGGAAAGCACCAACCAGGCATTACACTTCAGGGGCATGTGAAAGCTAGTTGTCAGCCTTGTATTTCACCAAGTCATTCAACTTTCTGAATGCCCGTGTCCTTTATGGTGGAAGTTAAAATTTTGCTTCCATTTCTATCCTAGCACTAGCTCGTGGGATTCTTGGAGGATATAGTTTTCTCCTCAGCACCTCAAATTCCTAACATCTGATGAAGTAGCAACCTCTGTCTCTCATCTTGCCTTCTGTGTGGTTGTCATTTCTTTCTCCTTGTGACCTGTTGGTCCATCACCCCCAATTTTTACTGTCTAACATATCTCTGACCAGGGCTGGGGTAAGTCATTTAAACAACATGAACATTGAAAAAATTATAGTGCACATGACTTTCCTCGATTTACTTCAAAAAATCAAAGTAAACTTTATTTTTGAAATGTCATAATTTACATGTGTGCAGAAATTAAAAGATTCATTAAATTTTAATAACACAAAATTCATAATATTATTATAAGATTACGGTGAGAAACATATGTCACCCTTCACAAGCACAGCCCAGCGAAGAACTTAAATCTAATGACAGACTTCAATAGTAGACAGCAGTGTTCTCAAGGTCCCTCTGATATTCATGAATCCAGAATGATTTTTCATGGCCATTTCCTATACTTTGGTCTCAGCTTCTGCCACATGTTTGGGCCTCCAGCTGCTCTCTATTGATCTCCCTATTCTCTTCCTGAGCTTGCTCATTCCAAATACTCACAACTCTCCTCAATCATAGTGTAGGGTCCTTTACTCAGCTCTCTCTCAGCAAGTCCAAGCTATGCTGGAAGAGACTAATCTTCAAAACCAAACACCTGCTACTTTAAAAAAATACATTGTATTAACATATATAACACAAAATTTCCCATTTTAACCAATTTTAAGTGTACAGTTCAGTACTGTTAATTACATTTACAATGTTGAGCTAGCTACCATCACCATCATCCATTATCAAAACGTTTTTATTACTTGGAATGGACACTCTGTAATCTTTAAGCAATAACTCTCCATTCCTGCCTTCCCAGACCTCTAATCTACTTTCTGCTTCTATAAATTTGCTTATTCAAGATATTTCATATAGATGATATCATACAATGTTTGTCCTTTTGTGGTTGCCCTATGTCATTAGTATAATGTTTTCAAGGGTCAGCCATGTCATAGCAGGTATCAGAACTTCATTCCTTTTTATAGCTGAATAATATTCCATAATATTCCATTGTATGCATATATCATGTTCATCTTCTTCTTTTCTTTTTCCCATGTGGACATCTAGTTTTCCCAAAACCATTTGTTGAAGAGATTATTCTTTCCTATTTGAATGTAATTGGCCCCTTGTCAAAATTCAATTTGCCATAAATGTGTAGATTTATTTCTGGCTTCTCAAATTCTTATGCCAATACCACACTGCCTTTTTTTTTTTTTTTTTTTTTAGGAGGTACTGGGGATCGAACCAGACCTTCATACATGGGAAGAAGGCGCTCAACCACTTGAGCTACATCCACTCCTGCACACTGCTTTGATTACTATAGCTTTGTAGTAAGTATTGAAATGGAAGTATGAACCAGACCTCCAACTTTGTTCTCAATATTGTTTTTAGCTAGTTATTGCCCCTTGCAATTCCTTTTGAATTTGAGAATCATCTTTGCCATTTCTGCAAAAATGGCCTCTAGAATTTTGATAGGGACTATGTTGAATCTGTAGATTGCTTTGAAACGTCTGCTTCTTTTTGTCCCAAAAAATTCAGAACTCTCCCTGAGAAGAATCCCACACTCAATTGAAAACAAGCAACAACAACAATTTTTTTTCTTCCTACCAAACATGGCTAACCCCAACTTATATGTTTGGGATTCATAGCTTTCTTTTAAACCTATGATTCACCTAATCTTAAAATAGCAGCTACTTAGTACATGTCTTCTGATGGTTAGGTTTGCCTCAAAAGCACTTACATTGTCAGGTAGCACCCAGTCTCAAAAGAAAAACAAGAGTGACTTCTAGAATCTACGTTCTCCATATACGTATAGATTTAGTAGCATTTTGATCTCTTCAGATTTTCATTCCTTGAATTACTAGACTGTGAACTCCTTGCACTGGGGACTTTGTTTTATTCATTGTCTAACCCTGGCACCAATACAAAGGAGGTACTCAGCAAATACATAAATACTTATTGAATTGAATTGATTAACATGCTGGTTATAAATTTAATCTTGGCAGTAAAATGAGTCCTATGGTAATTATTTTAGACCCTTCATGAATGCTCTAAAAGGTTTAATCAACAAAAAAAAATAATATGTAGAATGCAAAATAACACCATCTAACTACAACTTAAACTGAATTAACCAGGTGCAGTAAGAAAGAACTGCAGGAAATAAATATAAAACTAATAGTACAAACACCTCACTTTATAGAAAAATGAAGAAACCACCACCAGAGTCAAGCTTTAGCCTCTTCCCCAACTTTCCACTTTAGCTCAGCCTATAAAGAAGGGAGGAATTTTCTTGCAGCTTCTCCAAAAGAATAAACTCATACATAATAAATGCTTAAATTCCTGCTGCTTATATTCTAGTCCTTATCAAGGTAAAAAAAGAAATGTTTTGGAAATAGTTATTTCTCTTTTTATATCTCTGTAGATTTTGTAAGTGACCTTTTTTTTCCAGGTTTTAAATTTTTTTTAAAGATATAAATCACAAAAAATGTTACATTAAAAAATATAAGAGGTTCCCATATACCCCACACCCCACCCCACCCATATCAGCAACCTCTTTAATCATTGTGGCACATTCATTGTGTTTGGTGAATACATTTTGTAACACTGCTGCTCCACATGGATTATAGTTTACATTGTAGTTTACACTCTCCCCCAGTCCATTCAGTGGGTTATGGCAGGATATATAATACCCAGCATCTGTCCCTGCAATATCATTTAGGATAACTCCAAGTCCCGAAAATGCCCCCACATCACATCTCTTCTTCCCTCTCCCTGCCCTCAGCAAGTACCGTGGCCACTATTGCCACGTCAATGATACAATTTCTTCCGGTGTTAGAGTCACAATAGTTCTATAGTAGAATACCAGTAAGTCTACTCTAATTCATATTTTATTCCTCCATTCTGTGGACCTTGGGATAGTGATGCCCACTCCATCTCTGTATCAAGAGGGGGCTTAGATCCCACATGGCTGGCTAATGGATTAAATCCTCCTGCTTGGAGTTGTAGGCACTTTCAGTTCCCTGGTGTGGTGGTTGACGATCTTCACCTCCCTCTTAGCTGACCTGGGTAAGTCCAATAAACTGGAAAGTAGGTGTAGGAACTCTGCTGAGGCTCAGGGCTCAGCTGGCACATGACCAGTCCAGAGATTCAGGTCTCCTGAGGATACACCAACCCCAGTGCCAATGACAGGTTCAGTAAAAGTGACAGAAGAGGCATATGTAGAAAGGTCACATCTGAATCCAACTCCATCACCCTCAGGAGCACAAATTCCAAAGTGGGGCCTACTGACAAGACACTGAACTCCGGAGCCATCTACCATGACCATAGAACCTATGTATCTCTGTAGCCTTCAGGAGAACCAGTACCTGGGGTTGTATCTACTTTGGCTGTCTCTGGGATCCTGCTGAGGCATGTGTAAGCACGACCCCTCCAATGACCTCCTGACTCTTTTTTTAAGACTCTTAGCCATATTAACTCATTTGTCTTTACCATTTCCCCCTTTTATTCAAAGTCTTTTTCTAGTTGCATCACCAGTTAGTGACTGGTAGTAATCCCTTGGTATCAGGGAGGCTCATCCCCAGGTCATGTCCCACTCTGGGGGGAAGGTAATGCATTTACATGCTGAGTTTGACTTACAGAGTAGCAACATGGAGGCTCTCAGGAGGTAACTCTTAGGCACCCTGTAACTCTTAGGCACTTAGTTCAAATTTTGGGCACACAGGCTCATAAGTATAGTCATCAGTATCAAGGGCTCATCATTGGACCATTCTTCTTCACTGGTCTTTGCCCTTGCACTTGGGGGATTGTTACTGTTCCATTGGGGAATGTGACCTTTTTATGAATGCTTCCCCATCAATTTCGCACTTGATGACTTTAATTTTTTTTTATTTATTAAACAGTAATATCATTTTATCACCAGTTTTTAAACCTAACTTCATCTCTGCAAAATTGGGGGAAAGCAATGAGCTGAATTATCGGGTATCAAAATTCAGCCTTCTCACCTCATTTAGGGATAGTCCTTATATGGCAGTTGGAAGGAGGACGAAAGGGAAAGGCCTGCTAAAGTCCATTTTCAAACTCTGTAATTCTGTTCCTCAAATCTGTGCTTACATCTAGGACTCATTAAATGAATGGAAATGCAGAAGTCACGGGAGATGACTTCTAACCCTGTCAGAATCCATTTCTTCCTACTAGAAAGTCAAAATAAGCAGCCCATCTTGTGAACAGGGAATGACACAAAAGAGAACATAAAAGACCCATGAAGGAAGACACAGAGGGAGAGGGGAAAGGAATTTTAATAATCTTCTGTTTAGCTGAAGGGCTAGTGGGGGGCAGTGGAGACATTGCACAAAGACTGAAATGTTACAGCTCTCCCACTGGAGGTGGGAGTTGCTAATTGAGCTGCTCATTCCCAGCACGTCAATTGTCCTGAGAGATGTGGCCTGTTTCCAGAGTAAGAGGAGAAATTAAGAGCTTCACACAGTTTTCATTATTACCTCTGATAGATTTGGTCATTCTAGTCAGCTTCCAAAAAGCAGTCATCGCTCTTCTCCCCACTTAGCATCTACCTTTGTAAAGACCCAAAAGGCTTCAACATGGGGAAAAAACTTCAGGGGCTCTTCATGACCTTTCAGAGTCCTTAAGTTTAACTCTGTAAAAGTTCCCAACATCCACAATTACTAGTGATCAGGCAATTATTCAGGTTTAAATAATTTAGCACTAACTGACTATATCATTTTAATTGCAGTGGTAATTTCTTTGAAAGCTTACAATCTGTAGTCATGGGGGAAAGTGAAAGAGAATGGCGAACATGCTTAGGAGCACGGCTTGAATGACTTGATCTCGCCCTCAACAATTCACATAGTTATTTGGATGATGATAATTCTAGCCTATTCTAGCCTGAATGCATCAGTGCTTCCCTTTGATTTATTGTTTCATGTTTGTGAGTTTAGTCCCTGGTGGCATAATGAAAAGTCCTCAGCAAGTGTGATGGCAAATTATCAATTACCCCCTTGCTCCAAACTTCCACCTAAAGTACGTTGCTTATAATACTCCCATTTCTGCTTCACCACCACTCTCTCCCTTACATTTCCAGCCTTACTTACCAGGATATAGCACTGCTTGCCCTCTATCCAGCCACACTGGATCATTCCCTGTTCCTGAATACACACACACTTTTTGTACATCCATACCTATGCACACTTCATTCCGTCTGTATGAAATGCTCTGGTCCACTTTTTTTTTTTTTGGTAGAGGGACAAATTTGTTCTTCAAATTAAAGCTTAGATATCACATGCTAGGTGAAGCCTTTCCAGATTTCTCTAGGAGGTATTACTTGCTCCCTCCCCTGTAGTTCCAGATTTCTGTTTACACCCCTCCAATTTTTTATGGTCTGTCTGCCACAACAGATCTCAGTCTCTATGAGGATAAAGTTTTTCCAAACTTAAGACAGTGTGAGACACAAAGCAAGCACAGTTTCTCATTGAATGCAGTGACTCCTCCACTTGTGAAATTCTGTTAACAGCTCTCAACACTCGTGGCTAAAAGAGGTGCTGTAACGTTTATTGCTCCTTTAATGCCTGCAATTAATACACACTACCTGCCCTGTTTCAAAATGGCATTTTTAATGATTCAATTAACAAGCAGGAAAAAAAAACTGTCCTCCTAATTTACTCCTTCTACTTTTTACTATTTTAAAATTTTCCTCTCCCTTTAAGCCAGTCCTCCCTGGGCAAGTATATAAAGCTCTGAGCACAGATCCAATTATCTAGGAGCACAATGGTGTTCACACTGGGACCCTGTGTGTGATTGCAGGAGAGACCCAAATACTTTGTCAGTATCAGGAGACCAAGTCAACTCGACTTTTCAAGAAATTATTAGCAGGTAATTAAATTTCATTCACAAAGTAAAAGATTCTCAACATTTATTGTCAGAGAGTAAATGAAGAAAGAGGAATCTTTATCTTCAATGGTGTTGGAAACAGAGGAAAGCAATGCTGCATCTGGTCTCTTTTACAAAGTTCTTTCTTCATTTCATGTCCATGCAAAAAAAAAATCGAGATCTCTCTTTTGACTCTAGTATTCCACATTTTGGATTTGTCTTTCTGTCTCATTTGAAACTAGTAGAAATGTTCTGAGAGAATACAGTTGAATGAAAAACACAACAGGCTTTCAAGGAGTCATATTATATAACATATATAATAACCAACTCAAATGCAGGATGACATTACTTAATACCACTAAATTTCAGTTTCTTCATCTGTAAAATAGGACTAAATATAATAATAGCTACCTCATGGGTTGCATCTCCAAAGAAAAATATATGAATAGAGAGCACTTAATCCAAAGCTAGCAAGTATCTCTATGGAATATAAATGCATCTATTAAATGCCAACATTACTTTACAAACACGGAATCTAATGGCAAAATCTGGAACTAACCTAAGGTAGTTAATTTTGTCATTGTTGGATTTTCTTCAGAGCCTGCACTATTCAATTAGAACTGTTGGGTGGATTCCTCTGTGGCTTTCCAGCACGCAAAGAGGACTATCAAGGGATAAATATGGTCTAATAGGGAAACCCAGTTCAAGTTAGCAATAACAGCAAGACTATCCTGAAATTTCAGGTGGCGAGTTTTTTGGTTCTGTTTTTTCCATATGGAATTTGAATAATAGTTAAGATTCAAGTTTCTCCTAGGTTGAGGACAGGTAGAAATTTGGATTTGTTCATTTATATTTTTACTTGGCTTCAAGGCTTCAATCTTTGTAAAAGTCAACTTTCACAAGAAATAGGGAAAACCGTGTTTCTCAATATATTTTCCCATTCCAGTCCTAAGTTTCCACTCCTCTTCTAGGGCCATAGTAAATGATAGGTAAGTTTTCTGCATTAAATGGCAAAGATGCAAGTATTCCCAAAGTAACATCAGTCTCTTGGTTCATTTAAAGAAAGTTCATTACAACCCAAATAATCCTAAACCCATCTGTAAGAAGTAATTTGCTCTTATTGTCCTAAATTAAGTTAATAAATTCTAAAGGATTCAGAGACAAAATGTCTGTTATGTCAATGTGGAAATATAGTCTGATATTTCAAAATGTAGAATTCCACAAAGCAGGTGCTCATAGATTTATCTGAGAATGTTCCTTCCAACAGATTAACCCTTAAGTCTTCAAAAGTAGCTGTGTTGCCTGGAGGTAACCAGCAATCTTCTACAGGCAAACCAGAGGCATTTCTGTTCCTTGACTGGAAGAGAATGTTCTTTCCTAGATTCCGAGCTCCTGTTTAGGATTGAACAAGCTCAAACAAAGCTTACAGGCAAATTCTCTCCAAAACACTCTAGGAATAGAGTGGTTGGTGGATTCATTCAGATCAGATTATTCTGCAGGTCCCTAGACAATGTAGGATTGCCCCTGGAATATTCTAAACCTGGGTTAATTACTGACCCAGCTAGCATTTCTACAATCCTCCCTGTATTTTTGCTCTCCAACAGCACAGATACTAATAGAATAACATTGACACCTGCTCAATTATGATGTTCTGACTGATCACCAAGGCACAAGAAGGCCAGTGTGCAGTACAGCACAGTAGAAAGAAATATGCTTTGGAACCAAGTAGAACTAACTCTGAAATTGTTGGTTTTGTGATTTACAGCAATGAGTCTTGAACCCCTAATTAGTGATCTGTGAAATGGAGAAAACAATAGGATTTACTGTGATTGTTGTAAAAGTTAAACTAGATAAGGCATGCAAATAATCAAATGTAGATATTCCATAAACGGTAATAGTTATTACCATGTAAGTACCCAGGTTATAGGAATAGTCTTTACTGAGTAGTATTCAGGTGTACTGTTGTAAGTGTAAGTACATGTGATTCACCATCTGTTAGGTAGGAAGCACAAAGAGTACTGTAATTCCTACAGTGAAGTGGATGAGAGTCCCATTTATATAACTACACAACTTCTATCTGGTCAGTAAATTTTGTGTTTGATCAAATACAGTATCAAGAGAAATCGAAGGTATATTAAAGAAGACTATTCTAATTTTAATAAAACAACATTCATAAAATTTATCTCCATTAGAGCAGAGAGGGCATCCCAATTCTTACTACAGTGTCAATACACTCAATAAATATTTGCTAAACTGTAAATGCAGATCAGTTATTTTCGTATTTCCTATTTTGGAAAATATTTCTTGACAAGAGTTAAAGGACAATTTCCCCTAGTAAAATAACATATAGTGTAGCTATATATATATAATATACATATCCAGAAACTCTTAAGAACCCATAAAGATATGAATTGGTTTTGAAGAATGTTAAAAACAATGAGTAGTTAAGTTTCGGCAAAGGCAGGAAATGGGTCACACCATGGAATATGACTTAAACCTGACATGACAAAGCAACTCAAGTTCTGTCAGGCGCCAAGGTCTCAATTCTACTACTCTGATGTTCCCAGGAGGAACTCTGAGTTAACCCAAGCTGAAAATTAAATCTCAATTCCAACCTGTCATCTTTATATTATAGTTCAACCTAACGAGTACCATGGAGCTTTAGAGAAAATAGCTGAGAATCTTTGAAAATACATAATTTAGAGGTAACATTTAGAAGTAAATAAAAAGAACTTTGGGAGGCTGATTTAAGGAAATGTAGTAGTTGCAGAACTGCCATTTAGGTAAAATAAGCTTTAAGAGGCTTGCTTTCCTCTATTCTGCCTGAACAAAAATCCATACCCAGTCTCAATTTTTTAAAGTTAGTGGAATTATAATATGGTACTTTTGGAAGATAACATTTGTAGCAATGGCAAACACACTTTGGAGCATTGGAATAAAGTACAGAAGTCATAGGGCTTCCAAGCTTTGGTGGTGTAATGGCAAAACACAGCCTCATTCTTTTCTTACCTATTCCACCTATTGTTTATTCTCCTAGTAAGAAGGAGAAGAGTGGTGGAAAAAGGAGGTTAAGTAAAAGCCTCATGATTGTTTATCTCCTCATTTGTCCTTCTTTAGCTCCATTAAGATATGGGCAAGAAGCAGAAAGAAACAAACTGAACATTTACGTTATTGGCCGTGTTTAAATTAAGGTTTGATGTTTAGAGAACAATTCAATGTCACTATATCTAAAAAGTCAATTCATTTATAGAAGAAAGATAATGAGTACTCAGAAATACCTAATTGTAGTCCAAAGCTTTAATTCTTAATGGTTTTCAAACTGTGTTCCGTGGAGCTGAAAGGTTCCTCAAGGTTATGTCAACCCCAATCTACCCTGAGAAGTGCCACATTTACTGATTTATATATTGGAATTCCAGGTGAGATTTCATTTGGAGGAGGGGGATGGTAAACAAATGTTACATTCAAGCAAGAATCTACTTTTAAACCATTGAGCTATCACCCCCAAATAATAGCAATCCAATTATATAAGTACAGATACCTGCAGGCAATAGGAACTCACTACATTTTGAGGCAGGTCATTCAAAGTCAATATGGCTAATTGGTTAAGAACTCATTGTTATGGAGAGATGAAATTTGTCTTCTTATAACTTCTACTCTAGTTCTAGCCTCAGGGACCACAGGGAGGAATTCTAAACCTTTTCAACATCAGAGCTCCTTACCATTGTAAAACATTTGTAAGGACACCACTGCCCTCTGTTCTTTGGGTAAATAGTTCTGATTTCTTTTTTTTTTTTAAGATTCATTTTTTATTTATTTCTCTCCCCCCCCCTCCTTCCTTGTTGTATGTTCTCTGTGTCCATTTGCTGCGTGTTCTTCTTTGTCCGCTTCTGTTGTCAGCGGCACAGGAATCTGTGTCTCTTTTTTGTTACGTCATCTTGTTGCGTCAGCTCTCTGTGCGGCACCATTCTTGGGCAGGCTGAAATTTCTTTTGCACTGGGTGGCTCTCCTTACGGGGCGCACTCCTTGTGTGGGGGGCTCCCCTAGGCGGGGGGGGGGCACCCCTGCATGGCACTCCTTGCGCACATCAGCACTGTGTGTGGGCCAGCTCCATACAGGTCAAGGAGGCCTGGAGTTTGAACCGCAGACCTCTCATGTGGTAGACGGATGCCCAATATTTCTGATTTCTTGATGCTTGGTAGGACTCTAGGTCCCAATCACTCTCCTATGGATACACCTTAGGGTCTTGAGCACTGCTCTGTTTCTTTGAGTATAATGTAAGAGTGGTATGTTTGACTATCACACCCTTTCTACTTCAGTTCTTTCAAAACAAAAGGAGAGGCAAGCGGACTTGGCCCAGTGGTTAGGGCATCCGCCTACCACATGGGAGGTCTGTAGTTCAAACCCCGGGCCTCCTCAACCCGTGTGGAGCTGGCCCATGCGCAGTGCTGATGCACACAAGGAGTGCAGTGCAGTGTAAAAGAAAGTGCAGCCTGCCTAAGAATGGCACGGCCCACACGGAGAGCTGATGCAGCAAGATGACGCAACAAAAAAGATACAGATTCCCATGCCGCTGACAACAACAGAAGTGGACAAAGAAAAAGACGCAGCAAATAGACACAGAGAACAGACAACCAGGGTGGGGGGAAGGGGAGAGAAATAAATAAATCTTAAAAAAAAAAGAGAGAGAGAGAAGGACAATATTGACTGAACATTGGAAGTTGTTTGCTTTGTTCATGGTCCAGCTTGTACATATTCTGGCAATGTCAAAACACAAAGATACTTGTGGAAGATATATTTTGTAGCAATAGCAAACTACACTTTAGGGCAGAAAATGAAGTTCACAGAAGTATAGCTGTGAGTCTCCAGTGCTTTAACCAGCAAACAGATCCCATACTTTTCTCACCTGTTTGCCACACTTGTTTCTTCTCCTAGCAAGAAATGGTAAGGGGATATAGCCTGTAATAATTTTTCTAATCATCTTTGATAAGTCTCAGATTTCAGCAGTTAGTCTAGGTAAGAGAAGCCTAGTACTATAGTGTGGTGAAATGAAACAAAGATGAGGTTTTGGAGTCAAGTTAAACTGGGATGAAATTTTGACTCTTCATTGCTACCTTTGGTAAATCACTCCACTATTCTGAACTTCAATTAACTCATCATATGACTGAGCAGAATTGTTGTTTTTAGTAAAATGTATGTAACAGACTAGCACTGACCCTGACACTTAGTAGACTTTCTATAAATGTGAAAATATGATTTCAATCATTTCTATCTCCTTTATTTTAATTTCAGTGGTATCTCATTTATGCATCGGCATCAAGGAATGGAAGAGTTCCATGCAAATGTTCAGATACTCAAAGCTTACTCTTTAAGGATCAAACCATTTTATTTTAACCATTTTAATAGGAACTCATTATAGAAAAGATTATGTACTGCTGTGACTTTGTAAACAGAAATGACAAACATAATTTAAATATTTATTGATGTTTTAATTATCACCAGGATATTCATACAACAGTATTATGCAGTAATATTAAGATACCTGCAAGAAAGTAAGTTTTATGTGAATGGGACCATTTCCTTCTTCACTAAAGGCTCTTAGACTGTTGTAATTTTTGAGATTTTTACCTTTTCTTCCAATAAACCCAATGGTTCTGGCTAGGTTAGACCTTTGGCTCATATATGGTGGCACATGGAATTAGGTGAACACTTGAACAATATCTGGTGAATTTATTGATTCTCCTGTTTTCAAGAGATAGCTATATTGTACTGGAATGTTTTGGGCTATGATATTTGAAGTGGGACCTGTTTCAAATCAGCAGAGGAGATTTTGCAGCTCTTTTGTTTTCATCCCCCGAAATTCTCATCATTGCAGTAGGTTTGGTCCATCTATTGGGTTATGGAATGTCAGAAATATAGAAGACAGTGGTTTGCAGCATAGCCAGCAGCCCATGGAAAGGGAAGAGAAGGACTGTCTGAGAGTAAGTAGTTGTTTGGAAGGTGACAACAAACAACTTCAATGTGGGCCAGTAGAGTCACAGTAAACATTTTCTAAGAGTAGAGCATCAATGCAGCATTTGGAACAGAGAACCCAAAAGCAGGCTAGGCTGCTGACCTCAAAGGAAGGGCTGCCAAAATCCCACCATTTGACATAAGAGGCTTTTGATCCAGCACACATAAGGAAAAACTGTTAAAATACCATTCCAAAGATCTACCAGCTAGTGAGATTTGCAGGACACTAATGTTGGATATGCAAGTTTATTCTGTTTTCACTCACACATTTCCAGAAAATTTGCTGACTGTTCTTGCTGCCCTCAGAGTTATTTTCTCTAGTGTTTTCTGCTTCTGACCTTGAATGAACTCTAAAAACGAGTAAATAAACTTTATAATGTATTAAAAAAAACTTGTTGACACTGCCTAAGAGTTGGGAAATTCTTTCTTGGATGTAATCCAGAGCTTTACACATAGACCATGTGATATCTGTTTTTAACTGCTCAACCAATTTACATTAAAGGACTGAAAGATTCATAGCTGAAAGAAAAGGACCTTAAAGACAAGACCACACTAAGTCGATTCTTCTTTGCCTCCTAACTCGACACTTGTTTTATAATTTCACCAGGCATCTGAGGGTCATGAGAAGCATTCATTGCATTGGGTTTTTTTGTTTTTGTTTTTTTTAAATATACTTTTTAATTTTTTTAAAAAAGATACTTAGATTACATAAATGTTTTGTAAAAAATATAGGGAATTCCCATATGCCCTACTTCCTACCCCACATTTTCCCACATTAACAACATCCTTCATTAGTGTGGTACATTTGTTACAATTGATGAACACATTTTGGAATATCACCATTAAGTGTGGATTATAGTTTACATTGTAGTTTGCACTTTCTTTTTTTTTTTTTTTTTTTAATTTTTATTTTTTTATTTTTATTTTTTTTTAATTGACTTTGTAATAATATTACATTAAAAATATATATGTGAGGTCCCATTCAACCCCACCCCCCCACCCCCCCTTTCCCCCCCCCAACAACACTCGTTCCCATCATCATGACACATCCATTGGATTTGGTAAGTACATCTTTGGGCACCTCTGCACCTCATAGACAATGGTCCACATCATGGCCCATTCTCTCCTCCATTCCATCCAGTGGGCCCTGTGAGGATTTACAATGTCCGGTGATTACCTCTGAAGCACCATCCAGGGCAGCTCCATGTCTCAAAGAACTTTCTCCTGCACAATTTTGTAAGTTATGACAAGATATATAATGACCTGTATATGTCATTGCAATATCTTTCAGAACAATTCCCAAGTCCTGAAAATGTCCCCATATAACACCTATTTTTCCCTTCCTCTCCCCTCAGAACCTCCGGAGTCACTGCCTCCACACTCATGATAAAAGTTCTCCCATTGCTAGAATCATAATAAATCTATAGTAGAATAACAATAAGTTTACTCTAGTCCATCATTTATTCCCTGCTCCTGATGATTCTGGGATAGTGATACCCACTCTGCCTCTAATTGAGAGGGGGCTTGGATCCCATGGGGCAGATGGATGGACTATCTTGCTTACACTTGCGAACTCATTATTGAAAATTTCAAAAGCATATAGTTTATAAAACTACCTAAGAATATGAAAAAAACTATTTTGAAAATCAGAGAAAAATCATCTCAGAGATTTACAGCTAATATTCCCAGCCTCTTTAAGCATCACAGGTTTAATTTTCAGACCAATAAGCCATCATCTTAAACTGGATGGTCTCTCCAGAGTCCTATTTTTATAATATTTGCTATATAGTTGCATAACTATGTTAAGATTAATTATAAATGGTTGTAATTTTAAAATGTGTTTATGCTGGATTATATAAACTAATATGGAACATTTAAACATTACATGGCTACATTAAAACAGCTGATGGGCTCTAGCATAGGAAGAGACTTTAAAAGCTGGCATTTAAATTTGTGTATATTTAAGAATGGGTAATTGTTAATTGTTTTAGGAAGTGTTTGTCCTAAATTAGTGACCCTGTGACAAAGTCACCAAATAAACCGCCAATAAAATCTTAAGTGAGTACCTCTAACGTGAAGGATTATTTTGCTAGTCATTGGGTAAAGAGGGATTGAGGCAATCTCTTGAATAAAAAGATTGATAAAGCAAATTGTATTCCAAATAAAAAATGAATATTGATGTTTAATAATGATTCTTGGTTACAAGATGATGTTGAAGATCTTTGACTTACTGACATTAAGTTAGATTCCAGTACCCCCTGTAAAGATGAAGAAATTGATACCAGGGGAGTGAACAGTCCCCACCACTTCTCCCAGAACCTGGTTCATGGAAGGGACACAAATATATGAATGAAATAAATTACTTGTACAAATTTATTCAGTGAGAGATGAACAGGTCTAATAAATATAGAAAGCAAGTTTCCTCACTCTTAGCAAGATACTCAAATATTTCAGACCTCTACCTTGGGTTTATAAAATTGTTACACTTGGTTTCTTTTTTGTTCATTTGTTTAATTTTGTTTTTGTTTTGTTTTGTTTTTACTTAAGCTTTATTTTGAGTTCACTGTAGATTCACATGCAGTTGTAAAAAATAACACAGCACCCTTTATTCAATGTCCCCTAATGGTAACACCTTGGAAAACTAGTATATCATAGCAACCAAGATATTGAAATTGATAGTCAAGATATAAACCATTTCCATCTCTACAATGCTTCCTTTTGCCCTTTTAAAGTCATGTCCACCTCTCTCTCCCACATAGCCCCTCCTTAATCTTTAAAAAACAATAATCTACTCTCCATTCCTATAATTTAGTTTTCTTAAGTATGTCATATAAATGGAATCATACAGTATATAACCTTTTGGGTTTGGCTTTTTTTCACACAGTATAAATCGCTGGAGAGACATCCAGGTTGTTGAACCCATGAATAGTTTGTTCCTTTTTCTTGCTGAATAGTATGCCATGGTGTGATGATTTGTTATGTACCCTCAGAAAAGCATGTTCGTAAACTTACTTGTTTCCTGTGGGTGTGAACCAACTGTAAGGTTACTTCAGTTACAGAGTAGCCCACTTCAATCAAGATGAGTCTTGATCCTATTACTGGAGTCCTTTGTAAGAGAATGAAATTCAGAGACAAAGAGAGAGAAAGCCACAGGAAGCAAGAAACTGAAAGAGAACCCAGAAGAGAAGGGAGAGACAAGGAGACACCACCATGTGCCTTTTCATGTGACAAAGCAGCTGTCTTACCTCCATTGACTTGCTTTTACACCTTTGTCAAAAATCAGTTGGGCACATTTGTGTGGGTCTACTTCTGTTTTCTCTATATTATTCTATTAAGCTATGTGTCTGTCCCTCCTCCAATACCATATAGTACTATTTTTGCTGTTTTCTACTATATAGATGTTAAATCACTTATTGAAAAAAACATTAATAAGTACATAAAAAAGGAATTTAAACTTTTCCTAAGAGGCACATAAAGAATTACAAATTCATTCCTATGCCAAGGCAGAATACATTCAACATAATGTTAGAATTTGAAGGTCAATGTAAGCTTTTTACTTGGAGGTGGTGGTGATAGTGGCTATATTCTTTCTGGCACATTTCT
Organism: Dasypus novemcinctus; assembly: GCF_030445035.2. Taxonomy (NCBI): domain Eukaryota; kingdom Metazoa; phylum Chordata; class Mammalia; order Cingulata; family Dasypodidae; genus Dasypus; species Dasypus novemcinctus. Next base: position 26,499,083 of record NC_080675.1, read on the forward strand.
TCTCATTTCCTTTGCCTTCCTATTTTTATTTTATCCTTCTTTCACAGTTCTCTGAAAGGATGGGATAATTTTAGATCTAGAATGAAGTATTAGGGGCCCAAACTGGAACTCTGTCACTTCTACTAATTGCTTTTATATCCAATCTCCCATGCAACATCTACAAATATGCAGTATTTTTGAGGTCTGATACTACTTTGCAGAAGCTGCTGGATCTGAACAATGATAATAACAAAGGCATGATCCAATACTACACAAGCATTGATCATCTTCCTCAAAACATAATCTGTATAGAAAACAGTATGCCAGACCCTAGAAGCCCACACCCTTTTCATTCTACTAGGCTGAGTCCCAGTCACAGGTCTGCTACCAATTAGCCATGTAACTGAAAGCAAATTCCTTCAGTTCTCTGTGGTTCAGTTTATTCTCCATAAAATAAAGGTTTTGGTTAAAATAGATAGTCTCCAAGTCTTCATCTAACTCAAAACTTTTGATTCTTATAATTATCTTTACTATGCAGTTTAATTCATATATCATTTTGGGAAGGCATTATTTTCACCAAGAGAATAAGTTTTGCAATTGACTAAACCGGTCTCTCCCACTTTGTTCTTCTCTTTCAAAATTGTTTTAGCTATTCTAGTGCCATTGTCTTTCCATAAATTTTTAGAAATATGTCTCTACCTACAAAAAACTTTAGATTTTGATCAGAATTTCCTTAAACCATATATCAGTTTGGGGAGAATTTGCATCTTTATTATGTTGAATCCTCCACTACATTAACATGGTTTTCTCTCAATTTTTTAGATCTTTGATTTATTTCACCAGTATTTCATAGTTTTAAGTATATATATCCTACACCTGTTTTGTTAAATTTACCCCTATTACCTTTTTTTTAAAATTTTTGAGTGATTGTAAATAGTATTTTTTAAAATTTTCAAGTCCATGCATTTATTGGTAATACATAGAAATGCAAAAGAATTTTTATGTTTATCTCATATTCTTCAGCTTTGCTAAACTGATTCATTACTTCTAGGAGGATTTTTTTGGTTGATTCCATTGGATTTTCTATGTAGACAATAATGCCTAGGGCACAGACAATTTTATTTCTTTGTATGCAAACTGTATGCATTCTATTTTCTTTTCTTTTGGAACCTACTAGAACTTGCAGCATTATGTTTAATTAGAGCAGTGAGACAAAACATCATTGCCTTATTCCCAATCTTGGGAAGAAATGCATTGATATTTTCACCATTAAATATTTGTTCTAGTTTTTTTTTTTGAGCATTTATTTTTATTGTATTTTTTTTTGAAGATACTTAGATCACAAAAAAATGCTACATTAAAAAATATAAGAGGTTCCCACATACCCCACACCCTGCCCCACACTCCTCCCACATCAACAACCTCCTTCATCATTGCAGCACCTCCAGAGCATTTGGTGAATACATCTTGGAACCCTGCTACACCGCATGAATTATACTTGATGTTATAGTTTACACACTCCCCCAGTACATTCAGTGGGTTATGGCAGAATATATAATGTTCAGCATCTGTTCCTGAAACATCATTTAGGACAACTCCAAGTCCCAAAAATGCCCCCATATCACATCTCTTCTTCCCTCTTCCTGCCCTCAGCAACTACTGTGGCCACTTTCTCCACAACAATGCTACAGTTTCTTCCATAACTAGTCACAGTGGTTCTATAGGAGAATACCAGTAAGTCTATTATAATCCATATTTTATTCCCTCATCCTGTGGACCCTGGGATGGTGATGTCCACTCCATCTCTATATCAAGAGAGGGATTAGATCCCACAGAGTGGATGGATGCGATTCTCCTACTTGGAGTTGTAGGCATTCTCAGTTCCCTGTTGTGGAGGTTGACCATCTTCATGACCCTGTTAGCTGACCTGGGTAAGTCCAACAAACTGGAGAGTAGGAGTTGCAACTCTGCTGAGGCTGAGGGCCTAGATAGCATGTGGCCAGTCCAGAGATTCAAGACTTCTGGGTATACAACAACCTCAGCACCAACCACTGGTTCAGCAAAAGTGAAAGAAGAGGGAAGCGGCTATGGCTCAATCAGTAGGGCTCCTGTCTACCATATGGGAGGCCCTGGGTTCATGTCTTGGGGCCTCCTTGTGAAGGCAGACTCACCTGCACACTGCGGAGAGCCACCAGCCCAAAGCGCCGCAGAGTGCCGCCTGGCCTGCAAGCACCACGGAGAGCTGATTTAGCAAGGTGACACAACAAAAAGGAGACAAGTAAAAACACAGAAGAGTGTGCAGGGAATAGACACAGAGAACAGACAAGAAGCAAGCCACACTGGGGGAGAATAAATTTTAAAAAATAAATACAGACATACAGAAGAACACAGAGCAAATCGACACTGAACAGACAGCAAGCAAGTCGCAATGGGGGGGAGAGAGTAAAAAAAAAAAGTGACAAAAGAGTCATGTGAAGAAATGTCACATATGAATCCAATGTCATCAAATTCAGGAACACAAATTCCAAAGTGGGGCCCACTGACAAGCACTGAACTTCAGAACCAACTGCCATGACTGTAGAACCTGTGTGTCTCCATAGCCCTCGGGTGCACCTGTACCAGGGGTTGTATCTACTTTGGCTGTCTCTGGGATCCTGCTGAGGCATGTGTAAGCACGACCCCTCTGATGACCTCCTGACTCTTTTTTTGAAGACTCTAAGCCATATAAGCTCATTTGTCTTTACCATTTCCCCCTTTTATTCAAGGTCTTTTTCTAGTTGCATCACCAGTTAGTGATTGGTAGTAATCCCTTGGTGCCAGGGAGGCTCATCCCCAGGAGTCATGTCCCACTCTAGGGGGAAGGTAATGCATTTACATGCTGAGTTTGACTTAGAGAGTGGCCACATTTGAGCAACATGGAGGCTCTCAGGAGGTAACTCTTAGGTACCCTGTAACTCTTAGGTATCTAGTTCAAATTTTGGGCACACAGGCTCATAAGCATAGTCATCAGTATCAAGGGCTCATCATTGGACCATTCTTCTTCACTGGTCTTTGCCCTTGCACTTGGGGGATTGTTGCTGTTCCATTGGGGAATGTGACAGAGCTCCCCTAGCTAGGAACTCAGCACTCCCTCAGTTGTCATCTGTAGCTGTAACTACTATGAAAATACCTAATGAATATCTGAACATTTTTATATACCCTATATATATGCCCTGGAGAACTCCCTCCCAACCATGTGTCCCCCATCAATAACATCCCACAGCAGCGTTCCTCTCCTTCCATAGTTGAACTCCTCTGTGGTTCAAAACTTCTTTAAAAATGGAGCCTTTTATATTACCAAATTCAATTAATAGGAAAATGAAATAGTAATGATAGGTTTAAAGATTAGAAATAGAATACATACTAATTTAGAAAAACTAAAATAAAGTAAAAATAAATTGGGGTATTAAAAAATGAAAATCACCATAAAACTTTGTTTTTGACATTTTGCCTTCTGTTCCTGTAATAGATGTTGCCCTGTATGTACAGTGGCAAGGCAATTTCTTTCATTTCTTCTTCAGTGTCTACATCCTTTTTTTTCAAATTTTTAATTTTGTCTTCAAAAATGTTTGAGACCACAGTAAAGTCACATATACAATATAGGGGACTCCCATATATCCAACATCAAACCCTTCTCCCCTTTCCCCAGCAATGATCATTTTTACATGTTCACGTTATATTTGCTGCGGATGATGTATAGATATTGAAACATAACTATCAAACATGGTTCCATTTTGGTTTACATTACAGTTTATATTTTAGACTGTACAATTTTCTAAATTTTTAGTTATATTATGGTTTACGTTTTGATTTACATTTTAGTCCATAGACTTTTATACATTTTTGGTGAAATTTAACATGACCTATATCCATCATTGCACGATCTTGTGGAACACTTCCATTGCCCCCCAGTTACCCTGCTTCCATCTATTCTGTTTCTCTCCCCCCCTCCCCTCAGGCCCACAATGACAATCAAGCTTCACTGCTTGAAGGAACACATTCACAGATATTTGCAACAATGCTGAGGGTTGACATACTAGACTGTCCTCCCCCAGTGGGAACCACCAATTCTCTCAAGAGACACAATTCCCTCTGTTTGAGAACATCAGGCCTCCCCAGGATGTGGGTACACCTTCCCACTCATTGTATGGGTCTCCACCCAATGATATAGCACACAATGACAAGACGAGCACTCACACACTTCCTAGAAGCCTGTACCTGTGTCAGATGTTCCCCACCCCCCCACCCCCACCCCTTAAGCACCTTAAACAGGCAATTCTTCCTTATTATATTTTCTAAAGAGTTTTCTCAACATTATAGTTTCAACCACATACCCAACAGTCTCCCATGTTCAACTGTTCCCCCCAACTCCTTGGGACATCTGACCCATCCTCCCAACCCTAGCCTCCCTCAAACCTGCAAAGCCCCACCCAATAGTACCCCTATGGCTCCATCTTATCTCTTCCCTGTACAAATACCTCCATTTTATCATAGATTTCACCCATGTAGGCATCAGCTCACAACCTTCCTCCCCTACCCACCCCACCCCCCAATTTCCTGTAAGCCTATCCTCCAGTCTCTAGCTCTCTGAAACATCCTGATTTGTTTATTTCATATCAGAGAGGTCACGTAGTATTTGTCTTCAATGCCTGGCTTGCTTCATTCAACATAAGGTCCTCAAGATTCATCCATGTTTTCCCATGTGTTAGTACTGTATTCCTTCTTATAGCTGAGTAGTATTCCATTGTATGTATATACCACATTTTGTTTATCCATTCATCTGTTGACAGGCATTTGGGGTGATTCCAACTTTTGGCAATAGTTAATAATGCCTCCATGAACATTGGTGTACATATACTTGTTCATTTCCTTGTTTTCCGTTCCTCTGGGTATATGTCCAGCAGTGGAATTGCTGGGTCATATGGCAAATCTATAGCTAGTTTTTTGAGAAACCACCAAACTGTCCTCCAGAATGGCTGGATCCCTCTGCGTTCCCACCAGCAGTGGATGAGTGTTCCCATTCCTCCACATCCTCTGCAACACTTGTAGTCTTCTGCTTTTTTGATAGCTGTCTGTCTTATGGAAGTAAGATGGTATCTCATTATAGTTTTGATTTGCATTGCCCTAATAGCTAGTGATTTCTAGCATCTTTTCATGTGTTTTTTAGCCATTTGTATTTCTTCTTTGGAGAAGCATCTGTTCAAATCTCTTGCCCATTTTTTAAATGGGTTGTTTGTCTTTTTATATTTGAGATACAGGAATTCTTTATATATGCAAGATATTAGTCTCCTATCAGATATATGGTTACCAAATATTTTCTCCCATTGGATAGGCTCTCTTTTCACTTTCTTGACAAACTCCTTTGAGAGTTGAAGAAGGTCTCCTTTATTCATATTTTTCTGAGAATTTTTGTCATGAACAGGTGTTGATTTTTGTCAAAGGATTTTTTTTCTGTATCAATTTATATAACCATAGGATTTTTCTTCTTTAGCTTGTCTATATGATTACTTAAATTAACTGATTTTAAAACATTGAACCAGCTTTGTATCTGTGAAATAAAACCTAAACATTATACTTTATAATTCATCTTATATATTGCTGAATTATGTTTGCTAATATTTTATAAAGGATTTTTCATCTATATTCATGAGGGATATTATTCTGTAGTTTTCTCCCTTTTTTTCATTGTTTTTTTTTATGATTTCAGTTCAGATTAGCTTCATAAATGACTTGGGACATAATCTTCCTCTTCTATTTTCTGGAAATGATTGTGTATACTTGGTGTTAATTCTTCTTTAAATATTTAATAAATTCTGCAGTGAAACCATGATGTGAATCTGGAGATTTCTTTTGGGGAAGTGTTAACAGTATGAATTCAGGAAGATGACATCAAATTAGGCAGACAAGGCTCAGCTGATCTACAAAAACAATGGAGAAAGAGCCAAAAGCTGCCTGTGGTGCCTGCTTTGGGTGTCAGTATACCAGGGCAGTGCTTCACAACTCCCAGGAGAGTGAGGAACAGAGAGACAAAGATCTGAAATAACAAACTGTGAGTTACTAAATGTCCTGGCTGCCAGGAAGGGCTCCCCTACACCATCTCTGAGATGTTAAGTGGGTGTAAAAGCCTGGCACATTGCAGCTGACTAAGAGAAGCAAAGACATCTTCCACCCTGCCAGCTGTTACAAAGGAAAAGAGGACTTTTCTTCAGAGAATTGGCCAGGGGATCCCTCTTTGAATCTTGGCTCCAGCCTGACCAAAACAAAGGAAAAATGAGAGAGATAAATTTCTGTGGAAAAGTATACCAATAGTGGTCATCTGCTGGCCAGTCTGGAACTTCCATAGACAAAAGTTGCTTTTAGGGCTCTCATTATCTGATACCGGGAGAAAATCTGAGCCCCATTAGTGAGTACATGTCATGATTTACATAACATAACCTAGGCAATTTTAAAGACTTAGCATAAGTTGAACAAAATACCAAAAAAGACCTGTGAAAAAATAATAAAAATAGTCAAGAGAGATCACTTTCTCTGATCATAATGGAATGAAGCTAGAAATCAATAATGTACAGAGAAAAGGAAAATTCATAAATATCTGTAGATTGAATAACACACTCTTAAATAATCAGTGGATCGAAGAAGAAATTGCAAGAGAATTCCACAAATATCTTGAGATGAATGAAAATGAGAACAAAACATATGGGACACCACAAAGGCAGTGCTGAGAGGGAAATTTATAGTCCTTAATGCTTACATTTAAAAAGAAGAAAGAGCTAAAACTGAAGCTCTAACTGCATTCCTGGGAGAAGTAGAAAAAGAACAGCAAACTAATCCCAAACCAAACCAAAGGAAAGAAATAGTAAAGATAGAGCAGATATAAGTGGAATCAAGAACAACAAAATAGAATCAACAAAACCAGAAATTGGTTCTTTGAGAAGATCAACAAATCCTTAGCTAGACTGACAAAGAAAAAAAGAGAAAAGACACAAATAAAAACAGAAATGAGAGGGAGGACATTACCACTGGCTCTGCAGAAATAAGGTGGTCATAAGAGGATTCTATGGACAACTGTATGCCAAAAAACTAGAAAATATAGATGAGATGGACAAATTCCTAGAAACACAAGTACCACCTACACTGACCCTAGAAGAAATAGAAGACCTCAACAATCCAATTACAAATGAAGAGATTGAAACAGTCATCAAAAATCTCCCAAAGATGAAAAGTCCAGGACCAGATGACTTCACAGGTGAATTCTACCAATCATTCAGTCAACCTAATACCAACCTTGCTCAAGTGCTTCCAAAAAATTAAACAGGAAAGAATACTACCAAACTCATTCAGTGAAGCCAACATCACCTTAATACCAAAACCAGGTTAAGATACTATGAAAAAAAGAAAATCATAGACCAATGACTTTAATGAATATAGATGCAAAAATCGTTAACAAAATAGTTGCAAACAGAATCCAAAAGCACATTAAAAGAATTACACACCAGGATCAAGTGTGTTTTATCCCTGTTATGCAAAGATAGTTCAATATAAGAAAATCAATTAGTTTAACAAACTACAATTTATCAATGTCCTGACATACAGGACCTTTATTCAGAAAACTACAATACATTGACAAAAGAAATTGAATTACACTCTAATAAATGGAGGGATATTCCATGTTCATGTATTGGAAGACTAAATATCATAAAAATGTCAATTCTACCCCAACTCATTTACAGATTCAATGAAATCCCAACTGAAATCTCAATAGCCTTTTTTTGCAGAAATTGAAAAGTCAATCTTCAAATTTATTGGGAAGGGTAAGGGGCCTTTAAAAAGAACAAAGATGGATGACTCTCACTTCCTGATTTTAAAGCGTATCATGTAGCTACAGTGGTAAAAAAAATAAAATAAAATAAAATAAAACAACATGGTACTGGCATAAAGACAGAAAGACTGACCAATGGAAATGAATCAAGAACTCAGAAATCAACCCTCATATCTACAGTCAAGTGATTGGTGACAAGGCTGTTAAGCCCACCCAGCTGGGCCAAGAATAGTCTGTTCAACAAAGGGTGCTGGGAGAACTGGATAGCCATACCCAAAAGAAAGAAAGAAGACCCCTATTTCACACATTCTACAAAGATTAACTCAAAATGGATCAAAGATGTAAATATAAAAACAACAATCATAAAACTCCTAGAAGAAAATGTAGGAAAACATCTTCAAGATCTTGTGGTAGGTGGTAGATTCTTAAACCTTACACCTGAAGCACGAGCAAGAAAAGAAAAAAATAGACAGCTGGGACTCCTCAAAACTCAACACTCTTGCATCTCAACAACTTTGTCAAAAGGGTGAAAAAGCAGCTGATTCAATGACAGAAAATATTTGGCATTCACATATCTGATACGGGTTTAATATCCATGATATATAAGGAGATCATACAACTCAACTATAAAAAGACAAACTATTCACTTAAGAAATGAGCAAAAGACATGAAAAAAACAGCTGTCCAAAGGAAAAATGCAAATGGCAAAGAGACACATGAAAAAGTGTTCAGCGTTACTAGCGATTAGAAAATGCAAATTGAAACTAACATGAGATATCATTTCACACCTATTAGACTGGCTGCTATTAAAAAATCAGATAACTGCAAATGTTGGAGAGGATGTGTAGAGATAGGAACCATGATCCACTGTTGGTGGGAATTTAGAATGGTACAGCAACTATGGAGGACTGTTTGGCAGTTCCTAGGGAAGTTGAATATAGACTTGCCTTGTGACCTAGCAATACCATTGCTAGGTATATAGTCAGAAGAACTGAGAGTGGTGACACAAATAGACATCTGCACACTGTTGTTCATGCAGCATTATTCACAATATCCAAAAATTGGAAACAACTCAGGTGCTCTTCAAAAAAGGAATGGATAAACAAATTTTGAAGTATACACACAATGAAATATACAGGGTAAGAAGAAATGTCATGAAACAGATGAAAACATGGATGAACCTGGAAGACATTCTGTTGAGTGAAGCAAACCAGACACAAAAGGACAAATACTATATGATTACCCTATTACAAACTAAATATATTATGTGAAGTATAAATACATTACATGAAATATGAATATGAGTAGAGTTACATATAGACCTTTTCTCTTTGAAGCTGAACAAATGTATGGTAATGCTATAAACTATTACCATGAGACCAAAAAAAGCCATTATACTAAGTGAAGGAGATCAGACACAGACATACATATTGTTTGATTACATATATCTAGAATGTAAATACATATCAATTCATAAAGATGAAATTAGATTTGTGGTTATGTACAAAAAGGTCTGAGGAAGGAATGCTAAGTGGCATAGAGTCTTTCTTTTTTGGACTAATGAAATTGTTCTAAAATTTTTGAGATAATGAATGTACAACATTGTGATTATACTAAATGCCACCAATTATACACTTTGGATAGATCAAATGGTATGTGAATATATCTCAAAAAAAACTGCTTAATAAACAAATAAATAATTGTGCAAGAATAGCCAGAAATAGGAGCTATGTACAGCAGGGGAAACAGAGAGGTTGAGAGGTGAGGAATTTTCTTATTTGCTTGTCTATTTTTATTTATTTTTAGTATTATTGAAATAATGAAAATGCTCTTATAATGATTGAAGTGATGAACACAAAACTTTGTGATTATACCAAATACCATTGTTTCACACTTTGAATGAATTATATGCTTTATTAATATGTATGAATAAATTTATTTGCTCAAAAATATGAATTCAGTTTCCTTAACTATTGAACCTATTTGTTTCACATTGGACAAGTTGTGATACTTTGCATTTTTTAGGAATCAGTCCATTGCATCTCAATTGTCAAATTGACATGGGTAGCATTGGTGGTCTTATTCTCCTATTATCCTTTTGTTGCTTTAAAGGTCTGTAGTGATGTCTCTTTTTTTATTCCTGATATTGGTCATTTGTAACTTCTCTCATTTTTTTGCTTTGTCAACCTTGTTAAAGGTTTATCTATTTTATTAATGTTTCTGAAACCCAAATCTTCATCTATTGCTTCACATGGTGCAAGAAATCCTGAAATATTACTTTTATGGCCTAGCAAATGATTCTTAATTTTTTTTCCATTCTGTCCTATTAATATTCTCTTTTGGTTTGCTGTTATCAATTTCATTAACTTCTGCGTTTATCTTTATTATTTCCTCCTTCTGCTAGCTTTATTTTATTCTGCTCTTCTTTTTCTAGCTTCATGAGTTGAAATATTAGATTATTGATTATTTTTCCTCTTTTCTAATGTATACATTAGTGCTATGCCTTTCCTTTCCTTTTCAGCACTACTTTATCTGTTTCCAAAATTTGATATGTTGTATTTCAATGTATTTTTTAATTCCCTTGAGACTTCTTCTTTGCCATCTTGATTACTTTACAAGTCCATTGCTTAGTTTCCAAGTGTTTGGAGATTTTCCAATTATCATCATGCATTGGTTTCTAGATTGATTCCATTATAGAAGAATAGCACAGTCTGTATAACCGCAGTTGTTTCAGTTTGTTGAAGCTTGTTTTATGGCCCAAGTTATGGTTTATTTTAGTGTTACAATGCTACTAGAAAAGAAAGTGCGTTCTGCTGTTTAGTGGAATGTTTTATAAATGTTGATTAAATCCTGTTGATTAATGATGCTGTAGAGTCCTTTTATATACTTGCTGACTTCTGTCCATTTTTTCTATCAATTGTTGAGAGGTTGAAGTCTCAAAATAATTGTAATTTTTTTCTATTTTTTCCCTGTAGCTCTATCAGGTTTTTACTTCACATATTTTACAGCTTTATTATTTGATGCATACACATTTATCATTGCTATGTCTTCTTGGTGGATTGAACATTTTTTCACTTTATAATGCCTTTCTCAGTCTCAAGTAATTTTCTTTACTATGAAGTCTACTTTATTGATATTACTATAGCCACTCCTGCATTCTATTAAATAATGTTTGTTTATTATATTATTTTCTATCCTTTTACTTTTATACTTCCAAATATTATATTTGAAGTGAATTTCATGTAGAAATCATTTAGTTGGATCTTGTTCTTAATCCACCTAGCCAACCTCTGTCTTTTAACTGATGTATTTAGACCATTTACATCTACTGTAATTGTTGATATGTTAGGTGTTAAGCTGATGAATTAGTTAGCCAAAGGTGTGCTGATGCAAAGTACCAGAACTCTGTTGGCTTTTATAAAGAATATTTATTTGGGGTAGAAGCTTACCGTTACCAGGTCCTAAAGAGTCCAACTAAAGGTACTATAAGAGGTACCCAAAGTCTGTTGCAACATGTTGATACAACATGGTAGGCAACTTCTGTGAGGGTTCAGCCTTCCTCCTTCCTCTTAAGGCTCTGTGGTCCCAGCTTCTTCCAATATCAGTTGTAGGCTGGTATAAGGCTTGTCACTGTCCCCGGGGCTTGTCTCTTTCTGGACACAGTTGCTCTGCTCTCTCCACAAGGCCAGCTGTAAATCTTCAGGCAAATGGCTTGGCTCTATCCCTGGGGCTCCAGTGTCAAAATTCCACTCTCTGTGCTCTCTTTCTCCCTATGTTTACTTCCATTTGAGAGTCTGTTTTATCCCCACCACAGGTTTGGGGACTTAATCCTGCACACCCTAATGATGTGGTCAAATAATAGCCCTAATCTTGAGTTAATAAAGTAAAAGTGAAACCTCTGAATCTAATACAATCTAATATAAGAAACAGACCAGTTTACAAAAATAATCCAATATCTATTTCTGGAATTCATAAACAATATCAAACTGCTACAGATGGCAATTTTATGTCTTGTTTTCTGTATATTCTCCCTTTTTTTTCATTGCTATGGGTTTTTTTATGCCTTCCTATGGGATACTTAAACATTTTTATAGTTCTATTTTTTTAGCATAATGTTTTTGCATTTTCTTTTTGTATAGTTTTTTCAGTAGTTTCTTTAAGCATTACATTCATATACATAAGTTATCACAGTCTACCACTGTTATCATTTAACCAATTCAAGTTACATGTAGAAATCTTACTTCCTTTTATGTGCCTACTCCCCCACATATAATATAATTGTCCTAAATATTTCCTCTACACACATTTAGAACCATGCAGAGAGTGCAATAATTTTTTGTTTCAAATGAAACAAATTTAGAAAACTCTAGAGAAGAAAAGAAGTCTAGTGTATTTACCTCTATTTTTGCTACTATTTTTCTTTCTTCCTGATGTTTCAAAGTTACTTCTTTTATCATTTCCTTTCTGTTTGGAGAACTCCTTTTGCCACTTTTAGGGAATTATGGTGACAACTTTTTAGTTTTCCATCACCTGAGAAGGTCTTGAGTTCCCCTTCATTACTAAAGGATAGTTTTTCTGGCTATAGATTCTGAGTTGACAGTGCTTTTCTTTCAGCCTTTGAAAAATGTTGTGCCCCTTCCTTCTAGTCACCATAATTTTTTATGAGAAATCCAATGTTGTTGCAGTGTTTTTTCCCCTATAGGTAAAATGTTTTTTCTTGCTGCTTTCAAGATTTTATATTTCTTCAGTTGTAGAAGTTTGACCATGATGCATCATGGTGAGATTTTTTGGGGGGTATCTTTTATGGAATTTCCTCAGCTTCTTGAATCTCTAGGTTTATGTCTTTTTCCAAAGTGGATCATTTTAAGCAATTATTTCTTCAAGTACATTTTCACTTCCACCTCTTTTTTTTCCCCCTGTCCTTCTGAGATTTAGATGGCACAAATGTGAGATCTTTTGTTAAAGTCAGGCAGGTCCCTGAAATTGTTTTCTCCACCAGTCTACTTTTTCTGTGTTGTTTAAAATGGGTAATTTCTATTTTTCTGTCTTTCCGTTCTCTGATTCTTTCCTCTGACCCTTCCATTCAGGTATAGAGTTCTCCACCAAATTTTTTATTTCACTTATTGTATTTTTCAATTCTTAAATTTTCATACAGTTCTTCTTTATATCTTCCTTTTTTTTGTTGGGGTTATGTATTTTAAATTTGTTTCAAGAATGTTTGTTTTTGCTCATTGAAGATTTTAATGTCTGTTTTGACATATTCACCAGAAAATTCTAACATTTTGGTCATCTCACTGTTGTTATCTATTGGTTGTCTTTAATAATTCAGTTTGAGATTTTGCTTGTTCTTGTTATGATGAGTCATTTTCAGTTGAAACATAATTTTGAGTATTATATTTTGAGACTTTGAATCTTATTTAAGCCTACTTTTTAAACTAGTTTCTTTTGACACCTCTCCAGTTCAGGGACATGGGGGTTCTGGCTCTACACTAAGTCTCCACTGATACCTCATTGTCTTGAAATAATGACTGCTTCTTTAGTGCTCCCCACGTGGCATCAATAACACCATGGAGCATAAGGGTGGCCTCATTATTATGCTCACACAGTGATTTATCAATATCCTTTATCTTTTTAGTGACATTTTCCTTCAACTCCTTGAATTGATTTAGGAGATTTGCATTATTATCATTGATTAGTTTTCATAACTCCTGTATCATATCATGATTTTTGGTTTGTTTCTTTGGCTGGAACTTCTCTTCCTGCTTCTTAGTATGGCTTGTAACTTTTTGCTGATGTCTAGGCATTTGAATATATTGGTGAATTTACTCTGATGGTCAATTTCTCTTTCTTGCTTAGTGATTTTGTTTCATGGCTTTTCTTTGTTCGTTTTTTTGTTGTTGTTGTTTGTTTTGTTTGGTTTGATTTGGTTCAACTTATTCTAAGTCTTTGAAATTTCCCAACTTAAGTTATCAAAATAGGGCCAGGGACTCACTAATGGGACACAGATCTTATCAAAAGGGTCTGGGATTAAAGACTCCAAAAAACTTTTATTTCCCTTGGAATTTGCCTGCCAGGCAGTAGAGGGCACTTAGTCAATCTTTCCACAGAGCTTCCACTTGCCAGTGAATCCTTCCACAGAGATTCCACTTGCCAGTGATTGTGGTCTGGCCAGAGCTAAGATTCAAAGCAGGCTTTCCTGGCCAAATTTAGAGAAGAAAAAGCACTCTCCACCCTCCGCCACATCTCCCTCTTTCCAGGGATGAAGATGTCTGTTCCCTTCTCCATTGACTGCAGTGAGACACAGGCTTTATCCTGGCCATTCACCTTTAACGTTGGGGATGGGTGCCATTCCCAGTCATGGGTGCTAGAAACTCACAGTTTTCATTTTGACTTCTTTGTCTTTCTGTCCCTTGCCCTTCTGGAGGATGAGCAGCACTCTTCTGGTCTGCACATCCCCAAAGCAACTCCTTCTGACAGCTATTTGCCCTTCCTCTGTTGTTTTTGTAAGAAAGTTGAACCCTGCCTACCTACTCAAAAGCTATCTTGCCCGAAGTCCTGTCATTACTGCTGGTGGGTGGTAAAAAACCCCAGCTCCCTACTTAGATTTCTCTTATACTGCTTCAGTAGTTGGGTTGGAGGTCACAGGTTTTTTTCTTCATTGTGTTTGGCCTTTTCCCTGGTCCTTTGGCTAGAGAGAGCAGAAATATTTGTCTGCATCCAATGTCATTTTCTGATTGCTGACTTATTCAGCTCCAAGTCTGGGACATATGAGGCACAGTGAAAATCAGCGAGCTCACTGTCATATTGTACCTTAAGTTTTGAGATTCCCTAGCTTATTATTGCCACCTTTCAGGATCCTTTCACATTTGTTTTATATATATTGTCTAGGGATTTTAGTTATACTTAGAGGAAACAATAGGGAGAACTACATCTACTCCATCTTCCCTGAACAAAGAAGTTTAGTCCTACACTTATTTTTGTGATCTTTTTTAAAGGCATAATCCCCCAATATTTGAATGCTAAAAATGTGTCCTTCTCATAGTGTTCCACAGTTATGCCTCTGAGTCCCTGAAAGTACTCGATTTGTGCCCTCAAAAAGTCTGTGAGATGCAGCCACCATGTGAAATCCCTGTTTGTTTACACAAATACTCCAAACACTCAGGCTGTCCTTCTGCCTTACCCCTAGAAGCTGTTCAGAGAATATTCACTCCCATAACCAGTCATGAGAGGACCAATGCTCATTGTCTCAGGTGGGATCTCTGGCTGTTCCAAAATGCAAAATCATTGTCTTTTCCAAGTATTGTTGAGCTCCCTACAAAGATGCAAAGAACAGCTTCTTTCCTAACATACCACACTTTACCATTTAGATTACAACACATTCTACTTGCCCCTAAATACCAGTGCTAATACCTTCTTTCCACAGTGGCTAGAAATTAGTCAATGTAGAAAGTGAGAGCCATTTCTCATTTTCCTTCTCAAACACATTGTCCTCTTAGCCTTCTCAACCAAAACTCCTATTCCCTCTCCTGGATATAAGACAAATGCTCCATATATATCAATGGGTGAAAATAGATAGTGAATGAATTCATTCCTTAAATTATCTCCAATATTTCCTGCAATGACAACCAAACATACCTTGACAGCACATTTATTGTATCAGGGGAGTCAAGATTTATAGTTTAAAAGACCTCATAATCTAGTTTGGAAGAAAAAAATCACACTTTCAAAGAAAACTCTAAGTGAAAATGGGGAAACTATTATTAGTATGCCAAGTCTTGAGGGTCTGAAAACATCCCTCATTAATTTTTTCCTCATTAATTTTCAGGGTAAACACTAAAATTTGAGGAAACTGACCCCAGAAAGTTCAAGTGCCTTGTCCAATATCATTTGACTAGTAAGTAGTGATTCTTTTCTGAGTATTGGCCCATGTCAAGGCACTATTCATAGAATCAGTAAGTATTTTAGTGCATACAAAGAAAAATCACCTAAAAATAAAATTGAAGAGTAGTGACAGGAAGAAAAGTTATCAAGTGGCTGCTGCAACAAATTAAATTGAAAAAGTAAGCAGCCTCAGGAAACCTCCACAGATAATATTTGATATGCCATTTTATAATGGCATATGTATAGAAAAGAAAAGATCTAGTTATCCTAAAAATCTAACAAAATAAAATTCTGTTTACTCTTGCTTTAATGCCTAAAGCTCTTACTGGTTCAATAATTAGTAAGTGGTAAACAAGCTAGATTTAAAGTTACCTAATAAAAGTTTGCTCATAAAAGGCACTAAAAGCATTAAAAAAAATCTGTAACTAGTGGAAGTGCTTTCAAACAGTCGTCTATACACAAAACGTGATGATATGAAAAACACATAAAGAACATTCTAAAGGCAGGAATTATTTTCAATTTTGTGTACTACTAATTGTCTTTTACAAGAACTATGCTCATCACATAGTAGGAACTCATTAGATGTTTGTTAAATGAATTCCCAGGGAAATGCTTTCCCTTATTATCAAGCCCTAACCTCTCCCACACCCTACCCCTGTTCCCAATCTCAACTCTCAGGTCAGCTATTTCACTTACTACGAACACTCTTAGAAATTCACATGATGCCTTTTGATGTTTTCTCAGAGCTACTTTCTCAAGCCAAATTCTGAGTTCCTTTGGATTCATTTGGTCTAAAAATCCAACAGGATAGAAAACTAATTAGCAACTCTGACAAACATGGTGTCACCACTTATGGGAAGATGCTGTCCTCAATAGTGATAGCATAAAAAAGTGGGAATAGACCTACGTACCAATCCCAGTTATGTCACTTGCTCACTGAATAAGCCTGAACCTTAGTGATGTTTGTTTGTTTTTTAACTGAGGAATAAGAATAACATCTCTCGGGAAACGGACTTGGCCCAGTGGTTAAGGCGTCCTTCTACCACATGGGAGGTCCTCGGTTCAAACCCCGGGCCTCCTTGACCCGTGTGGAGCTGGCCCATGCGCAGTGCTGATGTGCGCAAGGAGTGCCCTGCCACGCAGGGGTGTCCCCACGTAGGGGAGCCCCACGCGCAAGGAGTGCGCCCCGTAAGGAGAGCCACCCAGCGTGAAAGAAAGTGCAGCCTGCCCAGGAATGGCGCCACCCACACTTCCCGTGCCGCTGACGACAACAGAAGCGGACAAAGAAACAAGACGCAGCAAATAGACACAGAGAACAGACTACCGGGGGAGGGGGGAATTAAATAAATAAATCTTTAAAAACAAACAAACAAAAAGAATAACATCTCTCAAGATACTTGTGATGGTTGAAAGAAAAGATTAAAAAAGAGCAATAGATTGCGGATACCATGAGACAGAGTATGCACATAATATTTGCAGAATTTTTAAGACAGATTCTAAAATTCATGACTTCTCTATGATGCTCACCCACAGATTCCATCACTTATCCCAGGGTAATGCTGTTAAATTCTTTAAGAATTTCCATGGATAATTTCTAACTATGTAATTCTCAGTCCCTCCATGTGTGATAAATCTCACAGTCACTGACAGTAAATGGGACAACTATCACCTTCTTATTTATTCAAAAGTCAGAGGTAACAAATTCCAAATAGTATAAGCAATATTTGTTTGCTGGACAATAAATGATCACCTAGAGTATAACTATTCACACAATATGAAAACATGACTCCATATCTACTATAGATAAAATATAATCACTGAAAAAAAAATGACAAGGTCTCAGGGCTGGATCATTCTGAGTTTTGGGTAAGAAATTGCCAAAGAAAAAATGTGTCACTGAGGTTGGCACTGAATCTGGAGATTATCAGACGAAACTAAAGAAAAATAATCACAGAATTACCTTGAGTCTCCCATCACAGAAAAGGAACTATACAAGACTTAAATGAGATGTCATCTGTCTTCTTTCACTTGGATCCAGGTTCTGCTCTCCTGTGTTCAGCATCCTTTACATATATGAGATCATGCAGTTACTTAGGGGTACCCCCAACAGTAGCCAATAAATAAGTTGATTTCTAAGCACCACCTTGCTCTAATATCCTTGGTTTCATATATGTGTCTGAATGGGAGGTGATATGGATATCACTGCAACGATGGATAATGTTTAAGTGTTTGCTATGTACCAGACAATGTACTAACTGCTTTCACTTAATCTTCTTTACTAACCCTAAGAGATAGATACTACTTATATTCCTGTTTTATTAAGGAGAAAAGTGAAGCATGGAGAGGTTTCATTATTTTCCAAGGTTCACAGCTAGAAGGTGTAGAGATGAGATATGAACCTAGATTGTCAGCCTGCAAAGTCCACACTCTTAGCCACCATCGAGACATTATCTGGAGAATTATTGAGATAAGCTTAGAGGCCAGTTATATTCAAAGGATTATCCAACCCAGCTTCTGGAATATGAGCTGGCATATCTACTTTTGATGATCTTTAAAATAAAGGGAAAGGGTAAGTAGAAGACAAGAATCAAAAGATTTTCTTCACGTGATTTAATAGTGTTTTTTCCTAACTTTCCTCAATCTGCTTTCTAAGCTTAAGAATAAGGTACAGAGAAAATGGTGAATGAAGGGAATGTGATTTTCCAAAATCTAAAGTGCAAAAACTGAAGCTACCTAAAAAAGATGTAACAGTTTGCTTCCCTGATTCCCCACAACCTCAACTCTCAGGTCACCTACAATAATGAGCAGTCAAAAAATCTCTCTAGAACTGTATCTCTCGTGAGAAAGGACGGCTCCCAGGGTATTAGATTGGCAGGCGTTGTGGGCCCTAAGGGGAGGGGAAAATGGATGTGGAATGGATGGAACAAAGGTAAATAAGGGGGCAAAAGAGGAGTTATGTGAGAGTACACGAGGATGAATATAAAACAGCTAATATTCCACCAAAAACATATAGGGGACGACAGACTAATAATGAAAACCATAAGACAAAACATAGGATAACTAAAAAATTTAGAAAACTGTACAGCCTAAAATATGGACCACATAGTAAGCACAAATGTCACCTTGTTTGAAAACTATAGTGTTGGAATCTGTACATCAGTTTCAGGAAATATGATATGAATAAGTTAAAAGATTATTGCTGTGCAAGGGAAAAGGTTTTATGGTGGATCTGGGGTAATACTGTATATTGTATATATGAATTTCGGTGATCTAAGACTCTTCTGAAGCTGACATTATGTTGGGATTCACTTTACGGGAAGTTTTGGATCACAGAGTGGTTCAACAATGGCAGCGGAGGAATACTGATATGGGATGTTATTGACAGGATATATATGGTTGACAGGGAGTTATACAGGGCATATGCCCAGGGTATATGGTAATGTCTATATATACTCATAGTGGAAACAAAAACAACAGCTGGGGGGGTACTGGGCTCCTGGCCAGGGGGTCACTGTTGTGGGCCCTGGGAGAGCAGCGGCAATCCTCCAGGTGCAACGGCAAGAACCAGGAAGGAAGGAGGGCCCAACAGTGGGCTCGTGATACTAATGGTTACACTTTTGAGCCTATACACCTGCAATAAGAACAAGGCCTAGAGTAGCATTGTGCCTGGGGGTTTCCTCCTGACAGCCTGCATGTTACTCAAATGTGGCCACTCTCACAGCCAAACTCAGCATGTAGATGCGATGCATTCCCCCCAGCGCGGGACATGACACCCAGGGATGAGCCTCCCTGGCACAGAGGGATCACTACCACATACCAGCTGAAGAAGCAACTAGAAAATGACCTTGAATTAAAGATTCAATACGGAACAGCAGAATATACCTGTCTACATATAATGACATGACTTCGGGAAGCTGTTTGACCTAATGTAAGGGGGAAATGGAAAGGAGAAATGAGATTATAAGGCTGTCTCTAAAAAAGAGTCTGGAGGTTGTCAGAAGGAATACCCCTATGTACAACTGAACAGAGTCTAAGAGACAGATAAGGTAGATACAACCCCAGGTATTGGTTCTTTTGAGGGATAGAGAGACCCACGGGTTCTATGGTCATGGCAGAAGGGGTTCACTGCCATGACAGATAGCCCTTCTTTGGAGCTGGTGTTTCTGCGTGATGGAATTGGATTCAGAGGGGATCTCTTTTCACAAGACTTGCATGCTACTTTATTGGAATTGTAGTCGGTGCTGGGTTTAAGATATATGTAGGGGATTTGAATCTCTGGACTGATAATATGACACCCAGGCCCAGAGCCTCAACAGACTTCAGCTCCTACACTTTGATTTATTGGACTTACTCCACTCAGCTAACATGGAGTTGAAGAAGGTCAACCACCACAACATGGAGCCTAGAGTGTCTACAACTGGAAGCGGGAGGAGTGCATCCAGTACCCATATGGAATCTAAGCCCTCACTTGACATAGATGTGCAATGGACACAACCAATCCAATGTCCACAGAGAAAATGTGGAATGGGTGTGGGAACGGTAGCCATGGTGGCTGCTGGGTGTGGGGAACGGGAGGAAGAGATGAGATGTGGAGGCGTTTTCGGGACGTGGAGTTGTCCTGGATAGTGCTTCACGGACAATTACGGGACATTATAGATCCCCCCAGGGCCCACTGGATGGAACGTGAGAGAGTCTGGGCTATGATGTGGACCATTGACTATGGGGTGCAGTGATGCTCAGAGATGAACTTACCAGGTGCAATGGATGTGTCATGATGATGGGAGAGAGTGTTGCTGTGGGGGGAGTGGGGGGCGGGGGCAGTGGGGTTGAATGGGACCTCATTTTTCATAATGTAATTTAAAAAAATAAATAAATAAATAATTTTTAAAAAAATCTCTCTAGGGTCTCTTTTGTGCATTTTCATTTTCAGGCCCATTCAAAATAGCATTCATTAACACCAAACAGGAATTTAAATCTAGTATACATATATTAGCATATCAGTTTTCAAGAATCCTAATTCTGTGGCACCGATGTGAAGTTAAAATAAATCAGGCCATCTTTAGTCCTCCTACTTGTTGCCTCTTCGACATTGTCCATTTATCCCTTCACTTCTCCAACTCTGTGCCCAGCTGCCAACTTCAAGCTGTGGGAATTCCAAACCTCAGGCATAGAGTGATATTTATCAGAAGGTTGATTGCTACAACTATAAAGTCCTGCAACCAGTGGTCCCCTCCAGGTTCAAGGAAGCCTATGGACAGGCCCCTTCCAGGATATCTTATTCGCCACAGTCTTTTTTCTTTTTTCTACAGGGCACTCTCTGGATGCTTACTGAGCACAGATTTCTAATTTCATTCAGAAAAACTTCCCAGACCTATTCTTTTGGCCAGAAGTCAGAGCCCTGCATTTTCCAGGGTTTAAAATGTTTTGTTTATTTGTTTCTTCATTGAAAGTCCCAATTCTATTCTGGGTGTTATATGTGTCCAAGTGGGGGACTCCATCAATTCCATCTGTGTCAAGTTTGTTCACAGATCCCTTCCAGAGTAAATATGTCAACGGGAGACCCAAACTATTTACTCATAGTTTTAAAAATTAGCCAAAGGCAGTGGGATGAGGCTGACACAAATCCGAGGCTGCTTATAATCAATAATGTGGACCAGTTAATGAGGGAAGTGGGATTGTGCCTCCTTACTGAGCAGGGGGAAAGGCAGTAGCAAATAGGAGAAAAGCTTGCCTTGCCTTGCCTTGGAGCCTCAGCCTTAAATGTTTAATGTTTAGCTTTAACTACTAAACAAAAAATTACTTGTTCTACCTTGAAAAAGCAAAAAAAAAAAAGGGGGCGAGGAGGAAAGAAGGAATGGAATGGCACTGAATCTAGAAGCTTTAATTAAATGTTTAAAACAGCTTTAACATCGATTGTTGATCTTTTTTAATATCTAAACTTTTATAGTCATTTTCTGTAAGGAAGCCAGTCATTCAAGAATACATTTATTCATCAAGAAGGTGTTAAGCAACTCCTAGGGAAAAGTCATAGTGCTCAATGTTGTAGGGGCCACAAAACTATATAAGATAGGGTTGCTATTCTTCAAGAAATGTTTATATTCTAGTAGGGGAAACTTATTATTTCCTTCTTTGCATGATCCACTTTACTACTGGTTGGAGGCAACTTCAAGGTCTAGTTCAGCACTTCTCAAACATTAAGATACAAACACATCACCTGAGAATCTAGTTAGAAAGCAGATACTAGTGGGAAATGGGGCCTGTGATTCTGTAGTTCTAAGTGCCCAAGTGATGCTGATGCTACTGATTCATGGGCCACACTTTGTATAGGGAGGAGGTAGACTATAATCCCTGCCCTAAGGATAACAAGCCTTCTCAAAGCAGCTGTAGTCACTGTGTATTAATCCTTTATATACCCAGAAGTCACTACCCCAAAATAGTAGCCTCAAAATATCTTTATGATATAATGTCCCCAGAGCAGCATCATGCCCACATCTGCAGCTCACTAGCTATTTTGTCTTTCCCATCTATTTACCCCTCTGAGTCTGTTTACCCATCTCCAAGATGTGGGTAATGATGCCTCGCTCAAAGAGCTGTGGAGAAGGTGAGAGAGTGTAGTGCCTAGTACATAAAAAGTTATCTCCCTGTGGGAAGGAGCTGTTTTTACCATTATTATGAGTTGAGGACAATGAGCATGTCTTTTTAAATTTTAATAATTAAACTTTTATTTTTTTGAGTCCTAAACCGCCACTTCATTAAGAAAAAAGTAAACTGTGGTAGAAATTTGCAATCTGAGTCCTTTTTAGTGCACTGGTGAAGGACACGTTCCAGCATCATTAGCACTTGGTCAGAGGCTCCCATTAGTAATTAAGGACTGCTGGCAATCAGCAGTGAATGTGTGCATTATGTAAGACATACTGATTTCTGGAGGAAGTCCACCCCTGTCTCTCCCCTGCTAATAAGAAATTCGGAGGCACGAAACAACCCAGATGGTGCATGTTTATAGTAATGAATAGAGGTTTTTTAATGGTGTGAGTTAAGTTTTACTTTGTGTTTTAATGAGGGGCTCACTGTCCATGACATTTTCATTGTAAACCAGATTCCCCATGAGGTGTCTTAAGCTATTTTATGCTAGACATAAAGCTTTGTAAACTTGTATGGTGATATTATTCCTCTCCTAAGCAAACGGGATATGAAAATATTTCATAATGAGCCATTAATACATAATGTAACCCCAAGAGTTTAATAATAGTAAGCCATATTCCATTTCACCAAATGATTCTCTCTTCCACCTTCATGAGGCCACATTCAAATGAAGAGATTCAAACTCAGTATCACAGATACCACCAGAGATGTTTTCCTGAAATTCTGAGTGAAAATAACCAAATGTCAAGTGGGATGAAATTATCTAACGTTCTTTTGACAGAACATTCTGGATGAACAGATAAGACATTTACAGAAATCTCTTTTCCTTGATTACCTGAAAAGTAACGTTACTTTTGAGAACACTTATTTAATAAGATCCAACTCCATAGCCCAAGAACCAATCTAACTTTAACATTTTCATCTCTCATTTGGTAGAATGCTCTTTTGCAAATGAGGAGTTGGGGAAAGGAAGACATTTAGAACATTTTTAGATATTTTACCAGAGTTTATGAAAATAAGGCAATGATTTCCGTATTTTTTAAAGTCTGATTGAGGGTCATGTATTTATAGAATCACCTGGAGTGCTTCTTAAAATCCCTGTTCACACCCCAATCCTATTGAATCAGGCTCTGAGAGTGTCATTTTTCTTGACGAGTTTCCCAGGTCATTCTCCTGCTCACAAAGCATGAGAACCAGTGGAGTTGACTACCTCCAAGGCCCTTTTGCTTCAAGATTCTATGCTTTGGAATACAGACCCAACCTACCCTACAAATCTTGAAAAATCCCACCTCCACTCCCAATATTTGATTTCTCTATGACAGTTTATCTTAGTCTCCATTTAAAACTGCCGTCAATTTGGAAACAATTGTGTATATAAGACATGCAGTCTACTCTTCATTTCTATCCTAATTGAAATAAGATATATGAAGAACATTAGGGACAGTATGTGGAAAGAGTACAGGCAACTAGGAAGAGATAAAAAAAAAAATTGCTAAACTTAAAACACCCAAAACATCTTTTAATTTATAATCAGGAATCACACTTTGCAAAATCTTAAGCCAGTAGCTAAAAATTTGTAAAAGTGAATCTAATATCACCTTACTTTAGTAACAAATATAAAAAATGCTCTTTTAGGAGATGTATTGTGTGTGCAATGTATGTATACATACACTGATGATTTTTACGTAATATATAAGCATGGGGGAAGAGTAATTTTAGTGGATTAGGGAAGAAAGAAGAAGGAAGAACAGGGCAGGAAAATAGAAAGACAGTAGGTTTGATAGTGGCACTGATGCAGTTATGTAAGATTATAAACATATGAATATAAATATATTTTAATAAATTAGAATAAATGCAAATATTGAAAAACAAGTAAACAAAAGGTTATGCAAACAATATAACAGTTGTACATGTTCAAAATTATTACATAAAACTGGCCATCTGCACCATTCTGCTAAATAATGTGCTCCATTCTAAATTACACAATTACTAATTTAAAAACTAGAATCAGGAGCTTTCTACAAAGAGGTATCCTTGGCTCTGTTCAGACAATGTACAGGTAAAAGCTTTGGTTTGGATCGGACCACCCTGCCAAGAATGAGTCATGCGATTGTGAGCCATCCCTGTTATCACTCTGGTCTTCATGCAGCCATCTGTAAAAAGAAGAGATGGAGCTAGACTTTTAAGAATTTTTCATGATGACTCCGGCTGGCTTCAATTTCTGTCCAAGTTTGTTTGTTTTTTCCTTTTCTCTAGTTTCAAGCACAAAATATACTTTGTAAAATTCAAAATAACTTCTTTCAGTCATCTCTGAAAGGTGGGACACTACTGGCATCATGAGTGATCCAGAAAAGAGTGAAAAGATAAAATTGTTTCCTGCCAGGTGGAGCACTGGTGGGGGGGGAGGTCTTATGGAGGAGAATTTTTCTTAAGAATTAGGTAAAAAATGAAAAAAATAACATAAGATTCTGCAATGTGGGAAGGGATCTTTTCGAACAAGCATATGTGAGAGTTGAGTTGAGCCTGCAGAAAAAGGAATCTGTCCCAGGGAAAGTGGCAGTTTTACAATCATACCCTATCCAAGATGTGGGTAATAAACCATCTGTTAGGGAGATGATGAAATGTAAGGCAAAGAAAATGAGTTCATGAACTTGAGATGTTAAAAAAGAGAGAAAAAGAGTTCATTCAGTATCTCAGAGCTGCTTAAAGCTTTCTTTTAGCCAAGCTTAATTTCCTTTGTCAAGTACAATTTGCAGATCTCATAGGATATCAACTTTGAGAGCACACAGGGCTCTTAGTACATTTTGTACTGTACTGTCCATCCTCACTCAGCAGGGTGAGCATATGAAGTAATTTACCTAAAGTCTCAGATTCCCTTCTGAAATATTGGAATTTTCATATCTAAGCAAGTCTGCAGAAGACATCATCAGTCAGTCTTCTGCTTAATGAAAAGAAATGCTCTTTCTGTACTATTGCTAATCACTCGAAACTTGGACTTAGAGATTTCAGTGCTGCTGAGATGTACTGTGTGACCTTGGAGATAGTAACTTCATCTTGCTGTGTTCTCATTTCCCAGTCCCCAAAACAGAATTCAGGTTCACAGCAGAGGCCCAGAGGTTGAAAAGACATATCCAAAGTCCCATAGCTGGTTGTTAACTATATCTGGAAGGATTCTTTCAGTTTCAAGTGGCTCCAAACCAAACCCGAAGTACTTTAGCAAAAAGAGGAGTTACTGGTTCAAGTTCAGGAGTAGGACTAGCTTTACTTGATGCATAGTCTCAAAAATTTCACGGAGACCTGATTCTTCTCTCCTGTCCTCTAGATTCTCCATCTTCTAAGTTGGTTTCCACTCATAATTCAATAACTTCATTTCACCAACTATAATACAATTCTAAGTACGTGGAGTGTAGCTGGATTCTGCAGATTAAGGGCACATTCCTCCACTCTTCTGGACTATTCACTTCTGCCCCCCTGCCATCACTTCAGACACCAGCCACAAGTCCAGGAGTTCTCAGAGTCACCTGCTCTTCTGACCAACTGACTACAAATTCAAAGGTCCCCACCAACCCCTCAGGTTCAATAATTCACTAGAACAACTCACAGAACTCAGGAAAGCACTAAACTTACTATTATAGTTTTATGATAGTAAAAAGGATACAAATCAGGAGAAGCTAAAAAGATAGGCATAGGGCAAGACCTTGGAGGGTCTCATATTCCATGTACTCTCCAGCACATCAATGTATATTATCATCCATGGAAGCTCCCCTGAGCTTCAGATGTCCAGTTTTATAGGTTTCATTACATAGGCATGGTTAAGTGAATCAATGCCCACACAGTTGTGCTCAATCTCTATTCCATCTTCCCATCCCTGCAGGTCTGGTTGATAAAACAATTCAAAACAGCAACCTCTTAATCACACAGAGTTAGTTTTTCTAGCGTGGTCACACTCCAACTCTAAGACTACTGGGGAGGCTGGCCCCACCCTGAGTCATTTCATTAATATAAAGTTATAGATGTATTCTGGGGCCTGCCATGAATAACAAAGGACACTCTTTTCATGGGAAATCCTAATGATGTAGTGCTTAGGACCCAGGAATCAGGGACAATGACCAATTAAATTCATTATCATACTACAGCTCCGTTCTCAGGCAGGTTCTCTCCTAGGAGTCCAAGATGCCTGCCAGCAGCCCCAGACCTTATTCTCTCATGTTGAAGTACAAAGAGAAGGAAACTTAATTACCTCTGCACCATAATTACCAGGGGAAAAAATTATATCTCTATGCCTCTCTGAAGGTAAAATGTCCTTCTTGAACCAATTGTTGTAGCGAAGACTACGTATCCAACTCTAAAGTAGGAGTGGCATCCTACAGGTAGCTCATAGACTGAAACGGAGGCAGCAAAGAATCTTTGTAGAGGCAGTTAAGAGCCTGAAGGAAAATGGATAACAAGAAGCTCAACAAGCGTCTGCCAGGCTGGCAGAGCTGAAACGAGTCTTCAGGTCTCTGATTCCTACTCTGATCTACTACATTCCATACTGCATTTGGCCGTGGTATTAACAACTGATGGAGAGGTCAGTGGCATGGTGATTCATAGGATTTAAATGAAAATTATTACTTGATGGTAATCTAAGAAACAAAATCCATTCAAGTAGTGTAAAAGTTGTATTGTAAAATTCAAACACATTATCAAGTCACACATTTGAAGCCAGGAACTTTCTTTTACAACTTATGGGCCCAGTACTCATATGGCAAACCAGCTGCAAAGGAGACTGTGAAATTTTGTTTTTACACTGCAAACCAAAAATTTGGATCAAATTAGTAAGGAAGAAGCAGAAGATAGATATTGGATAGGAAACCAGCACACGTACTCTTTCTTTCCTTTTTATTTCTTTCAATTTAGAAAAGTGTACAGTCTAAAATATAAACCACAATGTAAACTCAAATGGAACCATGGTTAGTAGCTATGTTTTAATATCTATACATCGGCTGTAGCAAATATAACATCCACATGTAAAAAGATCATTCCTGGGGAAGGGGGGAAATGATTTGATGTTGGGTGAATGCGATTCCCCTATATTGTATATGTTACTTTACTGTTATCTAAAATTTTTTGAAGACAGAATTAAAAATTAAAAGAAAAAAAAGGATATAGACACTGAAGAAACAATGGAAGAGATTGCCTTGCCACTGTACATACAAGGCAACACCTATTACAGTGATGAAAGACAAAATGTCAAAAACAAAGTTTTATGCTATTTTTCATTTTTTAATACCCCCATTTATTTTTCACTTTATTTTACTTTTTCTAAATTAGTATGCTATTTCTAATGTTTAAACCTATCATTACTATTTCCCTATTAATTGAATTTGACAATGTAAAAGGCTTCATTTTTAAAGAAGTTTTGGATCACAGAGGGGCTCAACTATGGCAGGGGAGGAGCACTAGTGTGGGGTGTCATTGATGGGGGACACATAGGTGGAAGGGAGTTCTCCAGGGCGTGTATATAGGGTATACAAAAGTGTTTGGATATTCTTTGGGTATTGTCATAGTAGGTAGAGTTACACAGGACAACTGAGGGAGTGCTGAGTTCCTAGCTGGGGGAGCTCTGTCACATTTCCCCTGTGAAGAAGGATGGTCCAATGATGAGCCCTTGATACTGATGATATGCTTATGAGCCTGTGTGCTTGAAATTTCTAGATCTCTCTTAAGCATCCAAAATCCCCTCAGTGTGGTAGTGATTCCTAACTATCCAGAAATATCGATTATCTTGAGTTTTAATTGGATACATGGCCACCCCACTAGAAACTACACTTGTAACGTGTGGTCCTATTACTAAGTTCTGATCAATGAAATGTGAGTAGATGTGATATGTATCATTCCACAGTCAAGCCACTAAAGATGAATGTGTGTTTGCTCCCTCCTCTTTCCCCACTTCCTGTTGGCCAGGGCATAAAAAAAATAGGGGCATCCACTTCAGTCTGAGAGAGAAGTTGTCTTTCCCAGAGTGAGCATGACTGCTCTAGACTGAAACATGTGATAAAAATAGACTCATATCTTATTAAAGGCACTATATTTTGGGGTCTCTTTGTTACAGTTGCTTGACTTGTATCCATACACTTAGTCTGTGTGTCCCCTTTGTTTTGCTCTCCTCTTCCCTACCTCACTTCTTCTGACTTTCTTTTTTGCACCTGATATGTAGCAACGTGAACGGGGTCACTGGAGTTTCAGGAACTCGTGCTCATCATTGGCCTACAGCTTTTGATTTGCTCCCCAAAAGCCCCAGTCAAGATTAGTGGGATTCTTTCTAAATCACAGCAACCAACTAACATTACCTTTGAATTCCAAATAGAAATCTGACCCTTGCCTTGCAGAGTGAAAATACCAGGGTTTACCAAAGAGGAGGGACAGTCGGAACAGTCAATATCACCTCAAGCCAATCACAGAACTTTCATTGGGAAATATAAGCAACATTTCATATCTACAGCCAACCTCTCATGCTGCATTCATGACAGACATGGTACATGGTATAAGGGTAAAAATAAATTAAAAATTATATATATATATATATTTTAAAAAAGACACTCTTCCTTCCTTCTTTCCCTCTTCCTAGAACAAGCTTTAGAAAAAGTTTTCCCTGCCCCTTTGAGATCCATGTAAATTTTTTAAAAACCTAAATAAGCCTTTGCCAGCTTTACAACCCAGAAATGTATTTCTCACGGACCTAGGAGCAAACTCTGAAATGTAAACATCAAGGAAGTTTGCACCTTTATCTTCCCATTTTCATAGGAGTTTAACGTAAGTTTCTGGCTCCAAGCAGTAACTATGTACCTCTCATCAAGAAATGAGATATTTTATTATTCCTTTGGTTAGCAGCAACTAGCAAGCACAAATACCACCCCAATTACCGGTATATTTAAGATGAACTGCATGACAAATGATGCTGTCAAGCTTCCTTACTTGAGGACTAGTTATCCTTTATCTTAAGAATATGTGTATAATGGGTTGTATCTGCTTGGCTACATAAAACGGTGGAATTTCTTTCTTTCTTTACAATCTCTGTGATGTATCATATTCTGTTTTAATGCTTATTCAATAATAAAAGTGTTTTTCTTTCTCTCCTACCTTTGTGAAGAGGGGTTGTGGGTTGAAGATTTTGTTTTAATTTTATCTCCACAGCAATGGAACACATATATGGCCAGTCAATCACAGCACTCCTTCCTCTGAGTCTTTGTCATCTCAAAATAAATAGAGTTTATAAGTAACACAGTGTCATAAGAACTAAGACCATGGTCTAGTACTAAAAATAGAAAAAGCTCATGAGACCCTGAAACTAAGGGTTATTTAAAATCCCTGGCTCAATCCTAGGATTCCAGTGGCAAACTCCCATCTTCTAAGAGACAGGAGGAATTAATGATGATGGGAGAGTGCCATCCAGAGAGGGATGTATCCCACTGCTTTAATTGTGGTAGAGACTAATGAAACAAGAGGGCAGCAACAGCACAGTTCTCCTTAAAGGAGAGGCAGCAAGGGTGGAATGAAATGAACAAAGTTGTGTGGAGAACAAAGTTTGCTGCTTTTGATTGTTTCTGTGTGGTAAAACAATCCCCAGAATCACTCACTACTATATTTTCCCTGCCTGATTTTCCTTTCATTACCTGAAGCATGGCCTAAATCATAGGAATACCCCATCCCGATAAACATGACTAGTTTCGAGGCTCTGTTCTTTCTGGGATGGACTATCTCAATTACATTCCAAGCTCCATGTTTAACATAAATGTGTGATTTAAAAAAAAAACTAAATACAACTTATTATCTGTTTCTTCAAGACAAATAATCTGGGGGATATTCCTCTAGCTTGTTAACACTAAAGTTATGTCTTTTAAATATCACAACCTCAAATTTAGTTTCATTTTTTAATGCTAATTTTCCATGTAACATATTGTACAGGTACGCCTGAACTGGGATTTGGAAAGGTGGACCATCTCCTACCAGAGAAAGTTGGGTTGGGGGAGTGATGCCTGTGAAAGCACAGATAGAGAGAGATAACTGCTCCCAACCCCAACACAAAGGTCTGGGTCTGAACCCTAGAGAGAAATGGGTTCCAGAACTGTGGAAGGGGTTCTTTACATGTGGAACTTTTGAGACATGGATCCAACAAAGCTATATGGAAAAGAGGCCACTCTATCTATTTTTGTGTGCAACACAACTCTGCTCCAACACAGAGAAGCCTGAGAGAAAGCCAACTGTCATCCTGAAAGCTTTAATGTGCCAGCACCCTAGACAGGAAGAACCTGGAGAGCAACTGAGGTTTAGAGACTTTCCAAAGAAACCACAGTTGAAAAGTAGCTATGGCAGTCATTTTGGATGCCTAGCCAACAACCATTCCTCCCATTCCTCCTGGCCAATAGCACCCCAGTTTTCTCTACTATCAATGTACCCAACCTCAGAGAGAATCACAGTTCTTTTAAGCCAATCCTAGTAATTTCACAGCCCTTTGAGAGTGACAGTTCTTAGCTTGGGCACGAGACCTAGTTCCAGCATTAAGAAAAGTCAGATAACAACTTCTCATATTTTTTCCCCCTTTTCAAATAAGAAATACACAAAGAAAAGCATCCTTCCTCTTCCTTCTTGCTTTTGCACATTTTCCATTGAAAAGGGGAGAAAACAGAAGTGGAAAAGCAAAGAAGGGGTAGAGGTTTAAGGAAGGAGAAGGCATAATAGCAACCTATATGGAATCCAAGAGTCAAAACTTGATCATAGTGGTCAGATGACTTGCCCACTCTGTTGTAGATTTTGGATTGGTAAACCATACATGATAAGTATAAAGAGAAGATCTAAGTGAGGCCCTTTGTTCTTCCACAACTAAGGCATGTTACAAATGAAAAGCATTATCATCTTGTTATCCCTCATATCAGGTGGAGTCCTCATTAACAACTGGAAGCTCTATCCTGTCATAGCTGTAAAGCAATAAATGGTACAGAAATGAGCCATAAATTACTTCTAATTGTACTATCCCATCATATCAGAACTAGTGACTGCTGTAAATTAACAGACAGCAAATTTAAAGCAGATATAGGGAGACCATTTCCTATGCAGCACTTAATTAGCCTCTAGAAACTGCTACCATGGGGCATTAGCTCAGAGTCCTGGATGCATCTCCAAAAAAGCAACTGTAGTCACAATGCATAGTATAAGAGGAAAGTATGACCCCTGCCAGACTTCACAACCTATTCTAATTGCTCACAGACTGTGATCAGAAAGGACATCCCAAGGTGGCATATGTGCAATTGTGTTCTAACTTAATAAAGTAGTCTATGGCCTTTCCTTTATGGTTAAAGCTAAGCTACAGCAAGCCCCTTCATTGGCTTTCTGTGGTCTTGTCAATGGTCTGACTGAGACAGTGGTATAGAGTTTAGAAAGTATAAATTTTAGAATGATATTGAGACCAACCATACACTCTAGCTGCCAATAAAAGATGGATAATTATGGTAGAGGATTCTATAGCCTTCTGTTCAATAACTGCTTAGGGTGTCATTGAGTTCAATATTAGAGTTTAACCTGGACCAGAGTGGAGAAAGTCTAGCACTCACATGGGAGGTTACAGCTTGCAGGATGTCAAGTCATTCCTGCCAGTGACAAAAGAAGCATGAAGTTTACTTTTTTCTCAAGGCTGAGTAGCTGAAAAAGGCCTTAGGAACTGACTTAAGCAAATATGTCATTGGATTCTCTTTTACAAGACAAGATGCTCAGTATCAAAACCTCCTCACTTCCTTGGATTCTGAACACTATTTTTTGAAAGATATAATTATACTCATTAAATATACAAGATCTAAAACCAGCTGAAAAAGTCTCTCCTTCAAGATTAAAAGAAAAATCACTAATTATACCATAGAAGAGAAAACATGGTAATTAAAATGACCATTATATAACAGGCTTCCTATAATTATTGTTATTCATTTTGGCAACTGGGATTTTGGGGGTTTGAATTTTATTTTCCAAGCCAAAGTGTGAGAAAAAGCAATTTATTTACTTTACTATATCTTTCACTTTATCCTTGTCATTAATTCTTAAGGAACTCTCTCAGTTTCTGTTTATCTGTGAATATTTTAAACTCTACCTCATTTTTTAAAGAGAGTTTTGCCAAAAAAAGAATTCTTAGATGGAAGTTTTTCTCTTTTGGTATCTTAAATATATCACACCACTGCCTTCTTATCTCCATGGTTTCTGATGAGAAATAGACACTTAGCCTTATTGAGCATCCCTTGTATCTCTCTGTTCTGTCTGTTCAATCTCACATGACCTGTCTTCTAGCTCACCGATCCTTTCTTCTGCCTGTTCAAACCTGCTGTTGCATGCCTCTAGTGCAGAGGTTCTTAACTTTTTAGTTCCACGGACCCCTTTGCCAGTCAGGTGAAAAACATGGACCTCTTACTAAGTCCACACTATATAATGTATTATTTAATAAATACATCATACCTGCACCAATGCATCCCCCAAAAGAATATTTTTTTGAATTTAAATTCAAGCTCATAGACCCCTTGTTAAGAACCCCTGTTCTAGTGTATTTTTTAATCTCATCCATTGTGCCTTCATTCTTATAAATTATGTTTTATCTTTACATGCCTTCAAATTCTTCTTTATATTCCCCCAGTGTCTTCTTAATATACTTTATCTCTTTAGCCATATTTTCCTTCATCTCCTTAAATTGATTTAGGAGATTTGTTAGATCATCATTGATTTGTTCTTCCAAATTTGGTATCTCCTCTGAATATGTTGCCTTGACTGGGTCATATCTTCCTGTTTCTTATTTTGGCTTGTAATTTTTTCTGATATCTGGGCATCTGATTATCTTTATGAATTTAATCTGAATCTAGGTTTCTCTTTCTTGACCACGATTTTGTTTTGATTGGTTTTTTAAACTTTTTTAAAATTGAAGTTTATCATTCACACTGAATATACATAAACAATAAGTAGTATAAGCTGTGATCTCACAAAATGAGCACGCATTGTTGATTGGCTTTTGTTGTTGATTGGCTTTGTGTTTAGCCTCTACTTTGCTATTTGGTTCATTAATATTTTTCAAGCTAAAACAGAATCAGGGACCCACAAAGGGGGTACAGAACAGTGTCAAAGAGCCCTGTGGAGAGTCAGGAAAGATACCAAGAAAAACTTTTTTCTGCTTCCAAGAGTAAACATTCTTAGCCTGTCCAGTAGGTGACAATCTTTGGCAACCTATTCCCCACAGTCCTAAGAAGCCAAGTTGTTTTAGATCTCTGCAAGTGGACATATGGAATCAATGGCACCACTGGGCCTGTCCAGGGTGGGGTAAAACAGCTGGACACAACAACCTATATTCACCAGCCAGAAGCTTGATCAGTACTGGCCATTTCCTACCCTGATCTTGGGGAGGAAGATTTCTGGGGTGCTCCCAGTTTGCAGCAGCCAACCCAAAGTTGCTTGCCGGGAGTGGAGGGTGGGTGCCTGCAGCCACCACTGAGTGAGTGAGTCAGTCTCTTCACCCTGATCTTCCTTGGTTGCTACACAGTACTCCTCTGGTCTCAGGAGCCCCAGAGCAGCTGTTTCAGACAGTTGCTGCCTGTCCAAATGGTGTTTTTGGCAGAGTGAGTAAGCCCTGCAGCTCCCTATTCTGCCATTTTCCTGGAAGTCCTGTCATTAATCAAGGAATAGTTTTCCTGTCTCTTCTTCTCAGACCTCTTTAACAAATCCTCTTCCTGTCCCATGACATTCACATACCACAATCCTGAGACTTCTAGCTACCAACATTCTCCAAACACTTTCTTTCCCCTCCAGAGGAGGAGAAAGCTAGGTTTACTGAACTGCTTGAACACATCTAGATAATTCATTAAATTACTTCTCCATTATTGACTACCAATGTGAGTTACTATTATTGCAAAGTCTGTGTCTGAGCTGTTGGATAAATAGTGTCATACTCAGGACTAAAGGATGTAAAATAGTAGGTGAAAATAAAGATTTTTAAATGAAAATGGTAGGAAAGGGCCATCTTTTTTAATTTACAAAATAGAAAGATAAAGATCAAGGAAGGAGGTAAAGAAGAAAGTTGCTATTCTATTCACCTATTATACATCAACCATAATGCTGGGCTTGCTACATGAACCAAGCATGCACCTGTGAGCAGTTCTGAGACATAATATTACCTGCATTTTACAGGAAAGGCACAAAGATATTACATAATTTGCCTGTGTTCATTCAGTAATAGACTTGAAATCCACACCAGGTTTTCGATTCTAAAGATAATATTCACTTTTTGTTGTTGCTGCTGTTGTTTTTATTCCTTGTTTTAATTCACTTTTTTATTTTTTCAAAGATACTTTGATTACATAAATATTAGAAAGAATATAGGGGGTTCCAATATGTCCCACTCCCCACACCTCCCACATTTTTCCCATATTAGCAACATTTTTTATCTGTGTGGTACATTCATTGCAATTGATAAACACTTTTGGAGCATTGCCACCAAGCATGGATTATAGTTTACTTTGTAGTTTACACTTTCTCCCTCTTGACTCCATAGGTTATGACCAGATATACAGTTGCCTTTATCTGTCATTGTAATGTCATTTGGGGTGATTCTCAAATCCCAAAAATGCCCCCCTTTACATCTGTTTTTCCCTCTCCCTAACCCCAGAAACATCTATGGGTCACTGCCTTCATAACAATGGAATTTCTTCCATTGCTAGAATAGCAGTAAGTCTATAGTTGAATACTAGTAAGTTTATTTTAGTTCATAGTTCATTTTCCAGTCCTGAGGACTCTTGGATGGTGATGCCCCCTCCACCATTAATTTAGGGGGGGGCTTTGATCCCATGCATCTGATGGATGGGACTCTCTTGCTTGAAGTTGTAGGCACTCTCGGTTCCTTGGTATGTTGTTTGTCCATCATCTCCTCCCTGCCAGTTGTCCTGGATGAGTCCATTAAGTTGGAGAGTAGGTGTTGCAGCTCCATTGAGATTCAGGACTCCTTTGGTACAAGGACAGCCCAAAGATTTAAGTCTCTTGGATATACACCACCAACTCTAGTACTAAGTATAGGTTCAAATAGAAGGATGGGAGAATCATGCATAGGGAAACCACTGCTGAGTCTAACTCTGTCACACTGGGGAGCATAAGTGCCAGATTAGGGTCCACTGGTAAGGGGCCAAATTTCCATGCTATCTGCCCTGACTACAGGGTGTGGATGTCTCCATATCCCTAAGGAGCTTCGCTATTTGGGATAGTATCTACTTTGACTGTCAATGAGATCCTGTTGAGATGCACATAAATGCTACCTCTGGGATAGCCTCCTGACTCATTTGGAAGACTAAGCCATACAAACTCATTTCTTTAGCTTTTCCCCCTTTGGGTCAAGGTCTTTTTTTTTTTTTTTTTTCCCAGATGCATTGCTTGTTGGTACTTGGTAGCAATCCCTTGGTGCCAGGGAGGCTCATCCCTGGGAGTCAAGTCCTTCCCTGGGGGGAAGTTATTACTTTTCTATGCTGAGTTCTACTTAGAGAGCAACCACATTTGAGCAACAAGGAGGTTCCCAATAGGTAACTCTAAGACACACTACATCACTAGGCTAAGTTTCCATTTCAAGAGCAAAGGTTCATAAACATAGTCATCAATATCAAGGGTCCTTCAATGGATCATCCTCCTTCACAAGACCTTGCCAAGGTCCAGCGAGCTGTGTGCATGCTGAGCAACACCACAGCCATGGCCGAGGCCTGGGCTCGCCTGGACCACAAGTTTGACCTGATGTACGCCAAGCGTGCCTTTGTCCACTGGTACGTGGGGGAGGGAATGGAGGAAGGAGAGTTCTCTGAGGCCCGTGAGGACATGGCTGCCCTCGAGAAGGATTATGAGGAGGTTGGGGCAGATAGTGGCGAGGGAGAGGATGAGGGTGAGGAGTATTAGCCCGTCTGCTGCAGCTTTACACTCCTTTTTTTTTTTGGGTCTTATTTCTGTTCTGTGAATCTGTCCATTGTGGCTTTATGTGGTCAATAAAAGTGATGTTTTCATTTTAAATGTCAAAAAAAAAAAAAATACTTGGGGCATTCGTCTTGTTTCATTAGAGAATGTGGCAGAGCTCCCCTGGATGGGAATTTGATATTCTTTTGGCAATTATGTCAATCTCCATCCACGGTGACAATGCCCCTTGAGCATTTGTACACTCTTGTATGCCTTATATGTATACCCAGGTGAACTTCCTCTCATGTATCCCCTCCTCACTGACACCCATACCAACAATCTGCCCATGCCATAGTTGTAAGCCTTAGGTGATCTGAAACCTCTTCAAAAATGAAGCCAATAAAATAGCCACATACAATTAATAAAAAAATGAAATAATAGTGACAGTGTTATACATAAGAAGTAAAATAAAGAAAAAAATTTAAAAATTAAAATAAAATAATATTTCTATAAATTGGGATATTAAAAAATAAAGAAAAAATATTGAAAGGAAAAAAGGTGTATTTTTCTTATGGTTTGCCTTTTATCACGGTAAGACTGTTGTCCTGTATATACAATGACATTTTCTTCCATTTATTCCCCCAGCGTCTTTTTTTTTTTTTTCATTTTTTCTTCAAACTTTTGGGCCACAGTATAGTCATGTACCAAAATACAGGCGATTCCCATATACCCAGCACCTTCCCTCTTTTTCTCTTTCCCCCATCAATAACATTTTATGTGGATGATATATTCGTTACAATTGATGCACAAATATTGAAACATAGCTTCTAACCATTGTCAATGGTTCACATTATGGTTTATATTTTAGACCATATACTTTTATAAAATCTGATAAAATTTAATGTGACCTATATCCATCATTGCAAGATCATGCAGAACACTTCCATCATCCCCAAAATGCCCCCTGTTCCATTTATTTTATTCTTCCCTCCTCACATTTAGGTCAATGGCGACTCCCAGGCTTCACTCCTTGAAGGACAAGATTCATAGTTATTTGCATCTTCACTGAGGGTTTGACACACTGGTCTGTCTTCCCCTATTAGGCATCGCCAATGTGCTGAAGTGACTCCAGTACCTCTGTTTGAGAAAATAGCAGGCCTCCCTAAGATGGGAGTCCAACACCTTCCTGCTCATTATGTGAATTTCTACCCACTTATGCAACACACTATGCCAAATGATCACTCATACACGCTTTAGAAGACTGCCCCAGGTGAGCTCTGGCCCAAAGGGCCTCATCCAATACCCTAAACCAGTAACCTTTCCTTATCATATTGCCAAAAGAGTTTTCTCAACATGGTAGTTTCAACCATGTACCCACCAATCCCCAGTGTTCACTTGCTCCCCCCCCCCACCCAATCCTCCTCCCAGTTCCATGGACCATCCAACCCACCCTCCCCACCTTATGCCCCTGTCAAACCTGTAACACCCAATCCAATATTATCACTATACCCCTGTCATGTACCTTCACTGCACAGCTACATGTTTCCAGTTTGTCATAGATTTCACCCATATGGGCATTGGCTCACAACCTTCTTCTCCCTTTCTATTTCCTGTAACCTCTATTCCAGACTCTAGCTCTGTGAGTCTGCTCAGATTGCTTAATTTATGTCAATGAGGTCATGTAATATTTGTCCTTCAATACTTGGCTTGTTTCCCTCAATATAAGGTGCTCAAGGTTCATCCATGTTATCCCATGTGTTAGTACTGATTCCTTCTTACAACTGAGTAATATTCCATTATGTGTATATACCACATTTTGTTTTTCCATTCATCTGTTAATGGGCACTTGGGATGATTCCAACTTTTGGCAATAATGAATAATGCCGCTATGAACATTGGTGTGCATATATCTCTTCATGTCCTTGCTTTCAATTCTTCTGGGTATATACCCAGCAAAGGAATTGCTGGATCATATGGTAGAGCTATGGTTAGTTTTTTGAGGAATCACCAAATTTCCTCCACAATGGCTGCACCATTCTATATTCCCAACAGAAGAGGATGAGGGTTCCCATTTCTCCACATCCTCTACAACACTTGTAGTCCTCTATTTTTTAAAAGCCACCAGTCTAATGGGTGTAAGATGGTATCTCATTGTAATTTTGATTTGCATTTCCCTAATAGTGATGTTGAGCATCTTCTCATGTGCTATTTAGCCATTTGTATTTCTTCTTTGAAGAAGTATCTATTCAAATTACTTTCCCATTTTTTTAATGGGTTGTTTGTCATTTTATTTTCAAGGTGTAGGATTTCTTTATATATGATAGATAATAGACTTCTATCAGATATAGGATTACCAAATATTTCCCATTGTGTAGCTCCTTTTTCGCTTTCTTGACAAACTCCTTTGAGGTGCAAAAATGTTTAATTTTAAGGAGGTCCCATTTATCCATTTTTACTTTCACTGCTTATGCTTTGAGTGTGAAGTTCATGAAATCATTTCTTGTTACAAGGTCCTATAGATGTTTCCCTACATTATCTTCCAATGTCTTTATGATCTTGGCTCTTAATGTTTAGATCTCTGATCAAACTGAGTTAACTTTTTTAAGGTGTGAGATGGTGTTCCTCTCTCATTCTTTCAATATGGATATCCAGTTTCCAAGCACCATTTGTTGAAGGGGTGATTCTCTCCCAGTTGAGTAGGTTTGTCAAATATCAGATGACTGTATATGCCAGGATCTATATCAGAACTCTCAATTCTGTTTCATTGGTCAGTATGTCTATCCTTGTGCCAATACCATGTAGTTTTGACCACTGTAGCTTTGTAGAATGTTTGACCACTGTAGCTTTGTAGAATCAGGTAGTATGATTCCTCCAATTTCATTTTTCTTTTTCAATATATCTTTGGTTATTTGGGGCCTCTTGCCCTTCCAAATAAATTTCATAGTTTTTTCAATTCAGTAAAAAAAAGCTGTGTTGATTTATATTTAGGTTGTGTTAAATCTGTATATCAGTTTGGGTAGGATAGACAACTTAATGATGTTTAGTCTTCCTATCCATGAACAGGGAATATTCTTCCATTTATTTAATTCTTCTTTGATTTCCTTTAACAGTGTTGTGTAGTTTTCTGCATATATGGTATTTACATCTTTAGTTAAATTTATTCCTCGATATTTTATTATTTTAGTTGCTATTGTAAATGGTATTTTTTTCCTGATTTCCTTCTCAGATTGTTCAATATTGGTGCACAGAAATGGTATTGATTTTTGTACATTGATCTTAAAACCTGTGAATTTACTGAACTCATTTGTAAGCTCTTGAAGCTTTGTTGTAGATTTCTCAGGGCTTTCTATGTATAGGATCATGTCAACTGCAAATATTGAAGTTTTTACTTCTTTCTTTCCAATTTGGATGCCTTTTACATCTTTTTCTTGTCTAAGTGCTCAAACAAGTACTTCTAACACAATGTTAATTAGAAGGAGTGATCGTGGGCATCCTTGTCTAGTTCCTGATCTTAGAGTGAAAGCTTTTAGGATTTCACCATTGTATATGGTGCTCATTATGGGTTTTTCATAAATACCCTCTATCATGTTGAGAAAGTTTCCTTCTATCCCTGTCTTTTGTAGTGTTTTTATCAGGAAAGGGTGTTGCATTTTTGTTGAATACTTTTTCTGTGTCTATAGAGATGACTGTGATTTTTTTCTTTCAGTCTCTTTATATGATGTATAACATTGATTTTCTTATATTGAACCATTCTTGCATACCAGGAATGAAGCCCACTTGGTCACAGTGTATAACTCATTTGATGTGTTGTTAAATACAATCAGCAAGTATTTTATTGAGGATTTTAGCATTTAGTTTCATTAAAGAGGTTGGTCTATAGTTCTCCTTTCTTTTGGTGTCTTTGTTTGGCTTTGTATTAGCATGATGTTGGTGTCATAAAATGACTTAGGCAATATTTCCTCCACTTCTATTTTTTGGAAGAGTTTAAGCAGGATTTGTGTTAGTTCTTTCCTGAATGTTTGATAGAATTCAC
Source organism: Dasypus novemcinctus (assembly GCF_030445035.2). Taxonomy (NCBI): domain Eukaryota; kingdom Metazoa; phylum Chordata; class Mammalia; order Cingulata; family Dasypodidae; genus Dasypus; species Dasypus novemcinctus. Next base: position 26,539,402 of record NC_080675.1, read on the forward strand.
CTGTGAAGTCTTCTGGTCCTAGGTTCTTCTTAGTTGGGAAGTTTTTGATGACTGATTCTATCTCACTACTTGTGATTGGTCTGTTGAGCTCTTCATTTTCTTCTTTCATCAGTGTAGGCTGCTTGTATGCTTCTAGGATATTGTCCATTTCCTGTAAATTATCCATCTTGTTGGCATATAGTTTTTCAAAGTATCCTCTTATGATACTCTTTATTTCTGTGGGGCCAATGGTGATATCCCCTTCCTCATTTCTTATTTTGTGTATTTATACCATCTTTCTTTTTTCTTTTGTTAGTCTAGCTAGGTATTTGTCAATTTTATTGATCATCTTGAAGAACCAGATTTGGTATTATTTTTTCTATTGCTTTCTTATTTTCTATTTCATTTAGTTCTGCTCTAATCTTTGTTATTTTCTTCTTTTTACTTTAATTTGGGTTAGTTTGTTGTTCTTTTTCTAATTCCTCCTGGTGTGCAGTTAGGTCTTTGATTTTAGCTCTTTATTATTTTTTGACATATGCATTTATGGCTATGAATTTCCTTCTCAGTACTGCTTTTGCTGCATCCCATAGGTTTTGATATGTTATTTTGTCATTTTCATTTGTGTCAAGGTAGTTACTGGTTTCTTTTGTGATTTCCTCCTTGACCCACTGTTTATCTAAGAGTGTGTTGTTTAACTTCCATATTTTCATGCCTAATCTGGTTCTCTGGCACTGACTGATTTCCAGCTTCATTCCACTATGGTCAGAGAAATAACTTTGTATAATTACAATTTTTCTGAATTCATTGAGAGTTGTTCTGTGTCCTAGAATGTGGTCTATTTCAGAGAATGATCCAAGTGCACACAAGAAGAAAGTATATCCTGCTGTATTTGGGTATAGTGTTCTGTATATGTCTATTGGGTCCAGATCTTCTAATGTATTATTAAAAGTCTTTGTTTCTTTATTGTTCTCTGTTGAGATGTTCTATTGAATGGTGATAATGGTGTATTAAACTCCCAGTGGTTTTCTCATGTTTTTTTGAGGTGCCCTAGTTAGGTGAAAAAAATGTTTATGATTGTTCTTCTTCTTGAAAGATTACCCTTTTTTATTAATATAGAGTGTCTATCTTTGTCTCTTGAAATAGGTTTGTTTATTTAAAGTCTATTTTGTCTGATATTAGTATAGCTACTCCCACACTTTTTTGATTATTGTTTGCTTGTAAAATTGTTTTCCAACCATTCACTTTCAGCCTTCTTGAATCCCTGGGTTTCAGGTGGGTTTCCTGTAGATAGCATACGTATGGGTCATATTTCCTTATCTGTCCTGCCAGTCGTTTCTGTTGAGTGGTGACTTTTGTCCATTAACATTCAATATTATTATTGTTATGGAATTACTTAGATTAGCCATATTTTGGGGGTTTATATATGTCATATATTGTTTCTATTACTCTTTTTGCCTTTTTAGCTACTTTTACACTCTCCTCCAACTCTCTCTCTCTTGTTTCTTTTTCTTTCAACCTGCAGAACTCCCTTTAATATTTCTTGAAGTGCAGGTTTCTTATTAACATATGCTCTTAGATTCTGTTTATCTGTGAATATTTTGAACTCTCCCTAATTTTTGAATGCCAGTTTTGCTATATAGAGAATTCTTGACTGGAAGTTTTTTCTTTTAACACTTTAACTATGTCATGCCACCTCCTTCTTGCCTCCATTGCTTCAGATGAGAAATCAATACTTAATCTTATTGAGCTTCCCTTTTATGTGATGTTTCTCTTTTCTCTTGCTGCTTTCATTATTCTCTGTCTTGAGCATTGGACAATTTGACAAGTGTGTGTCTTGGAGTAGGCCTGTTGGGATTTATACTGTTTTGTTTTGAGTGAGCTGTGCTTCTTGGGTATGTACATCCATCTCCTTCAATAGGGTTGGGAAGTTTTCAGCCATTATTTCCTCCAACACTCGTGCTGTCCCCTCCCTTCTCCTCTCCTTCTGAAATGCTTATAATGTGTATGTTTTTGTGTATCATGTTGTCATTCAAGTCCCTGAGTCCCTGCTGGATTTTTTTTTTCTATCTATTTTATCTATCTGTTCTATTATCTGTTTGAATTCAGATGTACTGTCTTTGACGTTGCTAATTCTTTCCTCTGCATGCTCAAATCTGTTCTTGTGTGCTTCTGTTGTATTTTTTATTTCTTGGATTGTGCCTTTCCTCACCATCATATCTGTTATCTTTTTATGTATGTTTACAATTTCTCCCAGTATGTTCTCCCAGTGTCTTCTTAATCTCTTCCTTCACTTCATTAAGTTGATTCATGATATTTGCTTAGACAGCTCTGATTGTTTCATGTTCTGCATCTCCTCTTGGTTTTTAGTTTGTTCATTGGACTGGGCTTATATTTTCCTGTTTCTTGGTATGACTTGTATTTTTTTGTTGGTGTCTAGTTATCTGTTTATCTTGGTGTGTTAAATCAGTTGATTTACTTCCCCCTCTACTCTATGGCTTTATTTTGTTGTTTTTGAGTATCTTAAGGTTTCACTTTGACACTTCATTCCTCTTATTCTACTTCCTTACCATAGTCTATGTTCCCTTGAAAAAACTGTACCTGAGAAATAGGAAAAGACAGGAAGAGAAAATGAGTAATAGTAGTGATAATAGTAAAAGGTAGAAGAGGGACCATACAAGACATAGGCAATTGAGTAATGAACCCAAGAGAGAAGTACAGAAGAATAAGATTAGAAAGGGGGAATACAAACAATGAGATATGAAACAGAATGGAGAAATACATAGAATGAATTAAAATCATCATCCAGAATGATGAGAAGAGGGGGAAAGAAAAAGGAGGTAAGGAAAGAGAAAAAAAAAATTTTAAGAGAAAATAAAACACAGAGAATGTAGTAGAGAGAGAGAAATGAGTACAAGAAATATTGAAGACCAAGCCTGAAGAGGTAAAATGAAAGAACAACAACAGAAAACAAAAAATATAAGGATGAAGGAGGGACTAGATATAGCATAGGCAGAGAAAACTGGGGGGAAAAAGAAAGAGAAAAACCTAACAAACAAACAGAAACAAAAGTAGGGGGGATAAAACAACAGGAAATCAAGACAGTAACCACTCGGTTTTTGGTTTTCATTTTTTTTTTAAAAGAGGAAGAAGGCAGGGAAAGGATCAAAAAGCCAGATAAACACAGAAAAAAACCTTTTCTCTTGGACCCCTAGTGATCTTTTCTGTCTGTTGCTATTCAACAATCAATCACCCTGCAGCCTGTCCTCTGCAGGTTTTAAGCCAGGTTTTAGTGAGTAATATAAGGAAGGGGAAAAAGGGACCCTTTTTTTAAAAAAAATAAGAGATCCAATAAAAGCTAATACAAAGAGGATGTCAATATATTCCCTGTCAGAAAGTTTCACTGGATGCTTGATAACTTTGCATCACTTCTCAGAGAGCAACCAAGGATCAAACCAGAAACTTCATATGTGCTAGGCTGGAGCTCTTCTCCTGAACTAATGAGCCTTAAGTTAAAAAGGATTTTCTGAAATCGATCAGCCCCTCTTCCCTGCCTGTCATCTCTGCCTCCTTTCTGATGTAAATCCTCTCTTTACCTAGGCTGCTAGGTGTGGCAGCCTGCTTGAGGAGAACCCCTCCTTTATCCCTGTAGCATCAGGGTCTCTTCAGACACCCAAGAGGGGCTCCGCTGGCTAAAATAACTGCAAAGAGACCACCATCTCAGACCCCTCCTCCTCCCAGGGAGGTTGCCACCCCACACCCCTTGCAGGAAGAAGCCCATGGCTCCACTTAGGCTGTTGGTCCTGAGGGTGGGATATAAGTGCCTTTTCTAGACATAAGCAGAAGAAACTCAAGATTTTTCTCGGGCCTCCTTTTCTTTCTAGCACTCTCCTAGATGGCACAGAGCACCCACCCTCACTCTATATATATCTTGAGATGCTGGCAGGGAGGAAGAAGTCCTTTGCCAGGGTAGTCCCATTGCCAGGGGTTTTACCCTCCCCTGATCAATAACTCACAGTTTGCTGTTTAGGTTTCCCTCCTCTATGTCCCCAACTTTCCTGTTAGTTGTGAAGCAGTGTTCTGGTCTGCTGTACCCTAAAGCAGGTCGTCAAGCAGTCTAGACTCTCAGTTGTTCTGTTGAGAGCTACAATTTATCTGTCTACCCCATTGGCCATGTTTCCACAATCCCTCCGGTAATATCCATTTTTGGTTCAGAGTTAGTGTAGTATATCTTTCCCCATCTCTTTATTTTGAATCTATCTGAATCTTATATATAGTTTAGTCTTGTCTTTATATCCACTTTAGCAATGTCTATGCTTTAATTGGTACATTTAAATAATTATCATTTTAAGTGATTAATGATATACACACTGAGTGTGATGGAGTTGGACTCAGATATAAACTTTCTACACATGCCTCTTCTGTCACTTTTACCAGACCTGTTGTTGGTGTTTAGGTTGGTGTATACTCAGAAGACCTGAATTTCTGAACTGTCCATGTGACAGCCAGGCCCTGGGCCTCAGCAGACTTGCAACTTCTACCCTCTGGTTTCTTGGACTTACATTGGCCAGATGATAATGAGGTGAAGAGGGTCAACCACCACACCAGTAGCCAAGAGTGCCTACAGCTGCAAGCCGGAGAATTGCATCCATCATCCATGTGGAATCTAAACCCCCTCTTGATGTAGAGGGGGACTGGACATAGCCATCCCAGGTCCACAATATGGAGGAATAGAGTATGGATTAGAGTGGACTTACTGGTGTTCTTCTGGGGAACTATTGTGATTAGTAAGGGAAGAAATTGTAGTAGTGATGTGGAGAGGGTGGCCACGATGGCTGCTGATGGTCAGGAGGGGGAAGAAGAGATATGGTGTGGGGGCATTTTCAGGATTTGAAGTTGTCCTAGGTGGTGCTGCAGGGATAGATGCTGGGCATTGTGTGTCCTGTCATGGCCCACTGGGTGGACTGGGGGAGAGTGTGGACTACAATGTGGACCACTGTCCATGTGCTGCAGTGGTTCTCCAGAATGTATTCGCCAGGTGCAGTGTATGTGCCACAATGATGGAAGAGTTTATTGATGGTGGAGGGGTGGTGTGAGCGGGGTGGGGGGTATATGGGGACCTCATATTTTTTTAATATAACATTTAAAAGAAAATAAAGAAAAGAAAATAAATAAAGTGATTCATGATATAGTTGGATTAATATATACCATCTTTGTAACTCTTTCCTATTTGTTGCATTTGCTCTTTGATTCTTTTTTCCTCTCTGCTCTTTCCTTTTTAATTTAGCATTTTCTATGATTCCTTTATATCTCCTCTCTTAGTGTATATCATTTAACTTCTTTTTAAAGTAGTACAGTTTCCATCTCTCTGCTTAAATTGCAGAGAATTTATAATTTACATCTTTAAATTCTCTAAATCAACTGTCAAACACTACAGTTTCACATGTAGTATAGGTATCTTACAACACCTATTTGAGTTTTCTCAGTTCCTCCCTCTTATTCCTTGTGACATTGCTGTCATTCATTTCACTTATCCATGTACTCTAATCATCCAATACCTTGTTACTATTATATCTTATTCATTATATTTTAGATCAATTAAGAATAAGAAAAGTAAAAGATTTTATTTTACCTTCATCTATTCTTGCTCTGATGCTTTCTGGTTTTTTCACAGATCCAACTTTCTGACCTATATAATTTTTCTTCTGCCTGAAGAAATGTTTAAACATTTCTTATATGGCAAGTTTGCTGGTTATGAATTCCTTCATTTATATTTAACCAAAATAGTTTTTATTTCTCTTTCACTGTTGAAGATTAATTTTTCTAGATATAAAATTCTACCTTGGTTGGGGTTTTCTGTTTGTTCCTACACTAGATTTCACTTCATTCTCAATTCTTGCATGGTTTTTTTGTTTTGTTTTGTTTTAACAGAAAATCTGCTTTAATTCTTTTTTTTTTTTAAAGATTTATTTATTTATTTAATTCCCCCCCTCCCCCGGTTGTCTGTTCTCTGTGTCTATTTGCTGCGTCTTGTTTCTTTGTCCGCTTCTGTTGTCGTCAGCGGCACGGGAAGTGTGGGCGGCACCGTTCCTGGGCAAGCTGCACTTTCGCGCTGGGCGGCTCTCCTTATGGGGTGCACTCCTTGCGCGTGGGGCTCCCCTACGCGGGGGACACCCCTGCATGGCATGGCACTCCTTGCGCGCATTAGCACTGCACATGGGCCAGCTCCACACGGGTCAAGGAGGCCCAGGGTTTGAACCGCGGACCTCCCGTGTGGTAGACGGACACCCTAACCACTGGGCCAAGTCCGTTTCCCTACTTTAATTCTTATCCTTGTTCTTTTATAGGTAAGGCAATTTTTTACTTTGGCTTCCTTCAAGATTTTCTGTCTTTGATTTTCTTCAACTTGAATATGATATATCTAGGTGTGGATTTTTGGTATTTAGCCTGGTTGGCATTCTCTGAGGTTCCTGAATTTATAGATTATTGTCTGTCATTAATTCTGGAAAATTCTTGTCCATTATTATTTTCAAATATTTCTGCTCGATTCTCTCTTCTCCTTCTGGTATTCCAATTATGTATATTTTATAACTTTTGACATCGTTTCAGAATTCTTGGATGTTTTGTTAACATATTAATCATAATTATTTTAAACTCCCTGTCCGACAATTCCAGGCCTTTTGTTATAAATGAGCCTGGTTCTGATGATGGTTCTGATGATTGTTCTGTTTATCCAGACTGTTTTCCCTTGTCTTCTATAATGCTTTCTAATTTTTTGTTGAAAGTTGGAGATGTAGTATGAAGCAATAGCCTCTGAGGTAAACAGGCTTTTAGAGTGAGGATTTATTTACTCTGACTAGGAGTTGGGCTGTGTTTAATATTTGTTATAACCTTAAGTACCAGATCAAATTCTTCTAGTGACCTTGTTTTTGTTTCTGCTCTTCGCTTTGGTACTAATCTCTGTACTGCTACTCAGACAGAGTCTGTGTCTGGCAGCTTTTTAGCTGTTGTGTACTTTTTGTATACTGGGCCTTTTTATTGCAATGTTAGGGTGTGAGGGAAAGGGGATGTTGTATAATGTTTCTGCTATGTCTCAATCTTTTTGTAGACCTGTGTCTCAGTGTTCACAGGTGTTCTGTCCCTCCTCTAGTGGTATATCTCTTTTTCCCATGCTTCCTATTGCCTTCCCAATTTATTTCCTTGAAGCCCTATACTATGTTTTCTGTTCCCCACATAGATGCGGCAGGAAGGATAAAGGGAGTTAAAGGGACTAGGGAGGATTTCTCTTCCTCCTGCTGAAATAAGGTATCAGAACTGTACTTTGGCAAAGTCCACTCCTCTGGAGAGTAAGCCTATGTTATGGAAAAGGCTCAGGGCATATTTCACAATAGTTGCTCTTCTCTACCCACTGCTAACTCCCTACATGTCAGAACTGAAATCAGATGGAGTCATCCTTATATTTTGGATAAGGGCAATTTTGTATAGAAGCTAATAAAGAATAAATTAAAGTTTGACTAATCAGATATAACTGAAGTTTGAAGACCTGAGGTTCTTTTAAAACTTTTATTATTTAGTTAAGGTATTTAAGTTCCATCTATAAATTGTAAAAAGTGATCAAAGTTTTGAGATTTCTGCCTCACCACCCCACCACTCCACCACAAAAACTAGTCCATTAGATACTGTGGGGGGAAAAAAGCATCCATTTCCAAAAAGTTTGAGAACAGTATTGTGTTGGTTTGAGTCTTTTATGTGGATTCCAGAAAATTATGTTCTTAAATTGGTCCATTCCTGTGATTGGGTTGAATTCGGGTAAGGGCCTTTGATTGGAGTACTTCAGTGAGGCATGACCTAGCATGGGTCATGGTCCCTATGCTGGAATTCTTTATAAATGGAAGAAACATGCAGAGACACACAGAGAAAGAGAGCCACCATTTTACCCTGCCATGTAAGACAGAGCAGGCTGAAGCAGAACTCCCCAAGAGGGAAGAGAGAGCAGGCAATCATTATGCCCTGCCCTGTCATGTACTTGATTGCCTACAGCTGAGCTCTGAAATAAAGCATTTTTAGAAATGAGCCATATGCCCAACTGCTCGCAGTTAAGCTTGGGAAGAAAGCTAGCCTGGAGAAGACAGAAACTGCGACAGCCGTCCAGGACCTCCAGCAGCAGACATTTAGTGAGACGTCATCTCTGATGATGCCTTGATTTGGACGTTTTCATGACCTCAGAACACTAAGCTTCTACTCTAATAAAACCCATTGTGAAAGTCAACCCATTTCTGGTATTTTGCATTGGCAGCACTTCAGCAAACTAAAACAAGTATGTTCTATATTGCCTTAGTGGAAAAATCATAATAAATGCTAGTTATAATAAAGGTTTAGAAAAATACTGCATTAAACCCATATGTTCAATGTTATTTATTACAAATGTTTTCCAGATTCTATGATTATGAAGTCCTTTTACTCTCTTAATATTTATTAATATCTATTATAAACAGAATAATGACCCCTCAAAATTTTCCATGTCTTAGTCCCTAGAACCTGTGAATATATTACCTTGAATGGCAAAAGGAACTTTGCAAGTGTGTTTAAGTTAAGGATCATGAGATGGGGAAATTATCCTGGACTATCTGTGTAGACTCAATATAATCACAGCTTCCCTGTGAGAAGCAGGTAGAGGGGTCAGAACCAGAGAGAAGGTAGTGGAAGCAGAAATTTGAAGATGCTATGCTTTGATGATAGAGGAAGGGACCATGAGTCATAAATACAGGCAGCCAGTAGAAGCTGAAAACAGTCGGAAACAGATTCCCCACTTGAGTCTCCAGAAGGAAACAGCCCTACTGACCCCTTAACTTTAGTATGGTGAACATATTTTGGTCTTCTGACCTTTAGAACTGTAAGATAACAAATTTGTGTTGCTTTAACCCACTAAGTTTACGGATAGTTTGTTATGGCAGCAATAGAAAACTACAACATCCTATTATGTTGCTTTTCCATGAAACTCCCTTCCGGAAATGCTACTATAGGCAAGGCAGGGTATTAAGCATTATGAGGGATACAAAGAGAAACAGACTCTGTCTGTGTTCTTAATAATCCTATAATTAGCAGGGTTTTCAGAGTAAAAATCTGATACAAGACAGAAAGTGAAAAAAAGAAATATACTTCATAAAGATATCATTGTTGATGGCTGCCATAAAAAGAGAGACATTAATTCTCACCAGATTTGAGGAACTAAACAATTATTTATTCAAAACTTAGTGTGTGATGGGCATGGTACTAGGGAAAATAGCTGTATGGCTATAGAGATGAAAAGTAAGTGGCTCATGATCCTCCTTTGATGAATAAACCTTTTTTGCACAAGAGCCAAATCAACCAAAAGAAGACAGATTGCATACAGTCTACCTGCAAAATGAAAATACCTTTATCAGTACCATGGCAAATATGTATATATATATTTTTATAGTTGGAAGTATCTTAATTGGTAAATGTGAGAATGCAATGAGAATATAGGCATTACTGTGGTCGTATTAGCAATGTAGGCATGGACGTGGAATTTCGGTATCTCTTTTTATTAATAAATGTTCTACAAGCATTAGTTCATTTCATCCTCATAGCACCTAGGAATAAAAAATATTAGAAATAAGGAAACTGGATCACTCCATGAGTTAGAAGCCCAAATCATCTCTCAATGGATTAAAAACTTCTTTGAGCAAGCAATTGAGAACTGGTAATGTCTGTGAGCAGTGTGTGACATGATCAGACCTGCGAATCTCATTGCCCTTTTTGTGACTTGTCATCTTGAATTACTAGACATGCTAAATAGAGAGTAGCAGTAAAATCCCCTTTATTCCTAGAAGATTTTCCTCCTTCCTACAGCAAACCAAGTATAGGTAACATACATTTGCTTAGAAATGAATAATTCACAGAACATTGAGTCTACATAATTTTTGTTAAAACTGCTGCTATTTGCAGGACATGAAATAAAAGGAAAAAGGAAAACAATCCATTTACCTAAATACCCTCAATCCACAGAAGACAAATATGTGTTGTTATTGAGAATGTTTCCTTGGTGCACAGCAATTACAGGATCTTATTCTCATCTTTTCTCTAAGATTCTAAAACAAACACCAGAGCCCTAAAAAGAAATGTGGAGGTCAAAGTCTGCAGATATTTTTTAAAAGAATATTACTCATCTTATTCCTGAATTCTAAGTTCTTAGGAAACTTTGTTTTAATCCGGAAAAAAGAATAAAAGTCATTATTTAAGTGATTATTTAAGTCATAAACCTTGAGAAATGGTAATCAGAGGCAGTTAATGACCTAGCCTCTCAGTTAATGGAGGTTAACACTCTAATAAACCATTTGTTAACTGCAGCAATTGACTGATTGCAAGAGAGTTATGGCTATTATAACTCTGTTTTATGAGTGATAGTTGGGGAAAGACACAGTTGGATGGGGACAGCATGTACAACCACACCAAAAGGTGACTATAGAGAAAATTATTGCCACCTGTCATCAAAAGGTTCCCCTTACAATGAGTGAGAATTGGAGGGGAGCTACCATGATATAAGTACATAGTGAATAAGTCACTGGGAAATGTTGGTCTTGGTAACATAGTGAAATGTTCCAAAGCTAAGCCTTACCAAAGCATTCAAATGTGTCCTCAGTGAAAAAATAGACATTCAACAGTCTTATGAAGGTTTGGAGCCACTTGTATACTGAGCATTGAGGGAACTTTTATTTCCACAAGGAAATATCTTTCCAAGTACAATATAAAATACTTCTCTAAAATGTGTATTGTGAGGGTTTGTAGCAGTTTGATATGGTTATGAATTCCAAAAATAGATATTGGCTTATGCTTGTAATCCTATCTGTTCCTTGGCATGGCTGAATTATGATTAGGGCATTGAGTTCCCACCCCTTGGTAGGTGGGGACTCAAAGATAAAAGGCATGGCAAAGAACACAGTTGAGGCTTTTTAATGTTGGAGTTTTGATGTTGGAGTTTGATGCTGAAGCCTTAAGCTGTAGCCCTAGGAAGGAAGCTCACAGAGGAGAGAGAAGCCAGTCCCAGGAAAAAAGGAACCTTGAACCCAGAGCAAAGCAAGCCCCAGGAATGTAAGAACCCAAGAAGCCTGAACCCTCACAAATGTTGGCAGCCATCTTCTCAAAACAGACTTTGGTGAGGGAAATAATTTATGCTTTATGGCCTGGTATCTGTAAGCTCCTACCCCAAATAAATACCCTTTATAAAAACCCACCAATTTCTGGTATTTTGCATCAGCACCCCTTTGGCTGACTAATACAGGGCTGAAAATTGGAATGTGTCCTTGACAATTAGTGAGGCTTTTTTTAAAAATAAAGCAAGAGTGGGTTTTATCTTTCTAAATCAGCAGTCAAGAATATACAGTTTCATTTAAGAGTATATTTAATGATAATGGGGAAATAAATGGTTTAAGATAGGTTTTTATTGCTTATTTGTATAAAACAATTTGGACTTTGGAAGTATAACTGCTTGTTGGATGACTTCAGCCACATAATGTTGTAACAGGACCAGGTTCTTTCCTGGACTTCATTCTAACAAACCTGTGAAGTGGTTTCTCCCCCACAATGATAGTTATGAAAGCTCCACCCACCAATGTGGCGTTAGAGGCAGCAGGTTGAAAAAATGGGTGAAAAAGTCCTTACTCTCTGTGTAGTGAAGAACTAAACTTACCCAAAGAGAGATCTTGCCTCTGTCAAGAGACCCCTGTAATATCTTTCCCAAGAGAAGTGTCTTTGTTTGCTTTGGCCCCTGGACTGTCTAAAAATATGATCTATGATGAGAACTTTGGGCCACATGATATCAGTACTGATCTCCAGAGGAGGTAGAGACTAAGTGTTAGCCTTGGGGAGTGGCTAGAGACTAAAGGTCAGTCACTCAGGTAGTATGAGGTCAAGCCCCAGCAAAAAACTTGGACACTAAAGGCTCAGGTGAGTGTCTCTGGTTGGTGATACTCTGTGTGATTTGTGAGGTCTTAATGCCATTCATGACTCCACAGGGAGAGGATGACCGGAAGCTCTGCATTTGGACCCTTCCTTGACTCTGCCCCATGCATTTCCCTTGGCTAACCTTTGTCAATATCATTTTCCTTAATTAAACCATAACCATGAGTATAACAGCATTCGACCAATTCTGCGAGTCCTTCTAGCAAATTATTGAAACTGAGGATGATTCGGGGAAGTCCCTGAGCTTGCAGCTTGTGTCAGAAGTGAGGGCAAACTTGTGTGGACTGTATTCCCGATAAACAGTACAATTTATTAAAACTTTTACACCCTCCTTTTGAGGGGAAGTTCCAGAAGTACCGCATGACCCTTCCACTTACATCTCATTGGCCAGAACCTAGTTATATGGACATACCTATCTGCAAAGGAGGCTGGGAAATGTAGATTTTGGTTGGGTACATTTCTACCCTTAATGAACAAAAATCCTGTTACTTAGGAAGAGAAGAATAGTGGGTGTTAGGATAGGCCCACCGACTGTGATGCCTATACCTTCTGTATACCTTCTGCAAAATATCTATATTCAAAAAAGTACCTCATTCTTACATTCTAGAGGATGAACAATTTAAGAATCTTGATGTGTTTTTTTATCTTTTATTTTAAGTACATTTTAGATTACAGGAAAGTTACATTGAAAATATAGGGGATTCCTATATACCCCATCCCCTCCTCCTCTCACATATTCCCCTATTAATCACACTTTACATTAGCATTATAATTTGTTACAATTGATGAACCAATATTAAAGTAGTGTTACTAGCCATGGTCTATAGTTTACATTATGGTTTACACTTTGCATCGTACAATTTTATAGGTTTGACAAAATGTATAATGGCCTATATCCATCATTGCAATATCATGCAGAACAATTCCAATATCTGAAAATGCCCTATGTTCTACCTATTCTTCCTTCAGAACCTCTGGTAACCACTACCTTTATATCAATGTTACAAGGAATCTTGATGTTTTCAAGTAAATGAAGAATTTTCTATTAACAGAAAGTAACAGTTGGGTCAAATTTCACTATTTTCCACATAATTTATATTCCTGCTTCCAAGCACGATTACTTTGCCTTTTATATTACATCAACTATTATTCCTGATATTTGCAGAAAATAGAGGCAAACCTGATGGCAGCTACATGACAAGCATGATATGTTTAATATCATATAAAAATCAAATTCTCCCATTCACGGAGGCATTATTTCCATTTTATAGGTAAGGAAACTATAGTCCAGGGATTCCTAGCATATGCCAATGACTAGCCTTCCAGGGTTTAGGGGACTGTGAATCTAGTTTCTTTATAAATGACAAGCTTTCCACATAGGTCCCAATTTTATCACAGGTCAAGATAAGTGCTATTTTGACAGACCCTGGTGGTCTGGGCTGATATCATTGGAAACACCCTCTGCTTTCTAAGAAAATAAAGTCTGAGGCCTAGATGAAATGTATCAATAAAGTCTTAAAAGCCTCACCCTCTCTGTCTCCTTGCAGGCATCTATTTTATTTCTCCCTTGAAAACTGAAAGCATTTGATTGTTCTCTCTATTTCTTTACAACCCAGTCGTGCTATTCCCACAGTCTTCTATGACTTCTCTAGACACCAGTCCTCTCACAGGTTCACCTCTATTAATTCACAATGGTTTGGCTTTAAATTTGTTCCTGGGTCTCTTAATTGGTCTGTGCCACAGATGTTCCCTGTACTAACAGTCTTTAAATTTCTACCCAGAAATCAATTTGTAGTGGATATGTATTTCATCCCACAGATTCATATGTTAGAAATGCCATTTTCTTTATTTTTATGTAACTGAAAAAAAATTATTTTATTACGCTTCTATTCCTGAAGTTGCTGGAAACAACCACAGGGCACTGGAAGCAACCTCTCCTCCACTTCCTTTCTCCAGGATGCCTCTTGTAGGGATCTTATACGGTGCCCAGGGGTGTGAGGCAGAGGGTGGGTTTCTAGTCCTGAGTGTAGTTATCTGTCCACACAGCAGCCATGAGACACACTCATTTCCTTATGATTTTTGGTCATTGTCAGTAGAGAGCACAGCCTTGTCCCAACCACAGGATCTCATCAAGTTTGCTGCAATCTGCCCTTGGTATTTGAGTTCCTCATGGGGATGATATTTTTGCTGAGGCTCCAAGAAACTCTAAAGTTGCCCCAAGCCATTCTACCTAGATACTAGATACTTTTTCAGCTTCTCCAGAACACTGAGCAATGGGAACTCCGAGACCTTGCAGCTTCCATGGGCCCCAGCTGAAGAGGTAAAGGGCTTTCTTTGCTCTCAGATATACTGCACCTATTTGGGGATTCTGTTTTTGCCCCATTTCCTCCCAACCTCCCCTGGGGAAGAATGCAGAGGAGAAAGGTGCAAAGTTCCTTTTCAGAAGCCCATTAATGTCTAAGCTTTCCTCTATTCCCTTTATCCAAGGAAGTTTTTCTTGTCTGAGGATTAAAAAAAGCGAGGTAAGAATGATCACATATTACCCTATACCTGTAGTGGCTGCACAGTCTGGACTCTCAAAATGTAAATCCTTGACTTTTTTTCTGCCACAACATCCTTTTCCTAAGGCTTGGGTATTACAGAGAGGCAAAGTGCAGTGATCTCAAAGTGTGGCAGACAGATTGGCAACACCAGCATCACCTGGGACCTTGTTAGAATGCAAATTATCAGGACCTACCCCAGACTTTCTGACTCAAACTCTGGGGATGGGGCCCAGCAATCTGATTTAACAAGCCCTCCAAGTGATTGTGATACATGCTTACATTTGCAAACCATGGTACAAGCTTAGATTCTAGAAGCAGATTCCCTGGCTCTTACAAGTTGTGTGACCCTAGAAAAGTTATTTTTATGTTAGTAGGTCGTGTTCTAGGCATTTCTATAGTGGTAATCACAACCTTTCCCTATGATTTAAGACTTTAGCAGCCTTCCAGATTAAGACCAACCTCTCAGGTCTGCATTAGTTGTTAGAATTTAAAATTTTTCTTTTGATAACCCTTTATATCTTTATATGCTCCCTCCTGCTGAGTTGTGTGCTAAATGAGATATACAGCATATTCTTTCATTTTCTGCTCATTCTTTGCATTTCTTTTCCTGTAAAATGACTACCTTGATATGATTCTGATTAGAGGGCTTCCATCTCTGTGTCTCAGTTATCATATCTTCAAAATGGGGATGATATATATATTAACCTCATATTGAGGCTATTGGTAATGATTATATAAACTAATATATGTAAAGTACTTAGAACAGAGACCAGAAACCAGTGTATAGTAAGGACAAAAAAAAAAAAAAGACCCTATTTTTATTATCTTATGTTCTGACCAAAAGCCAAATTGGGGAAGAGCTGGAGCAACAGTAAATATCATAAAAAGAGGCCTCAATTATTATTTCAAATATACCAGCCTACAAAATTTGAAGGAAATAAAAACTTTTTACATAAAAAGATCTTCTAAAATAAATAACTCAATATTTTTATCAAATGAATGAACTAATTATTTGGCAACTAGTTTTGATATCCTGTCAAACACCATTTCATCTACCTACAAACAGCTGACCAAAATACTTTATTTACTGGTTTTACTTGTTCAGGTATTGAGTCAAAAATCATACCACTGGCTAAAAAATTGGAAAGTCTTAAAATTCAAAACATCCTTTTTCAATAGGGTTTGACCTGTATTGCCATATACTGACGGAACTAACTGTAGAATAAATTGCCTGTTGAAAGAAAATTGCTCATTCATTCAGATGAGGTGAATTTAATTCTTCATGAAAGCCAATGTCCCATTTGGTAATTTAGGTAATTTACTAAATGTTGGTTATTTACTCTAGGTCCCAGGAAACACTTGTTTCACCTGATTTCATCAACATACCTCTAGAGATGAGGTCATCCACAGATTTGGAAACTAATACCTTTGGCAATTTTGTGAAGCTATAATCTATATGATTAATGACCCATATCTTATTAAAAAGGGAGTGTTATGCTGGTGTCAACACTCTCAGTTTCACCACAAGGAAAGGGTAGCTGCCGTCATGAAAATGGAGAATAATTGATAACAGCTGTAGTCCTTGCCTTTACTACATTCTTGTAAGGAATATTCAAGAAGGCATGCAACAGAGAAAGGCATAGGATTATCTATCTGCTTCATTTTGGCTTGCTTTCCTTTACTAAACTCAGTAAAGAGTGTCAAGCATTCTAATGAAAATGGAAAAAAGTGTTTTAAAAAATATATTTTCCCTATAATATGACACATCTGGGGATTTGAAAATATATTTTACATTTGATGTTTGGTGATGCTTGCTGTCATGGAAATATGACAACAGTGGAGTTAAAATAGACTAAATAAAATCACAACTTTTTTTAAGTTAGAAGAAGCCTAGAGATTAATCATGTCATCTAACTCCATTTTAGGTACAGGAAAATCAAGGCCAAAAATATGCCCCTACTTACAAACTTAAACCACCCCCCTCCCCGCCCCCACCCCAGTTTTCTGCTCTCTGTGTCCATTTGCTGCATGTTCTGTGACCGCTTCTGTCCTTTACAGCAGCACCGGGAATCTGCATTTCTTTTTATTGTTGTTGCATCATCTTGTTGTGTCAGCTCTCCATTGTGCAGTGCCATTCCTGGGCAGGCTGCACTTTCTTTTGCACTGGGCAGCTCTCCTTAAGGGCGCACTCCTTGCGCGTGGGGCTCCCCTACACGGGGGACACCCCTGCGTGGCACGGCACTCCTTGCATGCATCAGCACTGCGCATGGCCCAGCTCCACACGGGTCAAGGAGGCCCAGGGTTTGAACCGAGGACATCCCATATGGTAGGCAGACGCCCTATCCATTGGGCCTTTTGAAACAATTTGGACTTACAGACACATGGACTTAAATGTACTGATTTTGGAGAATCTTTTCCTAAGTAGGGATGTATGATGGTTACACTATCATGTCAACTCAGCCAGGTAATTGTGCCCAGTTGTATGGTCAAGCAAGCACTGGGCTAATTGTAATACAAGGGCATTTATGGACTTTAGTCATCATTGATCTTACTGCAGTGTTAAATCATACATAGCTGGTTATAATTACATCAGTCAGGGAAATTGCCATCTGCAATGAGTGATGCTTAAACCAAGCAGTTGAATGCCTTAAAAGGAGAAGTGATTCCAGCATTGAAAGAGAATTTCCCAGCTTGTATTTGGACAGCCAACATCTCCCAGAACTCATCAAGAACCTTCTTTGGACTTTCATTGCAGCCTCTGGTTGTGGCCTGCCTGCGGAACCTGGACTTGTGCATCCCCACGGCTGCATGAGAGACTCATAAAAACACATACTATTGACAGATATCTCTTGTTGATTTTGTTCACTAGAGAACCCTAACTAATACAGGATGCATCTGCATTTTCTAGGGACTCCTCTGGCCATTGGCAGTTCTGAAGTTGAGTAAGACATAGTTTGTTTCCCACATAGGTAGGAGGGGTAAGACACACCAAATTATAATACAAGATATATGTATACAATATACCAAGGAAACTGGACCTTGTCTATTAATAACAACCAACATTGGCTGGCCCCTTAGTATGTGCCACTGTGCTGAGTTTTACCTGTATTATTTCACTTAATCTTCATAACAGCCCTGCCAGGTAAATTCTGACATTATTTCTTTTAAGAGAGGAGGGAATTGAGCAACAAGAGGTTAGCGGGTTGCCCAATTTCAGGGGCAAATGACAGAGTAGAGAATCAAACATAGACTTGTATGACTCCTTCCCTTAACCATCACTTCTTAAGCAGAGGAATGACACGACCAAGCTATTCTTTTGGAAGATAAATTTGGCAGCAGCACACAGTGTGCACTGTTTTTTCCTGGTCCACAGCGCTAGCTGGAATGCTTAACCACAGTTTCTTTTTATCCATTTAGAGATTTATGAGGGAGTCTTTTCATACTTCTTGGATTTAAAATGCTCATTTCACACATCCTTTTGCTTCAACTCTTTCTTTTTCTTTAATTTAAATCATGAGCTGTGACCTGACCATTTTCTTATTTTCTGGCTCTTCCTGTCTCCCCTACATTTTCTCTCAGTGGAGCTAATTTCTCTCTCAGTGACCATTATTGCTTTCCTAAGGCCTTGGGCAAGCAGACAAGTCATCTTCCACCTAGGCTAATCACCAAAGTTTGACACAAAAAAGGGGAGAGGGGAAGGAGGGTATGTATCCAATATAATTACAAACAATCGTAAATAAAGCTTCCTCTATCGCTTAATGCTGAAATGTATCCGTTCAAACTAATTAGCTTTGGGGGGGACTGCTAAAAAATCCTAATATTTCTCTAAGAGAAATGGCTTGTAATTTAATTTATATTAAGCTGTTACTGAAGTTTATGCTAATTAAATTTGGGCTCCAATAGCAATTAATCCCCGGGAACAAACTGAAAATGTAAATAATGCAATAAAGTAAATAACTGCATCTCCCTCCTGAACTCCCCAGAAGCAACAGGCAGCCTAGGGGGCTGGGTGCAGGGTGGGAGTGCTGTGTGAGTGTGTGCAGGAGCAAAAGAAGAGAGGAACTGTTTCTCATCCTCTCAGGACAGAACATTTCTTCTTTAATAAGCATAGCTACATTCTGCATGTATTTCCTCCAGAGAATGGATCCTTCATTGTAAATGTAGAAGGTTAGTTCTAGAGGTGTCGTCTATGAACAAATGACTTGTCAAGGCCCACTCTGGGAAGAAGATGAACTAAATCTCGTGGAGGAACAAGAAATCTCCAAGGACAATGTCAGACCTGAAGGCACGTCCCAGCATAAGCAAGCTGCTCTCCTTCAGCTGTCAGATGGCCTTCTGGTGTCCACCCAGGTGAAAACATCCACTCGGATGAATACCCCTACCTTGCCCCCTCCACAGCACCCCCCAGCCCAAAGAGAATGAGAGGAGAGTATATCTCTAGGCAGCTTTATTTCCAGTCCAGTCTGTCTAGGTTGTACATACATATTTTTTAAGATTTTGGAAAGTCTTCCAAGTAAAACTTTATGTAGCCACAGAAGGAGCTGAGTTTATGAAGACTGCTTATGGAATACAATATGTATCTGACAAAGCAGTTCTCCCTTGCACCCAGTCTTTGGAGCCCTTTGGCATGTGATGAAGCCCTGCCATTGCGTTGCTTTGATGGTACTGTGGTTCTCAGGCACACAGCTTTCCCAGTGTGGGGGAGACAGGCTATTACCCAAATGGTCCAGGTCTGGAGTGAGCAAGGCCTGCATCTTTCTTGCCAACCCCACTGCCTCTCAGGGAGTCAACCCCTATGCCCTCTGCTGGAACTCCTTTTGTTGAATATCCTGTCCACCTGGCAGTGTTCTGAGGATTTGTGTGTGTGTGTGTGTGTGTGTGTGTTGTGGAGTAGGGGATATTCTAAATGCCAAAAACCTCTAAAAACATAAGGCTACTACTTCTGAAGACTAAGTAAAGTGAACCTCAAATCTCTCTAATTATGTTTTCCCACAAAATCAATGTCTAAACAAGGAGGTAAGGAAGAAAGCAGGGACATGAAGACTTGAAAGATTTAGGATAATCTTTACTTAGGCAAGTGTGATGGTCAATTTCATGTCAAGTTGGCTAGGTTATGGTGTCCAGTTGTTTAGTCAAGCATCGTCACTGTGAGGCTATGTGGTAGAGGGATTTGCATCTACAATCAACTGATTCCATCTAGTACTGACTAGTTGATTGAATCTGCAACCCGCAAAAGAGATTGCACTCAGCAATGTGAGGCTTCTCCTCAACCAATCCGTTGGCAATCTTCAAAACCAAAACTAAGGAATCAAAAGTCAGAAAGAAGAATTTCTACTGCTAATTCACTCAGCCAGTTTCCCCTGGGGATTCAGCTTCACCTTTATCAGAATTCCCAGCTCACAACCAGCCTTGTGGAATTTGGACTTGCCAATCCTCATAAGCATGTGAACTAATTCCTATAATAAATCTATTTATCTACATTTTTATGTAGCTCTATCTCATCTCTAGTTGGTTCTGTTTCTCTTGAGAACCCTCAAACAGCAAGTGTCTAGTTATTTACAAAATGTCATGCTTACCATCTCCATTTATAACACTGAAATTATCTCTTAAAACCTTTCTCTAAAATAGGAAGAGAAAATTGAAGCCCTGAGTGGTATCTTCTTCAATGTCATGCATTCAGTCCATGGCAAAACTTAAGTTAGAGTCAAGAGCTCATGAAATTATGTGTAACACTGAAAAGGAAGCTTATTTTTCCATCTGTAGATTTGACTATCTTCTTTGAAAATTCTATCATCACTGCCTTAATGCATTGTCCTTTCACCTGGAGTGCAGATCTGTGTCTGCTGAACTAGGGCATGGTTTCTGCTTTCCCACCCTAAATTCCCTCACCTTAGTACCCTTCCCCTCTCCTCTCTGCCTATTAAATTCTGAGGTCCAGCTTAAATGCCAAACTTCAAGAAACCCTCCCAGATTACTCCAGCACTCCAGTGATCTCTCTTTTATCAGAGTACATAAGATATTTGTTAGTAAAAGAAAAAAAGAAAAATACTTAACACATGTCTGGCCAGCCCAAGTTGATTTTCTTTTAAAGCAGTTTTATTGAGATATATCCATATACCATACTACCTCTCCAAACCCACATTGATTCTTGGAACTTCTTATCAATAAACATTCTGACACTCTGACTGAAATGGTTCCTACGGTAGGACTTCTGTCCCCAGAAAGAGCATTATCTCCTTGAATACAGGCTGAATATTAAATTTTTGCACTTCCTTAGAAGGACCTCTTATTATTCTTTAATATTTAACTGTTTGTCAGGTTCTTATTATAGACCAGACACTGTGCTATGTACTTTATATATGCTAAGCATTATATATGACTGACTTCATTGGATTTTTCCTAGAAGGTACACTTTTTAGCCTTATTTTAAATAAGGGGAGCTAAGGTTCAGTGACAATAAATACCTTGCCATAGTTACTCAAATGGTTGGGAGCATGGCCGGGATTAAAACCAGGAAAATCTACCTCGAGAGCTGATTCTCATCCACTGGGCAGTATTGCCTCTTAATGGCACAGGTACTTTACATTTACCTTAAGAGACTATGAACCTGGTGTCTACAGAAATATCCAAGATCATACATAAAACTCTTTGAATTGAAATTTAGCTCCAATTTTCAAACAATGCCTAAACATTTGGAATTTAATACATTCTGTTCCTTTCAAAATGTTTAATGTTCCTTCAGTGGGTTTCTAATATAATAAGATGGAGATTTCTGAATTCCTATTTGACATCATTAGGTTTTATGGCCTCTACAAGTTCTACCCTATGAAATTTTGATCTTGATATTAGTGTGTGTTACAGCCTTTTCTAATTAGAACTGAAGCAAGTAACAACAATGCCATGACTCTGTGATACCTAATGAGAAAACTTTTGTTAGCATTGACCCCTCACTAAAGGCTCCTTCATCACAATGTGTGTTACAGAAAAAAAATTGGCCTGTCTCACCCAAAGTCCAATTTCTTGAATGTGGCTGCCAATATTGTAGATATGGATCCAAGTCAGAAAATGTTAGCAGGTTCTTAACAAGCTTATAATAATATGAAGAATACAGAAGAATGAAAAAGGACAAGGATTATACAAAAATATATCTACAGCAGAAAGAATAAGAATAAATGGCCAGAGATGCCAGCACTGTGAAAATGAATGCCAGAAGTAGGAAACAGAAGTGTCATCATATAATATAAATGTCTTAATTTGTGACTTCTACACAGTTAATGTGGTGCTTTGAGGGTTAACTGAAATCAGCCAGATGTAACATATATTTGGGATTAGTTCTAATATGCCCCATTTTCTCCCTAACATTTCTCATTTCTCCAAATAATTATACAAACCATACTGTAAAGCCCAGAAGGGAAATTCAACTTTTATAAAGAAAACATGAAAAACCTACACAAGAAAAATAAGTTTAAATGTCTTTCTCCTCTGCTTCCGTGGTTTCTCATTTATTTTAATTAAAACTCTCCATTGAGGGGACAAATGGTTTCATATCCAATGAAACATAAACAAAACTTTATGCTTTTCACAATCTTTTCAATGTGCTCATTGAATTATTTCATACCAGTCCAAAAAAAAAAAACCTTTTACAGAAGTGATTAAACCAAAATGAAACAATGATTTTAGGATGAACATTTTCATGTATCCTTTCACTTTCATATGGATATATATGTGTGTGTGTATGTATGTATGTGTATATATATATCTTTAATAATCAGTTCCTGTCAATACCTTTCCAAATAGCAGAAGGTCATAGAGATATTTTCCTATCTTGTCAAACGGTAACCTTTCTTTATTAAGAAGAACTACTTCTATGTAGGCCTTTATACTGCCTTAGTCCAATCCTCAATCCACCATTTTTATATATATATATATATATATATATACTACCCCCCCCCCCCCATGCAAGCATATTTCATTACCCTTTGGCCATTTTTCTGTTTGGTATAAATCATAGATGACCTAATATTCTAAATCAAACTTTGGTTTTTAGCATGGTTTTAAAAGATTCACTCATGGCAAGATTACTAAATGATAAAACAGTTAGGGTAGATCATTTTTCTCTTCAGATCATCACTGTAGGAGTATAAAATTATCTATATTTATCCATTTATGTATTGTTTCCACACAATTATATAATATACCAACCCAAGAACTTTTGGGGTACTTCTGGAAAATTACTCTACACACACATAGCACTTGATCTTTTCCAAGAATTTTCAAAAGCACAATCTCATTTGGTTCTTATGGCAGCCCTATGAGGGTGGGATAGCTGACATTATTCCCGTTTTAGAGATGAGAAAATCCAGTGTGTTTAGCCCTTGCTTAATCAATGAATCTGAGCAGAACATCCTGGTCTCTCAAGTCTTTGATCATTTCTTTCTTCGGTGCCATTACAATATGCTTTGTCTTTCTTTCTTTAAAAAAAAAAAAAAAAAAAACTTCTTACAAAGATGATCTTTATAACTAAATTGGGACTTCAGATTCTATATTTAAGGTGGAAACATAGTCTTCCACAGCTCTCAACAGCTATAACCCAGTAATAGCTATAATAGTTTTTTTGTGTTTGTGAACTATTTACATTCTAGTTACTTATGTGTGCATCTTACAGAATAGGACCCATAGGCCAAAATGGTCCACCATCTATTTTTGGTTGTTGTTTGTTTATTTGTTTTTGTTGTTGCTGCTGTTGTTTTCTACAGCCTGTGAGTTAAGGGTAGGTTTAACATTTTTAAATAGTTAAGAAAAATTCCAAAAGATAATATTATTTCATAGCTTGTGAAAAGTATATAAAATTAAATTTTCAGCATTAAGTTTTATTGTATCATAGCCATGTTCCTTCATTATTATATCATCTTTGGCTGCAGATTTGAGTAGTTGTAACAGAGATCACACGTTCCAAAAGCCTAAAATATTTACTCTTTGACCTATTACAGGAAAAATTTGCTACATTTCTGTAAAGCATCTTTTTTTTCCTACCAAATTATCTTTCATTTATTAGTAAACATACATCTGGCTATGTTTGGAACCTCCTTAATGCAACTCTATAAAATTTCTGTTTTTTAGGAAGTGAACGTTGAGACCTTTTCTGAGTGTGTGATTATCTTACTGATGCTGGGGATTGAATCAAGTCCTTCACAAAGAAATGTCCAAGTCTTAATCCACATTACTTTGGGTGTGAACCCATTTGTAAACAGGACCTTTGAAGCTGCTATTACTATTTTATGTGTGGACTCATTTGTTTATAGCATCTTCCAATATTCTATTTAGATGAGGCCAAATTGAATAAGGGTGGGCCTTAATCCTTATGACTAGAGGTTTTATAAGCAAAGAAAATTAGGACACAGTCAGTCAGAAAATGCTAGAAGGCAGGAGAAGCCAGAAGTCAGCAGAAATCAGAGAAGCAGACACAAGGAATCAAGATGCAGAGATGCAAGCTAAGAAAGCCCAAGAATTCCAGCAAGCCAGCACCACAGACTCTAGAAATAGCCATGGCCTATAGAGACCTTGATTTGGGACTTCTTGTCTCCAAAACCATGAGACCAAAAAAAATCCCCATTCTTTAAGTCAATTCATTATGCAATACTTATCATAGCAACCCTGGGGAACTAAGACAATAGGAAATTTTTATGACACAGGAATCACATTCTGGGTAATTTGGAAGTTTCCAGAATCTGAACAACCCCTTTATATAGAGAGGGAACTATAGGAAAGATACACAGGAAATTTTAACTGCCTCTGCCTAGGAATTTCTACCTGAATCTTTGGAGGAGTGACATTGAAACATCTTTCCAAAATACAGCAGAGAAGTTCTGCAAATTCCTGGCCTCTAGGACAAAATGTCGTCAGGGACAGAAATCCCCACTCCTCTTTTCCCAAACCTATAAAACTGCAGAATGTTCAAATAACTCCACATTCCACTAGGCCCAATTGCCTTTGGACATGGGCCCACTGCAAGTCACTGCACATAACAAAACTGAAATTTCAAGCCATAGCCTCAAATTTCTGGCCCAGACTGTTAAAGGGACCAATCCACCTGTCAAAGATATGATGGCGAGCTGCCATATTTTGCAATAGTCAGAAGTTCAGTGTCATGTAAAAGACTTGTGTCCCCAGTGCTGAGATAATGAGCTTGTTCCTTCTTGATGATTTATGGGATGCAGATGAGAAACTGGCTGATTGAGGCTTTGTAAGATGAAAATTTTCCACTCTTGGCAATAGTACTGGTACCCCGGAGAACATGTTTAACTGCTCCTGCTCCATTACTGCCGTCAGAAAAAGTTGAATAATAAATTATGCCAGGTGAATATAAATAATGCTTATTTTACTCAATTTACTATCTGCAATAAGGCTGAAAAGCACATTGAAATTCTCTGCAAAATTAGTCTATGGTATTCCAAAATATACTTAACTGACATGCTCCAAAGTCTTGTTTGTTCATTCACTATAGGATAACCAGCTGGTCCCTAAATTACTACCTCTCCATCAGGCTTATACACTTTATTTAGGCCTCTACATTTACTCCCTATTAGCTGTACCCCTAACTTATTCTCCTACCTACTTGATGTAACTCAACAAACAATTTCATTTTGTACAATGTGACTTTGCTTCAAATAAGCAAAAAATAAATCTTTTTAAATATTCCTTTTCATATGTACCTCATTTTAGCCCACAAATCCATATATACTCAAATTTTTGCAGCTTATTATCCATTGATCAATCCTTCAAATAATCAAGACCCCACCTTTTATAGAAAGGCATTTAGTTAGGAATTTGTTTGAATGCGTTAGAAACGGCTATGAAAATCCGTAATTCCAATTGCTATGCCCATTAAAGGGGTTGAAAACCAATGTCTAGTCCTGCACTGTCCAATAATAAGTAGCCATTAGTCACATGAGGCTATTTAAATTTAAATTCAATTTAAATAAAAATTAATTTTTAATCATTTAAAATTAAACAAAATTAAAATATGCTTCTTCAGTCATACTAGCATATTTCAAGGGCATAATAGCCACATGTGGTCAGCAGTTAGCAAACTGGATAGTGCAAATGTAGAATATTTCCCCCATCACATTTTTACTTTTGAGAAGGACTGTCAAACAGAGTTTATTTGACAGTCCTAGTTGAAAGTAAAAGTGTCCTTAATCCCACTCTTACTCTTCACTTACTTTTATAATCCAAAGAAAAGCAAAGAAGAGCTGCTGCTCTGCCATATGCTAAGCATTGTTCTGGGTTCACCCAAATAATTCCATTGAATTCTCCCAAAATAGTATATATTATGAAGAGGAACAGGATTCTCTATTTCCAGGTCCCCTCTCTCTGAGGCCTCTGACCTAGACCATCTCTATATTCATCCTTTTAGAAATTTGTTACCATTAAACACACACTTACTGAGAACCTTTGATGTACCTAGAACACATAGAACTGTAGTCTCCATGCTGCTGTCCCTAGGAAAATCCTATTTCCTTGACCTTGTCCCCTTTGCCTTTGCTCAGAAACTTTCCACAGTTTCTCTTCTCAGAATGAGTATACCCTTCATGTTCTCAGTACCTTTAATCCACAGTCCTTCCCAAACCCGCCCCTCCTCTACCCTAACCCTCTGCCCAAGGATGTGAACACATGGCTCCCTCTTCCAAAAATGCAATGAATATATACCTATCTCCCACTACTTTTCACAATACCATTTGGAAATTCAGTTTACATGTATAGGTTAAAAGGCAATCACTACACATTCATTGCTCTAAGTCAAGTTTTCTTATTGAACACTAAAATATATTGAAAGCTATGGTATCTCAGCCTTCAATCACTCTTTAGGGAAGCAGCAGAATTTTGGTGGAAATATTATGAATCTTTCATGCATCTTCAATGCAAACTCATCTATAAAGATGGCCACAAATTCATAAGAAGAATTCCATCCAGTGGTAGATTGTGTTTCTCTACCCCTTGGATCCAGGTGACCAGTAACTACTTTTCACCAAGAAGAGTGTAAGGCAGTCCCAGTCTTAGCCTTTAAAAGACCTGGAAGCTTCAATCTTGGTGTCTCTTGGCACCCCTGCATCACCAAGTATGAATTCTGACTACTGTGCAAGAGAGACCACATGGAGCAGTTCTGAGACTATGTGAAGAGGAAGTTCAGCCTTCTGATGACTCAGCAAGGTACCAGGCATGTGAGTGAAACTGTCTTGGACCCTCCAGACCAGTCCAGCCACCAGCTGTGCACCAATCAGTGACCTTAGTCACTGCTGTGTGGAGCAGAAGAACAGCCCACCTTATGCTGCCAAATTCCTCTTTCAAAAATCATAATAGATAACAAAAACATTGATGCTTAAGCCATTGAGTTTTGGAGTTCTTTGTTATGTCACAATACATAACTTACATCTGAGGGAAAGTGATCAGCTGGTAAAATACGTGTTACTTCATCTGAATATATTTCAATATGAATCTCTCACAGAATCATAAAGAGATGGGAAACAGCCAGGCAGATTTTATGGAGCATATGATGCTACTGGAGAGAAAAAAATGATGAGGGTGAAGAGAAAGAAGGAAAGCCCATTGATTTCCCTAGAAGATTGTGATTTTTTTCCCCCAGTATTCCACCTGCATTCTATCCACACTTTAAGAAATGGCCTGTTATTAATATTTTTTGTTTCCTTCCCTATCTACCTACCAGGCTGTAAGTTCCCTGAAGCCAGAGCTATGTTGATGTTTTCGTCTCTGTATCCTCAGCATCTAGAAACAATATTATAGAGAAGTTATAGAACTTAGTTCCTAATCCAGCCCTGCTACTCACTAGTGAGGTAGTCAGCTTAACCTCCATGTACCACAGTTTTGTCATATGTTAAATGGGGATAATATGGTAACAGCCGCATTGGATACTAAGAGTCAAATTACGAAATACTGTGTTTAGTAAATGAATGAAAACATAAACTACTAAATAATCCTGTCCAAGGACAGTCCTGGTGAATTTATAAGACTCAACAAAAGTATCCAACTGTAAATTAAAGATTAATTATAGCACTAGAAGTTACCTCAGAGACCAGGCACTCATGCGACGGCTTGCTCGGTCGGTAGAGGTGGGGTCTGGCTGCGGACGAGGGGTCGGTCCAGCTCAGGATGAGGGGTCGGTCCCGCTCGGGACGAGGGATCGGTCCCGCTTGGGACGAGGGGTCGGTCCGGCAGCAGACGAGGGGTCGGTCTCACAGGGGTTGCGCGGTTCGGCTGACGGGGTCGCCCGGCGAAGCCAGCGACGAAGGGGTCGCCCGGAGAAGCAGGCGACAAACTGGGGACAAGGGAGGCCAGACCCTTGTCGGGGGCTCTCAGGACTGGAGGGCGCACGGCAGAAGAACTACCGCGGAGACAAGGTAAACACGCAAGTCCACTTTATTGAGGGAGAGGCAACAGTTTTATAGGGGCTGGGGAAGGCTGATGGTCGAAGCCATGCCCTGTTCTGATTGGTTACTGGCGAAAGGTCAGTGGGCGGTACTGGAGGGGGGAGGGGTGGTGATTAGGGATTGGCTGTTGCTGTTGCTGGGGGAAGTGGCAGGGTTTAGTGATTGGTGGCTGCTGTTGCTGGGGTAGAGGGCAGACTTGAGTTTCCCGCCCACGCCTGGCTGTTGCTGCTGTCGGGGGAAGGGAAAAGGGCAGACTGGATTTTTCCGCCCACGCCTGGCTGTTGCTGCTGTTGGGGGAGGGGAAAAGGACAGACTGGAATTTTCCGCCCTGCGCCTGCGCAGGGAGAAGAAGGGTGCCGCCCCACAGGCATCGTGTGGTGCCATCCGGGAGGAGGGGTGGCCGCGGAAGCATGGCTGCCGAGAAGGGGAGACCCGAGGGCACTCTGCGCCCATGCCGTGCTTCCTTCAGGGGTGGCGGTGAGTCCGACCAGCCACCCTATTATGGGGGCAGCGGCTTGGCCTGCTGCGGCTGCTCCCCCGCCAGGCTAGCAAACCATACTTCAGCCCGAGGGGTGACCGCATTTCCCCCTTCTTTTCAAATAAGGGCCAGGATGGCAGCAGTAGCAAGTAGCCGAGGCCCAAGAGGCAGTAAGCAGTGAGGGAAGCGGGGCTGAAGAGGGAGGTGAGTATGACGGGGATATAAATGTACAATTTGGGGGCGGTACCTTGCCGTTGCAAGCAAGGGTGGCCAATGTCCAATTCTTGTTGATCTCGGTGGCTATAAGATCCATCTGTTGTTAAAAGTCCCGAATGACAGCGCGTTACAGGTAGTTGATTTCTTCTTGGCGGCGAAGAGCGGTAGAGGCAGACTGTGTGATGGTCTGGAGGATCGCAGCGGTGAGGACAAGTCGCGTCAGGGCACCAGCGATGGTGGTGGTGGCAGCGTTGGGAGTGGTGGAGACGTAGGCGAGGACAAGAAGGCCAAGGTCTCCACAGGCGCGAGAGAGGCCGATGTTAACGGGGCGGGCCGACATGGGGTGGCCCAATCTTGAGAGCGCGGCGATGGGAGCCGAGGTGCGCGGTGAGACGAGGGGTCGGAGCCGGTGGGGCTCCGACGGTGGTCGCGGGCCAAGAGAAGGCCCCGACGAAGGGAGGGCGGAACGACGAGCAGTGGAGCAAGGCAAAGGGGAGCAAGCGCAGAGGGGAGGAGGCAGAGGTGAAGGCAGGGGTGGAGGTGCTCAGGCACGCGCTCCTGAGAGTTTTATTGGTGCCTCTTAATCATAGCGGGTCGGTATAAGCCCCCGACATGGAAGGAGAAAGCCATCCAGCGATTCTCCCAGACCGCCGTGGATCATATGAGGTCACCAAGGTTCAGGAGCAGCAATGCAGAGCGAAAAGATAGGGGTGAGAAGAGAGGAGGGCATAGGGCTGTGGTAGGGTTACTTCAGACGTGGAAGCACGCACTCCCGAGAAATCCAAGGCTCCTCTTAATCATAGCAGGTCGGTATAAGCCCCCAACATGGAAGGAGAAAGCCATCCAGCGATTCTCCCAGACCGCCGTGGATCGTATGAGGTAGCCAAGGCTCAGGTAGCAGCAATGTTGCACGAGAGAAGTCCCACGGTGAGAAGAGGTGGGGGGGGGGCCGCCAGGTTATGGAGTGAGGCTGTGGTGGGGTTGCTTTGCCCCACGTTGTGCTGTGGTGGGGTTGCTTTGCCCCACGTTGGGTGCCAGCTGCGACAGCTTGCTCGGTCGGTAGAGGTGGGGTCTGGCTGCGGACGAGGGGTCGGTCCAGCTCAGGACGAGGGGTCGGTCCCGCTCGGGACGAGGGATCGGTCCCGCTTGGGACGAGGGGTCGGTCCGGCAGCAGACGAGGGGTCGGTCTCACAGGGGTTGCGCGGTTCGGCTGACGGGGTCGCCCGGCGAAGCCAGCGACGAAGGGGTCGCCCGGAGAAGCAGGCGACAAACTGGGGACAAGGGAGGCCAGGCCCTTGTCGGGGGCTCTCAGGACTGGAGGGCGCACGGCAGAAGAACTACCGCGGAGACAAGGTAAACACGCAAGTCCACTTTATTGAGGGAGAGGCAACAGTTTTATAGGGGCTGGGGAAGGCTGATGGTCGAAGCCATGCCCTGTTCTGATTGGTTACTGGCGAAAGGTCAGTGGGCGGTACTGGACGGGGGAGGGGTGGTGATTAGGGATTGGCTGTTGCTGTTGCTGGGGGAAGTGGCAGGGTTTAGTGATTGGTGGCTGCTGTTGCTGGGGTAGAGGGCAGACTTGAGTTTCCCGCCCACGCCTGGCTGTTGCTGCTGTCGGGGGAAGGGAAAAGGGCAGACTGGATTTTTCCGCCCACGCCTGGCTGTTGCTGCTGTTGGGGGAGGGGAAAAGGACAGACTGGAATTTTCCGCCCTGCGCCTGCGCAGGGAGAAGAAGGGTGCCGCCCCACAGGCATCGTGTGGTGCCATCCGGGAGGAGGGGTGGCCGCGGAAGCATGGCTGCCGAGAAGGGGAGACCCGAGGGCACTCTGCGCCCATGCCGAGCTTCCTTCAGGGGTGGCGGTGAGTCCGACCAGCCACCCTATTATGGGGGCAGCGGCTTGGCCTGCCGCGGCTGCTCCCCCGCCAGGCTAGCAAACCATACTTCAGCCCGAGGGGTGACCACAACTCAGCCTGTTTTTAAAGGAGAGCATGTTAAGATGCTAAATGGAGATTTCCAATTCAGTACTCCTTCAGCTATATCCATCTGGTAGTAGAAGCTGACATGGGGTGAGGATAGGAAGGGCTTTCTAATCCTCAAACTGAAGCTTCAAAAGCTGGTCCCTGCACTGGCCCCTGCTAGCCTGAAACCCAGTTTCCAAAGGGCATGATAAGGGTAGATATGGTTTAGTAACCTGAAGATCTGACAAAAGGAAGAAAAAATATGAGAAAAGTGGAGAAATGAATACTGAATACCTGTGGCTGCACAGATGTTCTCTGTTGTGCTGGAGATGATGATGGCTTCCAGTGGGCTGATGGTGGGGACTGAAACTATTGAGATACTTGTGGCCTTTGCTGGAATGGGCTCTGTGTTAGTCAGCTAAAGAGGTGCTGGTGCAAAATACCAGAAATCTGTTGGCTTTTATAAAGCATATTTATTTGGGGTAAAAGCTTATAGTTACAAGGTCCTAAAGAGTCCAATTCAAGGTTGGTTTCTCACCAATGTCTTTTGCCATATGTTGAAGCACGATGGTTGCCAATCTCTGTGTGGGTTCAGCTTCTTCTCTCTCAGCTACAGGCTGGCATAGGGCTTGCCTCTCTTCCCAGGGCTGAAGAATCAAAGTTCTCTCCTTTCCCATGTATTGACAAAGTTCTCTCTTCTGGCATCTATGGAGCTCTCTCTTCCCATGTATCTTCTCCTGTGTGTCTTCTTGAGCGAGTGTCTGTTTATAGAGCCCATCAAGGGGCTGAGTGACACCCTACTGACATGGTCAAATCAAAGCCCTAATCTTAACATAATTTAATTCAAAGCATCTCAGCTGAATCTAAACCAATCAAAGGATATCACACCCAGAGGAACAGACAGTTCACAAACATAATCTCTCCTTTTAGAATTCATAAATAATCTCAAATTGCTACAGTCTCCACCACTAAAGCTAACCTGGGTCTATAGAGAAGAGGTTTGTAATGTTTCTGAGTTAGTGAGTTCTAGGGAAAGCCAACTAGAGTTTGACCACCACTTACTACTAATCTGTAGTTTCTAGGTGAAAAAAAAAAGTTTGATTCCAGAGAGACCCGGCCTTCCAGGGGAAAGAGGATAGCATACGGAGTGGGTTCTGGAATTCATAAACCCACATATCCTAGTTTGATTACTTTCTTGAATAAACTAACTTCTCTAATCCTGTTTCCTCATTGAAATGGGGTGCAAAAATAATACCTGCCTCAATTCAGTCAATTCAGTGAGATATTTCAAGACACCCTGTTTCATGATCAACCCCATTTAAAAAACCTCTTGCCCTCTTTCATTTTCTTTTTTTCATTACATTTAATGCCCTCTAACATTATATATGTGTGGGTACATGACTATATATACAGATATGTGTATATTTACACATATGTGAACATATACCTGTATATGTGTACATAAGCATGTATTATTTTTTATTCTTTCTCACTTCATACTAGAATGCAAGATTCAAGAGGGCATATATTTATCTGTTCCTCTGATTAAGGTATCCCAAGTACTTAGAAGGGTGCCAGATATCTAGTAGATACTCAGTAAATATTTGTTAAATGAATGAATGAACAAATAAATGAATGTGTGGAGGTAAAGCATCTGACTAATAGCAAACACTTGATACTTACTACTTTATTTTCTAATTCCTGGTACTTAAATCCTGTGTAGATTGCATTCCCAAAAGTTATGTATTCCATAATGCTGAAATCATTTTTCACATATTTTAACCTCTATATTTGTGTGTCATATTTCCTCTAGAACAAAAGTAGAGCAATTACATTATTGGGTTCAGTGACTAATGAGTATGTATAATGATTAAGAGAATAGGCTTTTGAATCAAATTTCAGTTTGAATCTCCGTTTCTGCCACTGACTATGTGCCCTTGGGCAAGTTAACTAACTGTGGCTAAACTTAATTTTCTTCATCAGTTAAATAGTCTAATAGAATTGCTTTGAGGATTAAATGAGATACTGCTTTATAAGTGCTCTGCACAGTTGCCTAACACATCACAAATAGGAAATAAATGTCAGATGTGCTTATTCATCATTGCTTCCCTCCTACTATGGCATTATAGTATTATAGTATTTTGCTTGGTGCCTTGCACAAAGTATTCAGTAAAGTGAACAGCCACTGAATGAATGCATCTCACATTTAACCTAAAGAGACCCAAGGCTTCACACAGTTCTCTTAACGTTCTCTCATTGTGCCCTGCCTTGCCCTCTGTCCCAGTCCTCCAGGCCAATAGAGTTACAATTTCCCCTGCGGACTGACCGTATCACCCCTCACGTCCTGCAGCTCCCAGTCAGGAGCCAAAGCTGTCACTCTTACAGCAGTCTGCAGGGGCTACAGATGACTTTTCAGGCTGGTTCTCCAGCTTGTCAGAGATCAGGTCAAGCAACAGAGGAAGAGATTAGATGCCAAGGACTTACTGCATTTTAATGCTTGGTTCCTGGCCCGTATTTATGCTAAGGGACAACAATTATAACACTATGACCTTGCATAACAAATGGACCTGTCAAACCATGCCTTGCAAAATGACTTGCATGAATTCAAGCTTAACTTGTGATCTTCCAACACATGGATGTTATACACACACAGGCCTACTATACTCCTTTATCAAAATTGAAAGGGAAGGGAATCATTCATTCATTTATTAATCTATCTGTTCAATGATCATTTTCTGAGTGCCTATAATTTGCTAAATGCTAGGCTAAAACTTTTGAATAAGGCCATTTTTTTTCTTTGAAGGAGCTTACATTCTAGGGTTGGAGGTTATAGAAAAGTCAATGCTTTGTGTAGAAAAGACCAAACCCACAAACTTCAGATGCATTCTGGAAAACTGAGCTGGTAAATAAGGTGAAGATTTGGAAAATAGGAGAAAATATGGTATTTTTTCTGTTTCCTTTAATCATCTGGGTAATTGTCTCATTTCCAATTCCCTCTGTCAGAGCAAACTTGATAGAAGACTCCTTTGTGGATAAGACATGGGTAATGTTCCACTATCACCCTTCTCAAGTATCCACCTATCTAGTTCTACCTTGCTCAGTGTATTAATTTCTTATTCCTGCTGTAATATATTACCACAAATTTGGTGACTTAAAGCAACACAAATTCAGTGTCTTACCATTATGGAGGTCTGAAATCCACAAAGCATCTCACTGTGCTAAAATCAAGGTGGCAACATGGCTGCCTTCCTTTCTGGAGGCTCTAGGGGAAAATCCAATTTCCTTGCCTCTTCCAGCTTCTAGAGGCTGCCTCTGTTCCTTAGCTCTAAACTCCCTTCTTTTATTGTATTTTTTAATAATTATTTTTAAAGAAACTTTAGATTACATAAATGTTACATCAAAAATATATCTATCTATCTTCAAAGTCAGGAAAAACATGTTCAACCTTCCTCATATCTCATCACTCTGACACTGACTTTTCTGCCTCCCTCTTCTACGTTTAGAGGGTCCCTGTGGCCATGCTGGGCCCACCTGTATAATCCTGAAAAATTCTCCATATATTAAGATCAGCTGATTAGCAACCTTAATTCCATCTGTAACCTTAATTCCTCTATTCCCTGTGTCTTAGATTTTTAGCTGGTAAAATAAACACCTTATAATGGGGTGGCTTAAACAATGGGAATTTACTGGTACATGGTTCTGAGGCTGGAGAAGACCAAAAATCAAGGCATGGTTTTGAGGCTAGGAGAAGACCAAAATCAAAGGCATCATCACCCTGATGCTTTCTGTGAAGATGTTGGGAGTCCAGGGTTGGCTGCAGCAATGGACCTCAGCTTTTCTGTCATGAGGTAGCATCTTCTCCTTTCTATTCCAAACTCCATTGACTTCCAACTTCTGGCTGCTCCCCATGGCTTTCCTCTGTGACTCTCTTTACAACACCTCTAGCAGTAGGATTAATACCCATCCTGTTTCATTTGGGTCACACCTTAACTGAAGTAACCTCATCAAAAAGTCCTATTTAAAATAGGGTCACACCCACAAGAATGGATTAAGGTTAAGAACCTGTTTTTTCTGGGGTACATAACTCCAAGCTACCACACCATGTAATGTTACATATTTGTAGGTTCATGGGATTAGGACATGGGCATCTTTGAGGGGTCATTACCCATATAGGTTTTGCCATCTCACCATCATTATTATGCAGGGTGAAAGGAAAGACTTGTGCCCAGGCCATGGATGGAGATAGTTGTCCACATGGGGTTGGTTAGAAGCCAAGTCTCAGAACATAGCAGACACTCTTCTGTCTGTTACCAGTTGATAGTTTCCTTAGAAGATTACGAGGACAAACGTGACACAGATTCCATATGGTTCCCTAGAGGAGGTTCCAGATGCTGAATACGCCATCAGTCTTAAAACCTTTCCATTTTAAATGGTCAATTCTACTTGTCACTTCTCATTTCTTCTCCAGCTTATCACTTATCTAATCAGAGTTGGGAAACCTGTGGGAGTTTGAAAACAAATTTGCCTTTCCTACTGACAGCAGGTTTTTAAACAGTTGCTCAAGGTAAAATCTTGGAAATCATTCTTGGTTCTTCTTTTTCTGGAGCCCCACATGCAATCTTCCAGCAATTCTTGTTAGCTCTACTTTAAAAATATAAACCAATTCTAAGTATACTTCTCATCACCTCCACTACCCTCTCCTTTGTTTAAGCTCCATCATCTCATGCCAGGCCCATTGCCCCAGACTCCTCCACTGGTTTTTCTCTTACTTTCCTCTAGGATGTTCTCAACCCTGAAGCCAAGGTGATATTTTGAAAACAAAAAGTAGGTCATATAAGTCCTCATCTCAAAAGCATTTTAGTCTTTCTATCTCACTTAAAATAAAATCCACAATCCATGCCACCATCCACAGGCCTTACGCAGTTTCATCAGGGCACCCTCTGTGACCCCAACCTCAGTCCTTCTCTCCTCCTTGTTCCTGATTTAGGGCATTGACATGTCCTAGTACTCTTGCCTGTACATCCTCTTTTTCCAGGTCTTCCCACTACCAGCTTCTTCACATCATTCGAGATGTGGCTTAAGGGTAGCGTTGCCAGATAAACTACAAAAATTCAAGTTAAACTTGAAATTCAGATAAACAACAAATAATTCTTTAGTATAAGTATGTCCCTTGAATTTACATACTGGGCATCCTGTATTTTTATTTGCTAAATCTGCCAACCCTATTAAATGACATTTATTCAGCGAGGTATATTAATACCCTCACCTCCTTCCCTCTTTATCTTTTTAACCTCATTTGTTTTATTATAAGTATTATTGTTATAGCACTTATACTAATTATTTATTATCTTCTGTTGATCATCCATGTCCCCAGTAGACTGTAAGCTCTATGAGGTAGGGGCCCCCTTTTCATTACACTATTTCCTTAGAAGCTAGGGCTTTCAGTATGACTTAATTTGTTGAAGAAATGAATGTATGAAAGCTAAGTGTCTTTGACCTTTTTTTTTTTAAGATTTATTTATTTATTTATTTCTCTCCCCTCCCCCCCCACCCCGGTTGTCTGTTCTCTGTGTCTATTTGCTGCGTCTTCTTTGTCCGCTTCTGTTGTTGTCAGCGGCACGGGAATCTGTGTTACTTTTTATTGCGTCATCTTGTGTCAGCTCTCCATGTGTGCAGCGCCATTCCTGGGCAGGCTGCACTTTCTTTTGCGCTGGGCAGCTCTCCTTACGGGGCGCACTCCTTGTGCGTGGGGCTCCCCTATGCGGGGGACACCCCTGCATGGCAGGACACTCCTTGCGCTCATCAGCACTGCGCATGGGCCAGCTGCACATGGGTCAAGGAGGCCCGGAGTTTGAACTGCGGACCTCCAGTGTGGGAGATGGGCGCCCTAACCACTGGGCCAAGTCCGCCGCCTCTTTGAGCTTTGTTTTCTGTTTATGTAGTGAAACCTACTCCCATCCTCCAGCCGCTTAGAGCAGTGTCGGAGTCCGGACTGAGATAGGAGAGGCGCCAGGACTCATGTGAAGGAATTAGATGATCACAGAAGATAGTTTAAAAAAAGAAAAGCCTCCTTCAGTACTTCAAAATATGTCCCCTCCACATGTGTTCATGCGGTGTTAACATTGACCAAATACACCAGAGCCTCTTAAAGCCACAGTCCTCGTTGGATGTCAGACCCTCTGCCTTAGGGTTATACTTTTCCTTTCTATTTGAGAGGGATAAGGAGCAGCTGGCATGAGACCCCTGGGGAAATTCCATTTGCATTTAGTTGTCTGGGCATTTAAGGAAAAGGTGGGAGGTGCTTTCACAGTTCTGCTTTTCCTGTAACTTTAACTGCATACATTTAAATCAGGTCCCTGTTCCCGCCTGGCTGATGATTACCATATATGACATTTGCTACTCCTCAGCAATGCCTGGCACTGGTGAATAATTTAAGTGTACTGGGTTGTTCCCTAATCAAGACAACTGAATAGAAGCAAGACCTGGACATGTGGCATTAGCAGTTCCCCTCCAAAAATGACAGCATTAAAAAAGGGAAATGATCAACCCATTTGGAAGGAGAAGCAGTATTTCACAGCATTCTGCTCTATGCTCATTCTTTGGATCTAATTTCTTTCTGATATTCAGATCACAATAGCTACAAATACTGACTCAGTATATACAGTTGACAAGAATGAAGAGGGAGTTCACCAGTCCTAAACACTAAATTTTACAAAAAAGTCTCTACTTCAAATATGCTATATCCTTATTCGCCCAAAACCACATGCATGGTATTTGATTTAGAAATTATGGCCACTATACATTCATACAGTTATCAAAAAACATATCAAGTATTGAGTATGTGTCAAATATTGTGCTAAGTACCAGAGATAAACTGGTAACAAAAATATAAAGATACAGTTTCTAGACACACAGAATTGGTAGATATAAAAAGTAAACAATGCCACAAGCTTTTGGTATATTATATATATGTAAATAAATATATTTCATATTATATATAATTTATATTATATTATGGAATACATATCTATATATTATATCAATTATATATGTATCAATTATATGTTTATATTTACCTATTATAATTTTATATTATATAAAATTTTATATTTATCAATTATATATATATTTACCTATTATAATTTATATTACACTCATTATAGTAAGTGCTATGAATGAAACCTGTAAAAATGAGATGAGATGATTACTATAAGGAAAACAAATTTGGGTTAGTGGTGGGGCTGGTGTCAGGGAAGGCCTCTTTGAGGATATGAAATGAAATGAAAGAAGAATAAGTGAAAATTAGTCTTGGGAGGAGTACAGGTAAGAGCTTTCAAACTAACTTAGGTGAAAGCTCAGAGCCAGGAGCCAGCCTGCAGCCTTTGAAATACTGAATAGAGACAAGACCAGCAGTTGCCTAACAAGCCCAGGCCAGAGTGGCAGAGAAATGGATGACTTTGGAGAAACAAACAGTTTAGAGTAGAGCAGGGCTGGCGAGAGCTTCTTGGCCTCCTCTTGGCCTTTAGATTTCATTCTCAGAGGAGAGATAGGATCAGTTCTGCATTTCAGAAGAACCATTCTGGCTGTTGAAAAAGGCTTGGCTCTCTAGAAGGGATGAGGACGGAAGATCCTTTGAGGAGATGGAAAAGGAACATCTATTTTTATTGTTTATTCTAAAATTTCTATTTCTGTTTATTTTATAATGTACATGAAATACTAGTACAACATTGTAACTGTATTGTTTAGAAATAAATAAACATATATTGGAGATGTGTGCTTACTGTTATGAGTGCATGATCTGGTAACCAATGGCTTAGGCAAGGTAGAAGTCCAAAGAGAAAATGAGAGTTAGCATAGACTTGGACAGGTGGAGTAGAGGTGGAGATAGATTAAAAACCGGTGGCTTTGAGATAGTACCCATGCTGACCTTCACCCTGGATGATGCCATGTAGAGTTTGTCACATGAGAAGAAACATCATAAACCAGCAGCCATAATCAGGGTATACTTCCAGAGTGTGAGTTTTGGAGTCATAACTCAGTCACTGTTTTCTCTGCCTTCTATATTTCAACATGCCTGGCACCTGTCTTCAGATTTGGCCCCCCAACTGGATTTTTACAGTCACTTAGTTTCAGCTGCTCTAGGGGTAGTCTGCTTATCTCTTTAACATGTTCCCAGGGTACCCTGGAAGCAAATTCAGCATAACTCATGTAGTCTACATTTTGAGTTCTAATATCCCAAATGTTCCTCCAAATTTCAGGAAAATCTATCCAGCCAGTTTCTTGGGATATGATAACAGTAAAAAAAAAAAAAAAAAAAAAAAAAATCTAGGTGAGATGCTCCTATGCACCTCTCCAGACTCCAGGCCCTTACCAAATACATACCACGAAGAATGGTGGGCTGACAAAAGTCAATGACAATCAATGACTTATTTGCTTTCTTCACTGTTAGGCCATCCTCAAAAAACTTAAGACTTGGGGTCATCTCCACTACCATCTTCCCTGAGCTGAGATAAGCTTCTACTAACCAGGAAAAATAAAAGGCAGGCATGATTTCCTTCAACACATTGTGCAATGGAGAAATTTGCTGGGGTTGTGGTGTTTCTGGATATAGCTGAGAAATTTCACTGTCTTTAGCCTCAATCTGCCTAACAAAGCAGATCTTGGCTGCTTATCATATTGGGAAGGTGTTCAGAATACCACCCACACTTGGGATGCTCAACAAAATGCAGACAGGCACAACTCCGAACCGCACCGCTCAGGATGAAGGAAGAATTCACCCTCCCTCGCCTCTCCCCACTGTGTGGAGGGCAGCCAGCCAGGGACACAGGTGTGCAGCTCATTAAGAACAGAATTAAGCCCTACGGGATAGGTAACAGACGCATGAAGAATGTTCTGCAAAGTAAGGCACTCTCTTCCAACTCTGACCTTGGCAAGGGAGTCAAGAGGAAGATGCTGCCTCCCTTTATTTACCTGTGCTCCACTATGTTATCAATCCAATGAGAGCCACGAAACTATTTTACTTCAAGATCTGCAGCAGAAAGCCTGGCAATATAGTTGCTTTTATTGATGTATTAAAGAAAATGTCTGCTGAGTATATATATTACATAAAGAACTGTAGTGAGTGCTGGGGAAGCTAATGAAAATAGCAGGAGGTCCCTATTCCAAAGGAATACTAAAATATATGAAAACAACTGACACATTACTTCATCCTGAACATGGCTGCAGGATAATGAAGCCACATTGTGGTTTGGATGGCTAAGATTCTCACTTCCACCAGTCTCAAAGAACATGAACTTCAAATCAGTGCCTTAGCACTTCCTGCCATAGACTTTAGGGTTGCCTTAATAAGTGAAACTGGAAACAATTCCTCAGTGCCTAAGGTCTATGCTATTGCCGTTTTTCAACAAGTAATGGGGAAAGAGAATTTTAGCCTAAAATAGGGAGCAAAATATGAGGAAAATGAGGGAAAGATGGGAGTTTCTGTGTATAGATTAAGGATGTAGAGTTAAAATTTTGGTAACCCTATCATCTTAATTTATTCACAAACATTAAAACCAGTAAGAAGAATGTCATGACTATTTTATTTTCATGAAAGCTCTCAAGAAGTTCTTAAATTTCACTGAGCTCCTTGGGACATAATATCTAATAAGCATAAGGGTAACTATAGAGTTAACAGGAAAGTCTGTTAAAATCAGACTGTCCCAGAAAATTCAGGTTTGTATGAAATTGTGTTTTGACACAGTATATTGGCTCATAAGTGTTTGGTCATTTGCTTTTTTCATAGAAATTCAAAATATAAGAGCCTTGCCAGGTTGCCATTAGGATATTTATATTAGCAAAGCTCTCAATTTAAATATATTATGGTATAATATATAATTGTCATGATGAGGAAACCTCTCATCTATGGACAATTTGGCAAGTATCTATTGCATCTCCAATGTGCATCAAGCTTATTACCTACACATTTATGAAAACAAATTTCACAACCACTCAATGCCCGGTACCCATCTATGGTGGTCTGAAGCTGCATATACCCCAAATAGGCATGTTATTAAATATTATCTATTCCTATGGGTGTGGAACAATTCTAAGTATGACCTTTTGACAAGGCTACTTCAGTTATGGCATGACCCACCTCACTGAGGTTGGGCCTTAATCCTCTTATTGGAGTCCTTTTTAAATGGAATGAATACAGAGAGAAAGAGAGAGAGAGAGAGAGCCATGGACACAAGAAACTGAAAGCAACAAAACCTGAAAGTAAAAGGATAGACCAGCAGGTGTCACCATGTGTTCTGCCCTGTGGCAGAAGAGTCAAGGATTGCCAGCAGCCAGTCTTCAGGAATAAAGCATAGCTTTGATGATGCCTTGATTTGGACATTTTTCTCAGCCTCAAAACTGTAAGCTAATAAATTGCCATTGCTAAAAGCCAATCCATATTGTAGAATCTGCTTTCAGCAGCCTGGCAAATTAAAATAGCATCTTTTCAACTTAAAAACTAATTTAAATAGGTAGTTGAAGGAAACCTATGATAAATGTGTAATTTAGGTAGGAAAACAATTTCGTTAAGGAGAGATACTTCTTTTCCTTGCTGCAGTCACATCTTCTTCTGGGTTGTTTCTACATGAGTTGGTCTAAGAGATTTTTCTTAGCCATTGGATCAAACTATTCAGGTATATTTTGCAAATGGAGATCCAGTTTTCCCAGCAACATTTGTTGAAGAGACTGTTCTTTCCCAATTGAGTGGTCTTTGCCCCATTGTCAAAAATCAGTTAGCCATAAATGTGAGGGTTAATATCTGAGCTCTCAATTCAATTCCATTAGTCTATATGTCTTTTGTTCTTTCCAATACCATGCTGTTTTGATTACTGTGGCTTGGCAATAAGGTTTAAGATCAGGAAGTATGAGTCCTCCAACTTCATTTTTCTTTTTCAAGAGGCTGTGGCTATTTGGGATGCCTTGCCCTTCCATATAAATAAGATGATAGCCTTTTCCATTTCTGCAAAGAAGATTGTTGGAATTTTGATTGGGATTGCATTGAATCTGTAGATGTTTTGAGTAGAATTGACATCTGAACAATATTTAGTCTTCCAGCTCATGAACATGGAATGAAGGTGGATCCCACCTCACATAATATACAAAAATAAACTCAAAATGAATCAAAGACCTAAATATATGAGCCAGAACTATCAAACTACTAGAAGAAAATATAGGGAAGCATCTTTAAAACCCTTGTGTTAGGCAATGGTTTCTTACATTTTATATCCAAAGCACAAGCAGCAAAAGAAAGATAAATGGGACCTCTTTAAAATTAGAAACTTTTGCCCCTCAAAGAATTTTATGATGAAAATAAAATGAAAACTTACACAAGGGGGGAAAATATTTGGAAACCACTTATTTTATAAGGGCTTAATATCTATAATATATAAGGAAATCCTTAAACTCAACAATAACAAAAACGACAAACAGCCCAGTTAAGAAATGGTCAAAAGACTTGAATAGACATTTCTTGAAAGAAGATACATAAATGGCCAAAACACACATGGAAGGTGACTCAACATCATTATCCATTAGGGAAATGCAAATCAAAAGTGTGAGATACCACTGCAGATGACTGAGAGAGGAAGACATCTTCCTCCTTTGTCAGCTGTTACAAGGGAAAAGGGAGGGGACATCAGGAGCCTTTTCTTCAGTCAAGTAGGCCACCAGAGCCCACTTTGAATCTTAGTTCTGACAAGATCCAAACACAAGAAAATAGACTGAAACTCCATGGAAATGTGCACTGAAGAGCACCATCTGCTGGCCCGTCTGGAAATTGCATGGACAGAAACTGCTTTTGGTTCCTCTGTTCCCTAAATCCTGGGAGAAAATCTGTGCTCATTAGTGAGTCCCTGGCATGATTTCAATAACTTAAGCTGGGCAATTTTAAAGACTTAGAATAAGTTAAACCAAATATCAAAAAGGAGCTGAGAGGAAACAATAGCCAAGAGAGAGAAATTGGCTATCAGAGTAATTTCACCAACATAGTTCAATGCCTAGGCATCAGCAAAAAATTACAAGCCATACCAGGACACAAAAGGACATGACCCAGCTAAAGGAATAAACCAAATATCCTGAAGAGATACAGGATTTAGGACAATTTTAATCAATGATCATCGCACAACTCTCCTAAATCACGTCAAAGAATTGAATTAAAATATGACTAAAGAGATAAAGGATATTAAGAAAACAATGGCTGAGCATAAAGAACAATTTGAATACCAGCAAAGAAAAGCAACAGAACTTATGGGAATGAAAGACATGATGGATGAGATTAAAAATATATTAGAAGAAAACGGATGTGGCTCAAGCAGTTGGGCTCCCATTCACCATATAGGAGGTCCAGGGTTTGATGCCCAGGGACTCCTGGTGAAGGCAAGCTGGCCCACATGGTGAGCTGGCCCACATGGAATGCTGGCCCATGTGAGAGTTCTGCCCCATGCGGGAGCACCGCCCTACCCAGGAGTGCCATCCTGTGCAGGAGTGTTGGCCGGCAAGGAGAGCTGGCACAGCAAGATGATGCAACAAGAGACACAGAGGAGAGACAATAAGAAGACATAGCAAAACAGGGAGCTCAGGTGGCACAAGAGAATGATTGCCTTTTGGACCCACTCTAGAAGGTCCCACGATCAGTTCTGAGAGCTGCCTAATGAGAATACAAGCAGACACAAAAAAACACACAGTGAATGGACACAGAGAGCAACAGGGTGAGGTGGGAGAAAGAAATTTTTAAAAATACATTAGAGGCACAGAAGAGCAGATTTGAATAGTTTGAAGACAGAATTAGTGATTTCAAAGACAAAACATCTGAACTTGAAAAGAGAGGAGAACAGAAAGAGAAGAGAATGGAAAAAAAGGAACATGAATGACAACATGATATACACAAACATACACCTTATTGGTA
The DNA here is from genome assembly GCF_030445035.2 of Dasypus novemcinctus. NCBI lineage: Eukaryota > Metazoa > Chordata > Mammalia > Cingulata > Dasypodidae > Dasypus > Dasypus novemcinctus. The sequence continues at coordinate 26,582,941 of NC_080675.1, forward strand.
TCCCAGAAGGAGAAGAGAATGAAAAAGAGGCAAAAAAACTATTAGAAGAAATAATGACTGAAAAATTCCCAACCCTTGTGAAAGGCATAAATATCAGTATCAAAGAAGGACAATGTACTCCAAACAGAATAAATCTGAATAGACCTAATCTGAGATACCTACTATTCAGAATGACAAATATCAGAGATAAAGAGAGGATTCTTCTTGCGTGTGGGGCTCCCCTACGCGGGGGACACCCCTGTGTGGCATGGCACTCCTTGCACACATCAGCACTGCGCATGTGCCAGCTCCACATGGGTCAAGGAGGCCCGGGGTTTGAACCATGGACCTCCATGTGGTAGAGGACCCCCTAACCACTAGGCCAAAGGATAGCCACCCAGCGTGAAAGAAAGTGCAGCCTGCCTAAGAATGGTGCCACCCACACGGAGAGCTGACACAACAAGATGACGCAACAAAAAGAGACACAGATTCCCGTGCTGCTGACAACAGAAGCAGACAAAAAAACAAGATGCAGCAAATAGACACAAAGAACAAACAACCGGGGGAAGGGGAGAAAAATAAATAAATAAATAAATCTTTTTTTAAAAAAAGAGAGCGGATTCTTGTTGCCGCCTTTCTCCGCCCCTCCTCCCCTTCCAGCCCCCGCCACCCTTCCCGCCAGTCCCGCCCATATTACCAACCTACAATCTGCCCTCTTCCCCAGTAACTGCTTACGGCGTATTACCAGAGGTCTGCCCCCCCAGTTTTAGCCAATCCGCAGCCACCCCTCCGCCCTGCTCTCCCCTTCATACTCCACCCCCTTCCCTGCCTATATAACCAAGTGTACTTCCGCAATAAAGCAGACCTGTTCTTGCGCTCAAGCGGTCTCCGTGGTTTTTCCTCAACCGTGCGTCCCCCACGCCTGGAGAACCGGTGTTCCCTCTTGGAGCACCCCCCGCCGGCGGTTCGGCAGGAGCAAGCCCCCCTGACTCTTGGGCCTGAGCGAGGACGAAACCCTCTCACTCTGCTACAACTGGCGCCCAACGTGGCGGCTCCTCCCCCGGTCCCTCTCTGCTGCTGCTGCTGCTGTGATCGTCCTCCTCTCCAGGTAGGGACCCCTCGCCCGGACGAGCCCCAAGGGACCCCTCGCCGTCGTCCCATCCCTATCCCGTCATGGGCGCCTCTTTGTCATTGCGTCAGGCGCCGCAAGTCAGAGCCCTTGCTGCCCTGCTCGATGCCAATGGAGTCCGTGTCTCCTTGCGGCAGCTCCAAAAGTACTGGGATCTCTTGCTCCCTTTTAATCTGTGGCTCGCCACCTGCCAACTCTGGAGCCCGGACACATACTCGCAACTCATAGATCGAGTCACCTCCGCCGTGGAGCACGAGAAACGCACCTTCCCAGCAGGTGCATTTTTTTTTTTTTTTTAGAAGATTTATTTATTTATTTATTTAATTCCCCTCCCCTCCCCTGGTTGTTTTCTGTGTCTTTTTGCTGTGTCTTGTTTTCTTTTGTCCGCTTCTGTTGTCGTCAGCGGCACGGGAAGTGTGGGCGGCGCCATTCCTCGGCAGGCTGCTCCCTCCTTCGCGCTGGGCAGCTCTCCTTATGGGTGCACTCCTTGCGCGTGGGGCTCCCCTACGCGGGGGACACCCCTGTGTGGCACGGCACTCCTTGCGCGCATCAGCACTGCGCATGGGCCATCTCCACATGGGTCAAGGAGGCCCAGGGCTTGAACCGTTCTTGTTGCCATTCGTGCCTGTCTCCTTGGCGCTCCAACCGAAGCCGTTTATGAAGCTTCTCCCAAACGGCCTCTAGACTGGATCCCGATGAGTCCGCCGACACTGACTCTGTCTAACCAACTTGCTGCTGCTCTCGAGCGTGAACCTCCCCGCCCGAGCTCCCCTCAGCAGACAGAAACCACTCCTGCCGCTCCCCAAGATGGCGGACTTCCGCCTTCTTCCCCCACTTCTGCCCAAGATGGCGCACATCCGGCTTCTTCTCCGCTGGTGTCCTCCTCCTCCCACCTCTACCCGCCTCTTCCTGCCCAGTCAGCATCCGGTTCGGGCCCGGAAACTGCATGGTCACCATCTTCCGCTAAACCGGAAGCGCCCCTTGCGCCATTTTGTCCGCTGCCGGATGTGGCTGCTCCGCCATCTTGGCCGGCACCCGGAAGGGTCCTGCTGCCATTTTGTTGTCGCCTGGAAGCCGCTAAGCCGCCATTTTCTCACCCGTGTTCCGCTTATCCCTTGCCGCCGCCGTACGGCAATAGTCCTTCACCTGCCCTGGCTGCTCCATCGGTCCCCGGTGCCACACCTTCTCAAACCCCTCAGCTGTATCCGCTGAATCCGCACCCCACGCCACAGCGACCCCAAACTTGGCTACCCTTTACAGCGGAAGAGGTCAGAACCCTCCGCAAAGCTGTGAAGGAAGACGGGATTGGCAGCCCTTATGCACAGCAATTACTTGAGGAGTTGGGGACCCAACTCGTTCTCCCATATGACTGGATTGCACTAGCCCGTGCCATCCTGACGCTGGGTCAATTTATTGAATGGCGCGCCCATTACCAAGCGGCTGTTGACCGGCAAATCGTGGAGAATGCCCAAGCCGGCGTCCTCGATCCCTCCGACGCATACAGGGGTACCAACAATTATGCAAACCCTCATTCTTATCTCAAAATTGACCCAGGGTTTTGGCATCGGGTAAAAGTCCTCGTCCAGCGGTCATTCTCTCTAGTTTCCACCAAGCAGCCCACCAAGCTCGCACAGCTGCTTCAGGACCCCAATGAAACTTTCCCAGCGTTTGTCGCCCGCGTCCTGGAAGCTTGTCAGCAGAAGATTTCCAGCGAGAATGCCCAGTTTGCGCTGGCCAAAGAACTTATTATAGACGGGTGCCTTGCGCCGTTCCGGGCCGTAGTCCTTCCCATACGCGACAAAGCTCTGAACGAATGGGTCCTTGCTTGCCGTGACGTCGACCCACAAGTCAAAACACTCACCGCTGCCTTTGCCTCTGCCATGGCTGTTTCATCCGGCCCCACTTCTGTCTGCTTTCGGTGCGGCCAGCCCGACCACTTCGTCCGCGAGTGCTCCCAGCCAGGCCCAGCGCCTCGCTCAGACCTGCCGTTGCGACGGCCAAGGGGCCCTCCTACGCCATGTCCGCGTTGTGGGAAAGGATATCACTGGGCCCGCGACTGCCGTGCCGCCCAAGGTTCCCAGCAGCCTTTAAACTCCCAGCGGGGCAGGCCTCAGCCCCACCCTCAAGAGGCCCCCAGGAGAATTCCCAAGCCATAATGTGGACAATGCCCATCACACGCCGCCAGAAACCCTCATTAGAGCTTAAGATTAATGGGCAATGGCTTGATGGGCTTCTGGATTCTGGCGCTGAAGTCTCCTGTGTTCCCTTCGAGATCGCCGCATTCAATCACTGGCCCCTCGAAACCGGCCCTCAAGTCATCGGCGCCACAGGAGCCGCTGCCTCCTGGAAAACATCCCAGCCTCTGCATTGGAGCAACCGAGAAGGCCACGAAGGCCAAATTCGTCCACTCGTCCTCTCGTCAGTCCAGACCATCTTATGGGGGAGAGATGTCCTCAGCCAGCTAAAGGCCCGAATCACCACAGAAGCCTTCTCAGCTGCACTGCCCCCCCCTTCTAGGGGCCACTGCTCCCATCTCAAAACCTGACCCTATCCCTCTGGAATGGGACACAGAGGAGCCCATCTGGGTCGAGCAGTGGCCCTTACCAGCTCACAAATTACAAGCTCTCTCCGCCCTCGTCCAAGAGCAGCTACAGGCAGGGCACATAGAGTCATCCACTAGTCCCTACAATTCACTAGTCTTGGTCATTAGCAAAAAGAGCACTGGCAAATACCGCCTTCTCCACGATCTCCGCGAGATCAACAAGCATATCAAACCAATGGGGTCACCTCAGCCAGGATGCCCGCACCCCACTGCAGTCCCCCAACATTTTCATGCAGCAACCATTGACATCAAGGACTGCTTTTTCTCTATTCCTCTTCACCCGCGAGACTGTCCGCGATTTGCGTTTACAGTCCCACACACCAACAACCAGGGCGCAGCGCTTCGATTCCAATGGCGAGTGCCACCGCAAGGTATGCGGAACAGCCCAACCATGTCAGCTCTATGTCAACCATGCCATCGAGCTGCTGCACTCAAAGTTTCATCCAGAGCAAACATACATTCTCCACTATATGGATGACCTTCTCTTAGCAGCGAGCTCCAGCGCGCTCCTCAATGACCTGCTCTCTGCAGTGATGACAAACCTTTCAAGCCTCGGACTTACCGTGCAATCAGACAAAATAAACCTCCAACCTCCTTTTCAATTTTTGGGCTTTCATTTTCATCACTTCATTCAGCCCACAAGCCCACAAATTCATGTCTCTCACAAGATGACGCTGACTGAACTCCAACAACTTTGCAGACAAATCAATTGGCTTCGCTCGGCGCTGCCCATCACAACAGCGCAGATGCAACCCCTCTTCGAGCTCTTGCAGACCAAAGACAGCCCACCAACTGCAGCCACCCGCAGCATCACCATCACTCCTGCTGCTCGAGAAGTCGTCCAGCAAGTTAGCACCGCTCTGCAGCAGTGCCGCCTGGAGCGGTTCTCCCCTAACCTTCCAATTTTGGCTTTAGTTCTGCCAATGCCAATCACTCCCACAGGTCTCTTGTGGCAAGATGGCCCTCTCCTTTTTCTGCATACGTCAAAGAGCAAACTCCCGAAAATCTGCCCTTTTACAAGGGCCTGGATCGCGTTGGCCACTGACTTAGTACTTCTCTCCATACAAACGTATGGCATTCCACCACACACCATTGTCTGGCCTTTAGATGCCAAGGAAGTTACCTCCCTCATCATGAACAATGCCCAAATGCAGAGCCTGGTAGAGCTCTTTCGCGGCTCCTTTGACAACCACTATCCTCATCACCGATTGCTGCAGGGAATGTCTCAACTGGCGTTTTCCAACCCGTTCCATCCATTGCCCGCGCAGAACCCGATTCCCTCAGCCATCACTGCCTTCACAGATGCCTCAAAAATGGCATTTGCAGCCATTATATACACTCCTGGAAATCCTGAACCACAGCAGCTGCTGTTCGCAAATGACTTCTCTGTTCAAGTAGGCGAGCTTCTAGCTGTCGCTGCAGTCCTTAACCTCCACCCAAACCAGTCTCTCAACATCTTCACTGACAGCCTATACACCCTTCAAGTGTGCCGCAGCCTCCCGCTTGCCACTTTCTTACCGAGTGACTCAAACATTGACCGAGCGCTCGCCTTCGTACAGCGACTGCTTGAGGCGAGGCAGCAGCCTTGGTTCATTGCTCATATCAGAAGCCATTCTGGCCTACCAGGACCGCTGGCTCTAGGGAATGACCTCGCTGATGCTTCTGTGTCCAGCCACCAGGTAAACCCAGTCCTCCTCCATGAAAGCCCTGCCGACGGGCCGCGACTTGGAGACTTTATTAATCAAGCCAAGCTCCTACATTCCCAATTCCACTTCTCCGCGCGGTCCATCCGGAAGCTCTTCCCAGACCTACCCATTGAAACTTGCAAACACCTTGTGCGCGCCTGCCGGACTTGCGCGCCATTGTTGCCACTTGGGCCTTTGCAGCCTCAGGGTGTTAACCCCCGCGGCCTCCGCCCAAACTCAAGGTGGCAATTAGATGTCACTCATGTCAGTGCATTTGGCCGCCTCAAATATCTTCATGTGGCAATTGACACCTTTTCACATCTGTGCTATGCAGTCCCTCTTGTGGGGGAAAGTGCTAAACACTGCGTCCAGGCGCTTCGCCAAGCTATTTTGTTCATGGGAATTCCATGGGATCTCAAGACAGACAACAGACCAGCGTATCGCAGTGCCGCCTTCGCCAGCTTCATGCAGATGTATCACATCACGCATCATTTTGGCATTCCATACAATCCACAGGGGCAAGGAATCGTTAAGCGCACTCACCAACAGCTCAAGCTACTCATTCAAAAAGAAAGGGCCTCCTCTCCCCACAAGGCCCCCGCCGACGTCGTGACTGCCTGCCTCATTCATCACAATCTCCTAACCTTCGATGACCATGGACTCTCCCCCACCCATAAACACTGGGGACCCATGTGGCAGCCCTCGCAAGTTCCCCTCGTCCATTGGAAAGACCCTGCCACAAATCATTGGCAAGATCCAGCTCCCCTCCTAGCACAGGGGAGGGGCTTTGCTTGCGTCTTTCCAGATTCTGAGCCGCAGCCGCTCTGGGTTCCTGGGCGTTGCATTCGGCCCGCCACTGACCCACTAGTTCCACCGAACAATCAGCACCCTATGCCTTCGGTGAGAGATAACATTGACAGTGGATACGGCCCAGAGGTCGCCCCGTTCACCCGGATCCAGCACCAGCCATCATCAAGGAACGCCCCTTCTTAAAACGTTTCAGACCCTTACCCCGCTCTCCTTACCCCCCTCATGCTGCCCCCTCGCCAAGTGTGGAGAGCGAGGAGTTTTCTCCACAGATGCCGCACCGTCAGATGATGCCTCTACACAGCCTCGCAGCCGTTCTCTTCATCCTGGCTTCCCTCGCTCTCCCAGCCGCTGCCAACCCGAGTCACCAGCCCTTCAATTGGACCCTCTCCCTCTGGCAACAAAAAAGGCTCCTCGCCTCGAACGTAACCGCCTCCGCCCCCTCTTTCACTACTGTTGTCGCCAACCTCACTGGACGCACGAACCTTCCGTCTTATCAGTGGGGGGGACACAACCCCGCTGCCACAGGTTTCTCCACCTACTCCAGACCGCACGCCTATAGCTTCTTGTCTTCCTCTCCTTACTTCTCCCCAACTACTCCTCCCCCTCGGGCGAGGGGTACAGGGGAATCACAGGCCCGTTTTGCTGGCAAGGCTCGGCGCGCGCCAGGCGCCGGCGTGCACCGACCCTAAGGGCGGGCACATGCATCCTGGCCAGATGCTATGCTGTCCGCTCACGACCGGCCGGTCCTCGTGATCTCCCCCCACCCCTCGTCTTATCCCCGTGCCCGTCCCTATAACCTCCTTTTCCTCCTACTCTTCCTCCTAATCCTTGTCTTTTGTTGCTGCGCACGCCGAGCCATTCACACCCACTGTGCGCACCAAAACTTGTTGCTTCAATTTCTTTTTAAAACAAAAGGAACAATTGTTGCCGCCTTTCTCCGCCCCTCCTCCCCTTCCAGCCCCCGCCACCCTTCCCACCAGTCCCGCCCATATTACCAACCTACAATCTGCCCTCTTCCCCAGTAACTGCTTACGGCGTATTACCAGAGGTCTGCCCCCCCAGTTTTAGCCAATCTGCAGCCACCCCTCCGCCCTGCTCTCCCCTTCATACTCCACCCCCTTCCCTGCCTATATAACCAAGTGTACTTCCGCAATAAAGCAGACCTGTTCTTGCGCTCAAGCGGTCTCCGTGGTTTTTCCTCAACCGTGCGTCCCCCACACCTGGAGAACCGGTGTTCCCTCTTGGAACACCCCCCGCCGGCGGTTCGGCAGGAGCAAGCCCCCCTGACTCTTGGGCCTGAGCGAGGACGAAACCCTCTCGCTCAGCTACAGATTCTGAAGTCATCAATAGAAAAGTAAAGCATCACATACACAGGAACCTCAATATGATTAAGTGCCAATCTCTCATCAGAAATGATGGAGATGAGAAGAAAGTGGTCTGGTGTATTAAAGGTACTTAAAGAGAAAAACTGCTAGCCAAGACTTCTATCTGGCAAGACTGTCCTTCTAAAATGTGAGTTTAAAATCTTCACAAACAAACAATAAGTTATAAAATATGTTACCAAAAGATCAGGATTACAAGAGATACTAAAGGGAATACTGTAGCCTCAAAGAAAAAAACAAAGGCCAGAAACTTGAAGAAGAGTACAGAAATGAAAATGATTAGGTAGGGAAATTAAAGGGTAAAAGGACAGACAAACATATGACAAGAGAAAGCCAAAGGATAAAATGGGTGAAGTAAATAATGCCTTTACAGTAATAACATTGAAAGTTAATAGCTTGAACTCCTCAATCAAAAGACATAGACGGATAGAATGGATAAAAATATAAGAGCCATCTATATGTTATCTACAAGAGACTCACCTCAGATGTAAAGATGCAACCAGGTTAAAAATGAAAGGTTGGAAAAAGTTATTCCATGAAAATAATCAAAAAAAGAGCTGGAATAACAATACTAATATCAGACAAAATAGATTTTAAATGCAAAACTGTTATAAGGGATGAAAAAAGCCATTATATATTAATAAAAGGGCAATTCAGCAAGAAGAAATAACTATACTAAATATGTAAGCACCTAACCTGAATGCCCCAAGGTACATGAGGCACACACTGGCAAAGCTGAAGGGAGAAATAGATGTCTCTACAAAAATTGTTGGAGATTTTAATACACCACTCTCGGTATTGGATAGAACATCTGGACAGAGGATAAATAAATAAACAGAGAGCTTAAATAGTATGATAAATGAACTAGACCTAACAGACAGAGCATTGTACCCCAAAACAGCAGGATATACATTTTTTTCAAGTACTCATGGATACTTCTCCAGGATAGACCATATGCTGGGTCACAAGCTAAGTCTCAATAAATTTTAAAAGATTGAAATTACACAAAACACTTTCTCTGATCATAACGGAATGAAGCTAGAAATCAATAATGGACAGAAAAATGGAAAATTCATAAATATATGGAAATTAACCACACACTCTTAAATAATCAATGGGTCAAAGAGGAAATTGCAAGAGAATCCAGGAAACATCTTAAGGCAAATGAAAATGAGGAAAAAATCATATCAGAACCTATGGGACACCACAAAGGCAGTGCTAAGAGGGAAATTTATAGCCTTCAATGCTTACATTTAAAAAGAAAGAGCTAAAATTGAAGATCTAACTGCACACCTGGAGGAACAAGTAAAAGAACAGCACTAATCCCAAAGCAAGCTGAAGAAAAGAAATACTAAATATCAGAGCAGAACTAAATAAAATCAAGAACAAAAAAACAATAGAATCAACAAAACTAAAAGTTGGCTCTTTGAGAAGATCAGCAAAATCAACAGACAATTAGCTAGAGTGACAAAGAAAAAAGAGAGAAGACAAAAAAATAAAATCAGAAATGAGTGGGGGTCATTACCACTGACCCTGCAGAAATAAGAGAGCTGATAAGAGGATACTATGAACAACTGTATGACAAAGAACTAGACAATGTAGATGAGATGGACAAATTCCTAGAAATACATTGACTACCTACACTGATACTGAAGAAAGAGAAAACCTCAAAAAACCAGTCATAAAAGAAGAGGTTGAAACAGTTATCAAAAACCTCCCAAAGATGTAATAACCTGGACCAAATGGCTTCACAGGTGAATTCTACCAATCATTCAAAGATATCTAATACCAATCTTGCTAAAGCTCTTCCAAAAAATTGAACAGGAAAGAATGCTACCAAACTCATTCTATGAAGACAACATCACCCTAATACCAATACCAGATAAATATACGTTGAAAAAAGAAAATTACAGGACAATATCTCTAATGAATATAGACATAAAAGTCCTCAAGAAAATATTTGCAAATCAAATCCAGAAGTACATTAAAAGAATTATACACCATGATCAAGTGTGTTTTATGCCAGTTGTGCAAGAGTGGTTCAACACAAGAAAATCAATTAGTGTAATAAACCACATTGATAAATTAGAGAAGAAAAATCACATGATCCTCGATTGATGTAGAAAAGGCATTTGACAAAATACAACACCCTTTCTTGTTAAAAAAAAAAAAAACCAAAACACTCCAAAGATAGGAATAGAAGGAAACTTTCTCAATATGGTAAAGTGCATATATGAAAAACCGACAGCTAGCATTGTACGCGATGGTGAAAGACTGAAAGCTTTCCCGCTGACATCAGGAACAAGACAAGAATTGCCCACTGTTTTTCAATATTGTGCTAGAAGTTTCTAGCTAAAGCAGTTAGGCTAGATAAAGAAATAAAAGGCACCCAAATAAGAAAGGAAGAAGTAAAACTTTTACTATATGCTGATAATATTATCCTATATCTAGAATATCATGAAAAATCCACAACAAAGCTACTAGAATTAATAAACAAGTTCAGCAAAACGTCGGGATACAAGATTATTAAGCAAAGATCAATACCATTTCTATAAACTACCAATGTGCAATCTGAGGAGAAAAGCAGAAAAAAGATGTCCATTTACGATAGTGACTAAAGCAATCAAATATTTAGGATTAAACTTAGCCAAGGACAGAAAGTATCTGTATTCAGAAAACTTCAAAACATTGCTAAAAGAAACTAAAGAAGACTTAAATAAATGGAAGGACATTCCATATTCATGGATTGGAGGACAAAATATTATACACAAACTGATTTACAGATTCAACACAATCCCAATAAGTATCCCAACAGCGTTTTTGCAGAAATGGAAAAGCCAATAATCAAATTTATTTGGAACAGTAAGTAGCCCCAAAGAGCCAAAAATGTTTTAAATAAGAAGAATGACATTGGAGGACAGTCACTTCCTGACTTTAAAGCATAATACTTAGCTACAGTGGTTAAAAAAACAGTGTGGTACTAGCATAAAGACACAGATTGACCAATGAAACCAAATCGAGAACTCAGAAATAGACTCCCACATCTGCAGTCAAGTGACTTTTGACATGGCTGTCAAGCCCTTCCAGCTGAGTCACAAGTCTATTAAAAAAAAAAAAATGATGCTGGCAGAACTGGATAGCCATATCCAAAAGAAAGAAAGAGGACCCCTATTTCACACCTTATTCAAAAGTTAACTCAGAATGGATCAACGACCTAAATATAAAAGTGACAACCACAAAGCTGCTAGAAGAAAATGTAGGAAAACATTTTCAAGATCTTGTGGTAGGCAGTAATTTCTTAACCCTTACACCCAAAGCACAAGCAACAAAAGAAAAAAATAGATGAATGGGACCTCCTGAAAATTAAACACTTTTGCACCTCAGAGGACTTTGTCAAACAGGTATGAAGGCAGCCAACGCATTTGGAGAAAATATTTGGCAATCACATATCCAAAAAGGGTTTAATATCCATGATATATAAAGAGATCATACACCTCAACAATAAAAAGACAAACTACCCAATTAAAAAAGGAGCAGAAGACTTGAAAACACAGTTGTCCAAAGAAATACAAATGTCAAAGAAACACATGAAAAAATGTTCAACATCACTAGCAATTAGGGAAATGCACATCAAAACTACAATGAGATATCATTTCATACCTATTAGACTGGTCAATATTAAAAAGTCAGAAAACTGCAAATGTTGAAGAGGATGTGGAGAGATAGGAATGCTTACTCACTGTTGGTGGGAAGGTAGAATGATACAGCCACTGTGGAAGTCTATTTGGCAGTTTTTAAGGAAGTTGAATAGAGACTTGCCATGTGATCTGGCAATATCATTAGTAAGTATATACCCAGAAGAACTGAAAGCAGTGACAAGAATTGACATCTGCATACTGATGTTCATAACAGCATTATTCACAATTGCTAAAAGTCGGAAATAGCCCATAGTGGCCAATGGCAATAAGCCCAGGAGGTATCCATCAACTGATGAATGGATAAACAAATTGTGGTGTATACACATTATGGAATATTATGCAGTGGTAAGAAGAAATGAAGTCATGAGGCATATGACAACTTGGATGAACCTGGAGGACATTATGTTGAGTGAAGAAAGTCAGACACAAAAGGACAAATACTGTGTGACTGCACTATTATGAACTAAAATTATTACGTAACTCATGGAATTAATAGTTAGAATATAGGTCACCAGAAAATAGAATAAGGGTAGAGACTGGAAAGTTGATGATTAATCTGTGCAGAATTGGTTAAAACGTTGTTTATGAATCTTTGGAAATGAATGGAATTGGTGAGAGCACATCATGCTGTTTGTGACTAGCAGAGCTATTATGTGGGTATGATAGTGGTTGAAAGGGAAAGTCTAAGGAAATATATATTACTAGAAAGAAAGCTAAAAAATTAAATGTATATTACTAGAAAGAAAGCTTAAAAAATGTAACATGGGACTGTATAACGTAGTGAAACCTCATGTAAAATATGAATATGGGTGATATTGCATCTACAGGAATGTTTTTACAAAATATAAATACAAATAAACTAGAGAGAAGGAAACAGAATAGCAGCTATTTATGGTAGGGGATGCATAGAAAGATTTAGAGGTGATGAGTTTTATTTGTTTGTTTGGTTGGTTGGTTTCTGTTTTTAAGAGTTATTATTACTATTATTATTATTGCTGGAATGATAAAAATGCTTAAAAATGAAGTGATGAACACACTACTATGTGATTATACCAAATATCATTGATGTACATTTTGAACGGAGTTATGTTTTATTAATATGCATCAATAAAATGGAGCTGTTTTTAAAAACCTAGGAGATACCATTCCACACTCATTTGAATGGATATTATTGAAATATGGAAAATGACAAGTATTAGAGAGGATGTGGAGAAACAGGAACACTCATTCCTATTGTTCATAGGAATATAAAATGGTTTAGCCACTCTGGAAGACATTTTGGCAGCTCTTCAGAATGTTAAGTATAGAATTACCATATGACCTGGCAATCCCACTATAGGTACACACCCAAAAGAACTGAAAGTCAGTACAGAAAGAGATATTTGCACATTATGTTCATAGCGGCATTACTCACAATTGCCAAAATATGGAAGCAAACCAAGTGTCCATCAACAATGAATGAATAAACAAAATGTGGGTTATACACACAATGGAATTATTATTCAGTCATAAAAAGGAAGTTCTGATACATGTGACAAAATGGATGAATTTTGAATACATCATATTTAGAGAAATAAACCAGACACAAAAGGAAAAATACTGTGTGATCTTACTGATATGAAATAAAATAAGCAAACTCAAAGTCAGAATTTAGAATTATAGGGTGCCAAGGGACAGGGTGGGGATATGGAATAGAGACTTAAGGCTCAAATTGTATAGAATTTCTACTTGGAACAATGGAAATGTTTTGGTAATAGATATTGGTGATGTAGCATCATGATGTGAACATAGTTAACAGCACTGTAACATATATCTAAATATAGTTAAAATGGGAAATGTTGGGTGGAATATATTTTTAAAACTCCATGGAACTGTACAACACAGTGAACTCTAAATTAAACCATGGACTATAGTTAATAGTACAATTATAAAAATTTACTTTGATCTATTGCTACAAATGTACCACACATAATGGCAAGGCATTAATAGGGGATGTATTTTGTATTCTGTGCATGATTATTCTGTAACTACAACTTCTTTTATATATATATATGTATTCATAGTTTTTAAATATATATGTAATTAATATTACAATTATAAAAATTCACTTTCATCATTTGTTACCAATGTACCATACAAAATGGCAAGGTGTTAATAATTGGGGGTGTATTTTGTATTTTTTGCTTGATTATTCTGTAAACCTACAACTTCTTTAAAATATATATATATACACACACACACACACACACACACACACACACATATATATATTCAGGTATCTTTTTAAAATTCCTTTTAGGGAATATTGCAGACAAAGGGGCAGAGGGAACAAAGGAAGAAATTAAAGTGATAAAAAATTAATTTCAACCTAATCCCTAAAATGTTTTACAACCTATACACATAATGTTCTGAGCCAACATAATAAGCAGTATACATTTAGATAATCCATTTTTAAATATTACTTCTAAACTGTAATTCTCCCTCAATTATGGAACAAGAATAAAGCATGTAACAATGGAGGGGGGAACTGGCTGAGTTACTCGTTAAAAAAGCAAGACCCTCAAGTATAGCCTTTGGAAGGCCCCCCTGCCTCTCCACTCACCCCCTAATTATGTTTCACCCTCTGCTTTCTCCACCCACTGCCCAGAATTCTTTCAAAGAAACAAAAGGTCTTATTTACTGAGTTGCCAAAGTGTTAATCATGTCTAATGATTTTAACACAAAAGCAGCCAACCTTTAAATGCGTTATTTAAAGGCTACTAATGCCTTACTTGCTTTTGTCCACTTCAGCTTCTCCTCCTATCTCTAAATTCTTCCATGATACAGGCAAACCTCCTTCCCTTTCCTAAATCAGCATCTTTCTTTTTGACAAACCTGTGGGCAATGCAGAAGGCAAGTAGTGATACTCCTTATTAAGAGGGTGGATAGAATCTGCTTTCTTTTGGGGGGAGTGGAGGAGGAAGGTTGAATATATCCCAACAACTGAAAATAAAGACACCTTTGGGGGGGAGGGGGAGCGGAAACTCACCTACATTTACTATTTTTTTCCTGCTCTATATGTCCTTCCAAGAAAGAACCAAGGGTAGATATGTGATGAGTAGTTCTAGGACACACAAAACTGTCAGTTCTGGAAGCTTCTGCAGTCAAGCTAGGCTAAGAATTAATTGCTCTCTCTCTTAAACAAGTTCAGAGCCCATTAGTGCAGTGAAGCAGTAATGGCCTCAGGGCTACTTTCTCTGAACTCCAGTACTATCGTCCATCATCTTGGCTGGGGAGAGCTAAGCAGCACACACATAAATGAAGCTGGGGTCCAGCATTTATTATCTACAAACATTAGATACCACTTACAGGTCACTGTTTGGTTTTATTCTCCATTCTGCATAATTTTCCAAGAAGATATGTGATAATCAGTAATTACTTAGAATACAATGGCAGGAGCTAATTGTTCCTCTTCTTCGTCAAAAAAAAAAAAAAAAATACAAGGGAATTGAGCCTGTAAATGGGTTGTGCATATTAGGAGGCATAAAATAACACTTAGTATGTTAGAATCATTTTTACAAAGCACTTGACCATTTACAAATGCATTATTCCCACAGAATACCCTGAGGAGATTGATCTGGTCACTTTGCTAATCTTTCAAGTTCGTTAGCTGGGAAACAAAGAGGGCCAGGGCAAGGGTGCATGGTATCTCAGATTTGTCACTCTGAGTCAGTAAGTGACTGAGCTGTGCCTTGTCAGATCAACCTAATCTCCCTTTCAACAGAAAAGCCACACTAGAATGGGAGAAGAGGGGTAAGACCATACATAATTAAGCACCCAGAGTAGGGTATTAGCATTTTCCTTCATTTAATAATCCATGAATTGTTGAGAATAAAGCATTCAGTCTGGCCAAAACCTCAGAAACACTTAACAAATCCTGGGACTCCTCCTAGTTTTCCTGTCACAGTAATTAATTATTCATAAGGAAATGGCATGCAGACTCAGATGTAGGGTGAATATAAAGATTTGCCTATGCACACTAACATAATATATGATTCTATGTGTTTGTGTTTATATGTATACAAATACACACACTCACCTTACAAGTTAGGGCAGACTGATCTAACAACCCAGCATGCAAAATCAGAATTAACAATGCAAGCCACATCTTTCCAATATACCCCTGTGTGAAAACACCTGCAGTTCTAATTGTATTATGTGAAAGCTTCAGTATAAGATTGCTTTCTCTTCATAACCTCTGTGGATTCAATCTTTAAATAATTTGTTTAAGATATGAGTACCTATAGTAAGCGTTAATTTCTTGTTAGCATCTTATAGTTTTCTAATTGAAGACCATTCTCTATCTATCCATGTTACCAAGCAAGAGCTGTCTGCCACATGTCCACAGAGGCCAATACTATAACATCGGGATTTTGAGAAAAGAAAGAGTTTTACTGTGAAGTTGGCCAGCAAGGAGACAGGAGACAAAGCTCAAATCAATCTTCCTCATCTCAGAACTAAGGGAAGTTTTATAGAAGTGGGAAGTGGGAAGGAAGTGGGGAGGTTTGACTTGGCATCATTTGAATGGTCTAATATAGAGTTGTTCATATCTGAGAGTGTGGACTTCAGGCTGGCTCTTCCTTATTGAAGGACCTGTGGCCTTTTGTTTTGCTTCTGCTGTTTCTCTGTTCTCATAATTTTGGTTCTTAGGGAGGCCATCTTTGTTCCTGGTGTTTCAAATGTTGTCAAAAGGAAAAGAGTCAGTGTTTCTATGCATGTATGTCATGTGATCTGCAGTTAAGCTTGGCTACTGGAAAAACAAGCTCAGAAGAAAAAGTTATAGGAACATAAAAAATCCCCGCAAAATAGCTTTTACCTCCCCATGGTTTCACACTGTCCAATATGATAGCCATTAGCCACATATATGGTTCCTTAATGTTAAATTAAAATCAATGAAAAAAAATTCAGGCCCTCAGGTCCACCAGTTACATTTCAAGAGCTCATAGCCGTATGTGACTACTGACTACTATACTGGACAGTGCAGATTTAGAATATTCCCAGCCTCACAGAAAATTATATTTTTTAGCACTGCTCTAGAATATGTGAATTTTTCCCTAGAACTACTTAGATGTCTGGATGAATCATAAAGGTTAAATAAAATCAATCTCTAATCTAGAATAATCAGAACCTTGAGTTATGATCAAGAAATTACTCTTTCAGACATTGAGTAGAAGGCAGAAAGTACCATATGAAAATAAAAATTTGAAATCCCTTATTTGGTTTCTTCTTGTTTGTATCATTTTTACTATAATCATAAGTATAGTGCTTCAGTGAGTACTGTGAGTCATTCGAATATACTATTGAACCCAAGGGGATGGTGGAAACCCCCAAATTTGTAGCCAGTTGGTCAGAAGTACAAGTAGGCTACTAAACTTGTAATTGGTACCTGAAGGAAAATTTTGTAGAGCACTGCCCTTAACCTGTGTAGTCCGGCCTGACTCTAGATAGTCAGAATCAGAATGGAATTGACTGAATTACTGCAGTATTTGCCTTTGATGACAGAATCTGTTGTTGGAAGTTGCAGATGTTTTTTGCAAAAATTCATGGGCAGGATGAAGATTCCTTTGCTGATTAATAACACAATGTGTTTTACAAAGGGTAGGACAATGGAACCTAAATGATACTGGTGAAAGGATCTATGTCAGTCTGGAGAGAGGTCCCAACTGGCAGACCTAGTGGTCTGATTCTTAGTCCTTCTCAATTCAATCTCTTTATCTAGAACTTAGACTAAGACACAAATGTCATTCTTATCAAATGAAAAATGACAGAAATGTTCATTGGTGGACAGAATTGAGGCATAAGAGACTCATAAAACATTGAAAAAAAAAAGGAGCCAAGAATTTACATGATGAAATTTGGCAGGGATAAAAGTGAGCTACTCTATTTAGGATTGGGGAGGGGGTTCATCTACTTGTGCTTTAAGTGATGTTGAGGAAAGTTCAGGAAGCCAAGGTCCTAGTCAACCAGGTGCTCACATTGTGATTTCAGCTGCATTGAGAGAACTACACTTTCATGATCAAGAGAAATTATGGTCACCCCCACTTCTTAGAGTTCAAAGCCAGGGTCTTACATCACAGGCAAGAGAGAAAAGGAGGCAGCACTATCGGTGTGAGGGTCCCTTGGCAAGCCCTCAAAAGTTTCAGGCTTTGCATCCTGCTCTAAGTTCTCTAATGGCCTCATTTCCACACTACTTCTTCTTAAATCATTTCATCATAGTCTTAACTACCATGACGTCAGCATATTTCCCTTTAATATCATTAAGAAAATACTCCTTTTAGAGACGACATTGTTCCTCCTGTGCCCTTTCTTTTTTGTCAATTATGTTTAAAAGATGCACTGAAGCCCTAGGGTGGATCTTGGGAAAGGTGACTAGAAAATTTATTCTGTGTTATTTCAGAGAGTAAAAGCTGTAGAAAGTCTATTTCAACTCAGTGTAAAAAGGATTTCCCAATAATTAGCTCCGTGCTAAAGTGAAAAGAGACTCCTCAATAGAGCACTCATCTCTGTTTGTGGGGTATTCAACAGAAGCCATCTGTCAGTGGTACTGGAGGAAGGATTCCTGCTACACATAGGAGATTGAAAGAGAAGATCTCTAAGAATCTTTCTACTTCTGAAATTGTATGGCTCTATTTCCTACATCTTTCACCTGCACTGATCCTACTAGGCAGATATCTAGGGAGTGGCCAGTCTACTCGATTTAGGATTATAACTCAAACTTTCCGCTGTTCTCTGCCCCTTTGCTCTCTCCAGACAAGATAATGTAGCTGCCCTTTGAAAGCCTGCAATGTGTGGGAGTTCATGATATATTAAACTATTTCTGTGCCCTGGGTTTATTTGGCTTTTTATATAAATACTTAGTTCATCTCATTTTCCCTCCTCCCTTGGATACAACACTTCACATTTGTTTAACCCTTTCCTAAACATTAAATGTGCAATTGAAAGCACAAGGAAGCTGATAGTACAAAATGTAATGCAAACTAAGGCGCAGGTGACAATGTGGGACTTTGTTAATTCAAACAAACATTTATGGACTACTTGCTTGGGTATATTTAATTACTTATAAAATATCTGTATTGTCTTAAAAACTGTAGCTACTTAAGGATTTGTTGAGGGACCAGGCTCTCCTTACTGAGGTGCTTTGAGATTCTATTTCATTAAAAATAATCATTAATGCCTACTATTTATAAGACTTATTGCTAGTCACTATGGAAAACACAATGATGACTATGATAAAGACCCTCCCATAAAGAAATTTAGTCTAAAGGAAGATGCATATACACATCACTGAAACAAGGCAGAATGTGGGTGCCCGCATACAGTTACATAGTCCTTCAGAGAGAAAGTTCACATCTGGCAAGGAAACTCAGAAAGGATTTTATCAAAGAAAAGGTAAAATGAAGGGCAATTAATCATGGAATAATCTGTTCTTCATTCAGCAGATGTGGGGAAATCAATGAAGGCATTACAGTGAAGTCATGCAGGAGAGTCTCAGGGTAGGCTCTATGTTTAGGGAAGATAATTTTGTAGCAATGTATAAACTATTTGGAGACTGGAAAGATTTGTTTATCCTGGCTAAAGGGAAGCTAGTAGGCCTAGAAATTAAAAGATGGGAAAAGGAAAGTTCAGAAAGAGCTAAGGATATGTAAAGAAATGGACAGGGGAAGGGTTGGTAACCGTACTGCTAGCTATCAATAAGAGGGCCTATAGAAGAAGGGGGCTCACAGTGCTATGGGGAGAAATACCAAGCAGGGCTTCAACCTTGGATGCATCTGTAGGATTAGTCAGTAAAATATGTGCCACTTAGAATCTCTGTGGTCCCAAACAGCCCTCCCAAATGACAGGTCAAATCAAGGGGTGTACTTGCTAACACCTCCAAATCAAAGAAAACCCAGACTAACTTATTTGTAAAATGGGCTACAATCTGTGTCCAACACCATCTGCAACCATAGTTATGATTGGAGGAGTTGAACTTGTAGAAAACATAGAAGACATTACACAGTTACTGGATATTCATGTGGTATTTATTTACCATGTGGGGGCGATTTGAAGTTTAAATTAAAGCTCAGTAGAAACTTCAACTGTGATGACATAGGGGTGTATTTAACTTGAGGGGTTTTTTTTTGTTTTGTTTTGTTTGTTAATCTCTGAAAGGGAAAAACAAAAATTTCATGTTTTCACCTATCCCAAACTCAGCTCCTATTCTACCTCCAAAATATAACCTATATTAAAAAATAAATGCGATAAGTAAGAATATTTAGAACATATTACCGGTGATAGGGCTATGGAATGAAGGAAAACCAAGAGCCAGGTGGGCAGATCAGGAGTATCAATTGTATCATGGGGTGGGAAGTGTGTTGAAGTACTAAGTAGAATGTGGAAGGGAAGTCTCATTGAGAAGGTAAAAGCTGAGCAAATACTTGAAATAGGTGAGGATGTTAGCCAAGTGGATATAAGGGAGAAGCGCTTTTTAGATACCAGGTACCATGCTAAATGCTTAATAGTCTTAATAGTCAGGAAGAGATACCTAAAGAGATGTCAACCCACACCAGCACAGGTGTTGGGATCTCCAGCCAAGGCACAACTCACATAGGATCTGGTGGAAAGACATTTTACTCACATAGAGAAGAGACAGAGCAAGTTCAGCTTCACTAGTGGGTGGTGGTTCCCTATAGCCAGCAGATCTCAATCTGTGGTCCATACAAGGAACATTTTAAGCACAGAACCCCTCTCTTGTGTTCATGTGCTGCCTTCCCACTGGGACAAATATACAACCACTACTGGGGTCTGAACTGGATGTCTAAAACATGCCCACTAGAGTGCCACTGTCTCTAGTGAATTTTTTTTAAAGATTTATTTTTTATTTCTCTGCTCTCCCCCCCCCCCCACTCCCCCATTGTCTGCTCTCTGTGTCCATTCACTGTGTGTTCTTCTTTTTTTCTTCTTCTTTATTTTTTAAATGTTACATTTAAAAAAATGAGGTCTCCATATATCCCCCCACCCCCCTCATCCCACTCCTCTAGTGAATATTTACATATGTCTGCGATGCACCAGCAGTCCCCTCATCTCCTAGGGGACTATTTTATCCTGCCAGGTTGACACATTTGGTCCTGAGCACAGGATATATTTGTGGGTCCCTGGAAAAGATGGCAAACCAAGTTAACACATATGCTTTTATTTTAACCTCATTTGTTCCCTGTAACAGATGAGAAAATGGAGCAAAGAGAGGGTAACCTGCTTTGCCAAACTCATGTAGATAGTGAGGGGCAGAACCTTGATACAGATCCAGGCAGTTTGTCTGTAAAGGCCTTGCCCCCTAAAAAGCAGGTTCTCTCCCCTTAATTCAAACCCATATTTTCCCACACTTGACCCCACTGCATGGTAAGAAGGAACACAAGAAAAGAGAGTACCAGGAAGTTGGCCCAGCCTCCTCCAGAACATTCTCACTGTATCAGTTTACAACTTCTATTGTGGTGAACAAAAGTCTTGAGCACCAGAAAAAGAACCACACAGTCATATTCTAACCTTCAAGACACAGTGGTACCCACCCCCTTATCCCCTTCATCCCCCACCCTCGAGGATGTGTCCTACTCAAAATCCTGGAACCAGACAGTCTGAGTAGGGGCTTTTTCTCCCTGGGAGGCAGCAGATAGGAGGTGAGTTGACATGAGGACTTTGCCTGAGCCTCTCAAATTATCCCATTTCCTTGATGTCAATGTGTTCCCCATTCATCCACTCATTCATTCACTCATGCACAGTGACTGACTGCCTCCTAAGTTCACTGAGCTAAGCTCTAGGTGCACATTACAGATATGGCAGTCACACTTCCAGTCTAAGGTTGAAGGAAAAAATGAGATAGTCATAATCTCATTGGGGAGCAGGGAGTTACAAGAGAGATTGTAAACATCCTGAATTTAACAGTTTTTTGGGGGGGGGGGCGGGGGGGGGGGGGATACATTACTACCTAAATATAGACAAGGATTTGAAAACAAATTCTGAGTTTGGAAATTTTAAATTGAAAAACAATGTATCTTGAAACAGAAAAAAAAATATGGACTTAATCACTTATAAGATATTTGGGGAGAATCTGAGTATAAAATGTGTCCTATAAATTAGTTGCTTTGAGTAACCACCCTGTAGTCTTCCTTCTTCTTAATGGAATATTCCAGTTGTGTTGGAAAAAGTTGGGATTAAATGAGTCTCTCTTACTCCCAAACCCAGCTCCCCAGAGGGATGGACTTGGTGTGGGGGACAGGGGGTGAAAAACTGCTTGAGGTTTCTCAATACCCATTTGCTCTTCTGTAAAGCAGGGTAATACAGTCTTCACCTACAATCAGTTCTGAGGGACAAATTAGAGCACAAATGCACAGGTTCATTAAATCAATATTTCTTGTCAGGCACCATGCTAGGCAGAACTTTACAGAAGTTAACTTTAAGGAATAAGAAAATAAAACACCTTACCAAACATTAAAGTATATTTTTTTCTTACATTCCAAAATTTAGAAAGGAATCATTGGCCTACTGGTTCACTGGTTGGTTGGCCCTTCGTAAATAATGGGAGTGTTGTTTCCATTTGAAATGGCAATAACTGAAATAGTAGGGAGAAGAAAAGGCAGGACTCTGAAATGGAGACACAGTAAATGTAACTGATTGCCCTGAACGTCACTTGAGGACAGCCCTCGTGTATAAATGTGTGTGTGTATCAGGGGAATGTGAAAAGGGAGTCCACAGTGGGTTTTAATTTTCAACATCAAGAAGCCAAGATAACATTTCTTTTTCTAAAAAGCTGTGGTAGGCAGAATGCCCACCAAGATGTCCACACCATGGTCTCTGGATCCTGTGAGTAGATTACATTACATGGAAAAAGGGACTTTGTAGATCGGAAGAGGATGCTCTGTTATCTGAGTGGGCCCTATGTCATAACAGGAGCCCTTAAGTATAAGAGCTTTCTCCCAGCTGAGGGCTAAGAGAGGCGGCAGAAGGGAAAGCCAGAGAGAGTCAAGCATGAAGAGGACGTGGTGTGCCATTGCTGGTTGGGAGATGGAGGGGACAATGTGAGGATAAAGGCAGCCTTAATTAAGAAATTGAGAGAGTCTCCCAGCCTATAACAAGCAAGGAAACAGGGACCTTTGTGCTATGAACATCAGGAACTGAATTCACCTGACAGCCTGAATGATCTTGGACGTGGATTCATCCCCAAGACTCTGGAAAGGAACTCAGCCCTGCCAACACCTTGATTTCAGCCTTGTGGAACTCTAAGCAGAGGGCCCAGCTTAGCCATGCTATACCTGGCCTTTTAACATACAGAAACATGATATATTAAATGGGTTGATTTAAGCAGCTAAAGTTGTAGTAATTTGTAACAAAAGTGATAGAAAATTAATATATAAATCATCATAGTATTATGGCAAATAGGTCTTCTGGAGTTATGCAGTCTTAGGCTTAAATCCCATTTTAGCTGGGCAAGTCATTTTATCTCTGTAAACATAGATTTAAGATATTAAGCCCCCAGCCATATATTTTATCCCTTCATGGCTTCGCTGTGAGAACTGAATCAATTGAGATAGAAGAAAATGACCTATATATCATAATATTTTTTCAAAAACTTAACTGAAGTCCATAGTTTATTCAGATTTCCTTAGCTTCTACCTAATATCCTTTTCTCTTCCAGGATCCCATCCTGGATCCTAAATTACATTTCGATGTCATGTCTCCTTAGGGTCCTCTTGGCATGACAGTATCTCAGACTTTCCTTGTTTTTTGATGACTTTGGCGATTTTGAGGAGTACTTGGTCAAGTGTTTCATAAGATGCCCCCCTCTATTGGACTTTGATGCTTTTATCATGATTAGACTGGGGTTTGGGGGAAGGAAGATCACAGAAGTAGAGTGCCCTTTTCATCACATCCTATCAACACAACTTGTCACTGATGATGCTGACCTTGACCAACTGGCTGAGTAGTGTTTGTCAGTTTCCCCTCTTTCCATACTCTTTAGAAGGAGCTCACTAAGAGCAGTTAAGATTTAAGGAATAGAGAACTATGCTCCACCTCCTTGAGAGCAGAGTATCTACATATTATAAATTATTTGAAATTCTATATAGGAGAACTTAGCATAAACTTTTTGATACATTTAGTTCACTTTTAGTTCTCAAAAGCCTCCAGATTTTGATTTTGCAATGTCATCTTCCTCCCTCCAAATACAAACCAAAACAAGTGACCCGGTTAGAGAAAATGGAGGATTACCAGCCAAGAAAATTTATAATCTTCATAAACAGGGCAGAGTGTTGTGCAGACAGTCAATTTCAGATGACATTGATTCCAGTCATAATTTTCTCTCATCAAAAGTATATTTGATTCAGTTCAAGGTTTTGAGTAAAGGTCCCCCAACAGTCTCTCACCTCTTGCTGAACCTGTTTCTTCTCCCAGTGTTAGTGAAGCCACATCACAGACTTCAGCTTTCAAATCTGTCTCAAGAATCCTCTACACTGTGTACTTTTTGACACAAGGAACAAGACAAAGAACATCTGCAGCATTTAATGATCTCTTTGTATTCGTCTAGGCTACAGTAGCAACACTTGACAAAACTGTAATAACCAAGAGAAAGAGGTAAAATAAAAGTTAGAGCTGGAGGGATAGCAGAAGAAACCGACCCCCCAATTACAGCACTTGGATGGAGCACTGACTGACCTCTTTGCTGGCTTTAAAGTGTCAAACTGTGAGGAACCTCCATGAGAGAGGTTGTCTCTACAATGTTTCCTGCTCTGTCTGGGAGCTGAAGGGCCAGGAATGCTGGGAGACTCTGCCTACAAAATTGTTGCAGCCCCAGTTGCACCCTGAAGAGGCTTGGTTAGCTTCAGGAAGTTCTTGAAAGAACATCTATGCTTCCAAAGGTCATTTGAGCAGACCCAAAACCTCACATCAATGTTATCATTACCCATTAAGATTTAAAGAAATATCAAGTGTTGACAGCCTACCTGATATTCCTGCCATTAGGGAAAGATGAGACTCTGGGCAGAGGATAGAAAGGGAGAAGTAACAAATAATTTTAATGGAATATGTAGGATAAATCATCCAAAAGCCCAGGTATAAGAAATTCTAGATCAAGAGCTTCTTCTGAGCATTAAAATTCATTCAGGGGCATGGATTAGAGTGCACTTACTGGTATTCTACTATAAAATTATTGTGACTACTAATGGAAGAAATTGTAGCATTGATCTAGAGAAAGCGGTCACGGTAGTTGCTGAGGGCAGGGAGAGGGAAGAAGAGATGTAATGTGGGGGCATTTTCGGGACTTGGAGTTGTCCTAAATGATATTGCAGGGATAGATGCTGGGTATTATATATCCTGCCATAACCCACTGAATGTACTGTGGGAGAGTGTAAACTACAATATAAACTGTAATCCATGTGGTATAGCAGTGCTCCAAATGCAATGAATGTGCCACAATCATGAAAGAAGTTGTTGATATGTGAGGAGTGGGGGTGGGGGTGGGGTATGTGGGAACCTCTTGTATTTTTTAATGTAACTTTTTTGTGTTCTATATATCTTCAAAAATACAATAAAAAATAAATAATTTTAATTTTTTAAAAAGGAAAAAAAAAGATTCATTCAGGGGAAAGAAGGAAATAAGAAGTCTCCAAAACTCTATGGAACTGACATCATCAGTGTTTCCCCAAAATTATATAGTCAACTATCCTCTTAATTGTTTCCAAGATTCACAAGAAACATCTTCAAAGGTTAACTATAATCGTCCTCACCAAGGTTTCAGGGTTTGAGCCCTGACTTAGACTCTGAATACATTATAATATAATCAATATTCGGGATCCCTTAAGAGTACTTATATCCTTTTAGGTCCTGGGATAATTTAAAAGAAAACAGAATTGGTTCTGCTTATTAGCTCATAGTTATTCTGTTGGAGGAACAAGAGACACCTATTACCACCACCTCCAGGAGAGGAGTCTCACCACATGGAAAGTAGCAAAGAACCAGGAACAGCAGTAGTAAGGTTTCAGCCCCCTCCATGGTTGGCAGGTGTTGGCATTACCAACAAAAGCAGGACTCACAGCCCTGGGTGGAATCACATTTACTCATATAGAGAAGAGACAAAGCAAGGTTAGCTCCACTAGAAGGCATTGGTCCCTCCTGACCAGCTCATTTCAACTCACTGGTCAGTGCAGGAAGATTGTATGGCAAACCCCTCTTGTGCTGCAAAATGAAGGACCTCACACTCTCCCCACTGGGAACAAATATAACAGCAGGGATGGGCCAGATGCCACAAATCTTATGTACTTTAGCCAGGCAATTTCCAGTGAATGTTTACACAGGCTCAAGGTAAATGGGGAAGGAATGTGCCAACAAGCCACTCTGCTAAGAGATGAATTTTATCTCAAAGCACTCCCAAAAAGGGAGTCAGCCCACATTTATTATCCCATCCCAGGAGCCAAACTAACACATAGTCCTGAGCACAGGGTGGGTATATTCTTGGGTCACAAGGAAAGGCAGTAATGTGTGTTTGGACCATCCTGTACCATATATTATATTTGGCGGGGGCGGGGGGGGGGGGGCGCAGAATTAAATAAGGCATATGAGAACAAATGTCTATCATAAAAACTTAATAAAGGTCTACAACATTTTCTCATGACATATATTCTAAAAGAAACCTTTCTCCCAGAACAGTATCATTTAATTATCTACCAATTCCAGTCCCCTACCAACAAAACCATATTATTATCCACATCTAATGGCACATGGTGGTGAGGGGTGGGGGGTAAGAGGGAGAAGGAGGAGAAGGAGCATAGAGAATATCATTGAGGAAGATTGGGATCAACTGACAGTTTGCCCCTATGAACTTTGCTCTTTGTTTGGGAAATTACTTTCAAGTCTTTTGGAGCTCTGAATATCTACTGACACTCAACCATAATAATAACAATAACACAGTAGTTTGGCATCATTATGTTACAATGCTAAGCACTGTGAATGTGTTAATTCATTTAACTTTCACTTAACAATATTGTAAGAAAAACACTGTTGTTACTCTTGTTCTACAAATAAAAGAAGTGATGCACATAGTATTAACTAACTTGCTCAAGGTTACACAACTATTAAGTGAAGGGCTCTGGGTTTCAACTTTGGCAATCGGGCCCCAGGTTTCATGTTCTTAACCACTGCACTTTTCTTTTCCCAAGAGCCAGACTTATTGGTCCTCTGATGCATAGGTCCCTCCCCACATGGATACTAGTCATGAAGTAGGACAAAGGAGAAAAGCAACATATGACAACATAAGTGAATAATAGAAGAGTCTATAATCTCTATGCTTAAGTGGAGAACCCAGAATTCTAACAGACACACAACTCCCCACATAAGATATCAAAGAAAGGAAATGACTGTTAATAACTATCTGACTTGAGCAAAGCCTCTTGTCAATACACCATTCTAAAGTTTGCCCTTCCAATTTTATTTGTAATGTTCATCTCACTTCTCTGGTCACAGAATGAACTGAACTTCATGTGTAAGTATCCAACATGCAGGAAACATTCTACCAGACTGTACTGAAGAGAGAGATTCAATCATCTCTGGTAGGCAGAGTCAAGCTGTAGTTAACAGGGAGTAAACACCCAGATCAATAAGCCAGAGAGGGGTTTACAGACAGTGACAAAGGCTTCTGGATAAACTAAGCATCTACTTTAAAAGTAGCCTTCCAAGGGTTGTTGAAACCTGTGCAGTGGTTCATAGAATCTGGAGAAGGGAACTCTAATCATCATTTCAACGTGGAAAAATCATGAGAAGAATTGTGTCAGATAAGGCAAAAAAGTCAGGGTTTTGCTTTGCTTTCAGTTTTCTCTAGAAGTTTATAAGGTGGAAACTTCCTACCAACTCAACTTGCCATCACGACCTTAAAGTCCTCTCATTGCATGGCATTCTGGCAAAACTGACCTTTACAGTCCTGCCTCCAGGACTTGACCCCGCCCTTCTTTTCTCTGATATGCCTTTACTCACTTTAAGTCTAAAAGTCACCCTCTCTGTGAAACTCTTCCAGATCCCACTCACACTAGAGCAATGAAGCCAGAAGACTACTAAAAACTATTCAGGAATGAATAGGAGATGAGGAAACCAAACAAGCAAGTTTAGACTATTGATTCAAAGTTTTAGTGGTGAATGAAAATAAGGCACGGGGGCATTTATATGGTTGACAGGCATGGATTTTCTGACAAAGAGAACACTGATCATAGTCGCTCAGAGGAAAGCTGGGCTCCATGTGGGGGACAAGAGGGGAAGATGAAATATGTAATCAAGGGATGTGATGACTGGGACCAGAGGAGGCAGGAAAAGTTAACTTTGCAAAGGAGAAGATGGGATTATCATAATATTGGGATGAAGAACCCCAGGGAAAACTTGGACACCTGTTGACTTCCTACCACATCTTCCAAGAAAACAGCATTTTTTCTCCATCATGGAAACAGAGAAGTGGGGTCAAAAATAAAGCATACATTCCTGGATCAGGAGTAAACAGATAAAAGTTATGCTGAGTTAAACCAGGTTGTTGAAAGTGCTCTTATGAAAGCACATCCTGTGCTTGATTTGAAATGCCAAAAGTAGGCACCCAAAATGAAAGCATAAACTATACTCTGAAAAGATAAATGTGGTATAGATGTACTCTTAGATATGAGCCAAGGATAGGAAAGATACAATGAAAAAGTACAGACTTCAGACTTTCAAGCACTCCATTCATTTTCTGGATGGGCCAGAAAATCTGTGAATTGCCCCTGTAGACCTGTGAATATTTTCAAGTGCCATACAGGGAGGCCAGTTGCTTGAATATTTTTTAAAGCTTGAACCGTATGCACATGATATATCTTAAGGAACTAAACGGCACAATTTCACAGAAGGGAAAATTCTGACCTTAGCAATATGTGATGTCCCAGTGGATCTGAGGATTAAGTGTCAGAACAAGCTGTTGTCATACAGTGGGGAACTTACAACAACCACTGAGGCATGAAATAAAAGCGTGTGAGGATTGTAAAAGGCAGCATTAAATATTTGCTGATGTGATTGTAAGAGCTGCAGGTTTACCCACGATACACTCTATACACATAAAAGAAAAGTAAGAATATGACTGTAAGCTAAATATCAACACTGCTAAAATATAAGCAAAAAAGAAAAGGGGACAGAGGCATAGTATGCTGAATACAAAAGAAAAAAAAAGCAACACAGGTGAGATCCATTTAATAGCAATAGGGAAGAATCTAGAGGATAGTCTGAAGATGTGCAAGGTGCTAAAGGAGCCAAATGAAACCACCAATGGGGAGCATTTTCATCTGCCAGCCCCAAGAAGAATGATGGGAGAAATGGCACAAGTGGTAATGGTTTTCTAGAGAAGATGCTACCGCTGGATCCTGACCCATGTTCCTGGCTGGATCCAGTTCTAGAATGCATCCATGGAATGCACCTATGTTGGAGTCCAGCTTGGGGACACACCAAAGCTTTCTATGAGCAATGCAGGCCAACAGGTAAGGGAAAGAGACAGAGAGAAAGAGCCACACACACCACGGCCGGGTTGTTAAATCCAGTGGGAGGAGAAAACTTACTTAAGTTCTTGGAGCCTTTTCCGCACTGTAAAGTCTTGATCTAATCACTTAGACTCTTGTGGTCTTTACATCTTCCTTGGAGGTGGAGAGGCATAGTAATGAATTCTTACTCTGCAGAAACTCTACAAGGAGCTAGAAAAGTGCTGCATAATCAGTCATTTTATTCCTTGTTAAAGCAGGCAATAAAGAGGGCTGATAACCCCAGGAAACTCACTTGAAAAGTATCCTAGGAAGATTTTAATATCGAGCAAAAATAATCGTTTTAGTCACAGTCTCAGGATGTGGGGACAAAGGGAGCCAAATTTTACAATGTAAAAATGAAAGCACTTTAAAAATAGCTTTGTTACAGAATTTTCAGTGGTAGCTCAGTCATCAGAAGAATACTTAATCTTTTGGGAAATCCATCCCATGGGTGAATATAAAACCATTAATGTTCATCTACACTGAAACCAGTCACAAAAGGTGGAGAATCATAGAATTATTTTGTATCAAATAGAGTACTTTGTTGCAAAAAAAATGAATAATAGGTGGCTAACTTAAGCAAAAAAGGGAATGTATCACAAGGATATTGATGGGTGACTGGCTAAAAAAAAATGGGTTTAGAACCTTGAGAAGATGCAGGGCAGTCTCATGGGTCTAAGAAGCAGGAACTGCTCAAGACCCACTAACAGCGAGATGGTTCCAGGCAGCTATCCCCCACCTCACCCCCTCCACCTCACCCCCACAGTGTCATTCTATTCAAGATTCACAGTCCCAGAGACTCTTGATCTCAGCTTGGATCACATGTCTGCCCTTCTGACAGAGAAGAGTGGGCACTCTGATTTACAGTCCCCACAAGAGCAAGCAGTGAAGGAGAGGTGATTCCCTGAAAGGATATCAGGAACTGGTATGAAAGGGCAATGGATGGCCAACAGTGTAAAACAAACAAAAGTAAACATTTGCCTCAACCTTTAAAAAAATCTTAATGTAAGTATTGTAATGCAGAAGCAACTATCTCCTGCCTTTATTAATATATTTTAAGAAAGGTTAGGGCAATACATGTCCTCAAAGTAAAGATATAGAAGTACACATTTCTCTTCCCCTGCCATTCTTCGGTCTTTGGATATTGCAGTATTTAGAGTTGCTTGCCTTGTTCCTTAGTCATTTCATTAATGCTGTGTATCATTTGTCTTTCTGTAGTCTAGTGAAGTCAGCACTGGACTTGTAATCAGAAAACTAATTTTAAGTTCTAACTCTGACACAAGTTTAATCTTGAGAAAATTCCAAGAACTTTCTAACCTTCAGTTTTCCCATATGCAAAATTTTGAAAATAATACCTATAAAGATGATGGTTTTAAGGAATAAAAGACAAAGTAAAAATTCCAACTGATGCCTGGAAATCAGTGTTTAATTAATGCTTACTGTATCTAATCTAGAATATAAACTAAGGCAAAGACCATTCTGTCTACATTTTTGTATCCTGAAAGTGACTGGTATAGTAGATACTTAATAAAAGTCTGTGAACAAGAATTAAATATTTTGATAGAAACTCTTTTTTTTTTTGGCTTATAAAATTATACACACTGCTGTGTACATGGAATGAAGAGTGTAAATGAATACAAAGCTGACCAAATAATATCAACCACCAACACACTGTACATAATCACAACACAGAAATGCTCAATCAGATAAGACAACT
Organism: Dasypus novemcinctus; assembly: GCF_030445035.2. Classification (NCBI taxonomy): domain Eukaryota; kingdom Metazoa; phylum Chordata; class Mammalia; order Cingulata; family Dasypodidae; genus Dasypus; species Dasypus novemcinctus. The sequence goes on from NC_080675.1 coordinate 26,613,525, forward strand.
ATAAGTCTCCTAAAAAGAAGAATTTAACATCCTGCTGATAAAAGTGTGATTTTCAAGATAAAGGACAGATTGTATGCTGTGTGTAAAGAGCCAAATGGTTTTCAAAAAACCAAATGGAAATCAAAGCTGGCTAGTTCTTAAATGTTATTAACATAAGCCCTAGCATGAATGTCATATTCTACCATCTTTACTACTAAAGACCACTTCTCAATGGAAAATAATCTGCTGACAATCTCATATCCCAACATTTAAAGGGTTAACTATTTTAATTTAATCTCTTTTTAACTATTCCTTTGAATTGGGCCTGTACAGCCTGAAAATAAACAAGTCTTTTTGATGTCAAATAACAGAATTGATCGAATTAATTAGTTGATTTGGCCTTTTGAAGACATAGCCACAGGAAAGACGCAGGGCACTAACTCTTGCTTCCAATATTGTGGGGGTTTTTTTGTTATGGTTAGCAAAATGTAAGTGAAAAGAAAAATCTCCTAAGTGCCATAAAATATAAGTATATAAACTCTGTGAGATTCCAGTCTCTTCATTTTAAGAAAACCTAGATGCAGAAAGAAAATGGAAATATCCAATTTTCACAAGACTGGTTTGAGCATGACCCAGACGATCAATTCATTCTTTAATTTGTTCATTTAGCAATAGTAATTAAACATCACCCTTTGCTAGGCATTGTTCTAAGAGCTGAGGACCAAAGATTAAAGGACAGTGCTTTCTTGAAGCTTGTATTTTAGAAGGGGAATTGAACAATAAACAAGTAAACAAATAAATGAGAGTCTTAGGTAATGAATATTGCTCTGAAGATAATTCAGCATAATGTGCCAGAGAGTGATGTGGGTGCCTCTTTAGAAGGAGTAGTCAGAAAGTAACTCTCTAAGAGACATTTGATCTGAACCAAATGATTACAAAGAACCAGTCTTGTGAAGGGTGTTCCAGGAGGAGGACATGGCAAGTGCAAGGTCCCTGAAATGGCACATGCTTAGCCAATCTGAGGGACAAAGGGAAAACCAATGTGGCTAGAGTAGATGGATGAGGGGGAAAGGGTCAAAATGTTGTGGAATTTAAGAGAAGTTCAATTATTTGAGTATAGAGAGGCCAGGACTTAGGAATGATTTTGAGAAGGAAAAATGGTTTATTGACGGCCGGCCGGACTCGGGAGCTTTCTGTTTGAATCCCGAGCCCGGAACAAGATTTTCAAACGTCTTTTATACAGAGAGGAAAGGCTAAATCGTCTCTTTGTTTTAGTTCTCAATAGGCTTCAATTAGCATATATCTCTTCTACATCTTAGGTAAGCTTTTAGCAAGGACTTCAGACATTTTAGATAAGCCTTGGTTTTTGCATTTCTCTTAAATACTTAAAGTTTATAGCCCTTGCTTTGTTAAACATTTTCTGGGACTGGAGCCTGCTGGTCCCTAAGAGCAGAACTGCAGCTTCTTACTGTTTCACACTTACAAGTCAAACAACTTAGTTATCTTTGAAGAGACAAAGAGCCTTCCACCCATAGCCCACATCAATAAGACTGAGAGTTTTACAAAAGCCTTCATGAGAAATGGAGATGTTATTTCAAAAGCGATGGACGGGGAAGCAGCTGTGACTCAATCAGTTGGGCTCCTGTCTCCCATATGGGAGGCCCTGGGTCCACGTCCCAGGGCCTCCTTGTGAAGGCAGACTTGCCAGCACGCTGTGGAGAGCCGCCGGCCTGCAAGAGTTGCAGAGAGCCAACTCAGCAAGGGATGCAACAGAAAGGGAGACAAGCAAAAACGTGGAAGAGCATGCAGCAAATGATGACAGAGAGCAGATAGCAAGCAAGCTGCAAGGTGGGGGAAGATAAATAAAAAGTAAATACAGACACAGAAGAATGCACAGCAAATGGACACAGAGCAGACAGCAGGCAAAAAGCCACAAGGAGGAGGGGTTAAAAAAATAAAAGCAATGGACACTCCCAATCCAGTGCTCTGTCAGACAGTATTCATGTCTTCCATTATCATGAAGCTGAGCTTTTTCTGGTGAAAAAAAAAAAGAACACAAAAATGGCTTCACTTTTGGTAAAATAACTAAAAAGCAGATACAGCTCCTTTCCTGTAGGATTTCATTTATCTGTAACATGGGGCTCTTCAGTAAGCCAAATGAGTCTGTAAAATAGATTCCCCTGGATGGCCCAATCCATTCAATCTACTGAAGGGGTTCCATTTGTTTCCCCTGGGCTGCTGTGGAGTTGCACGTCCAACTTGGACATTATGTAGCTATCTGGGAAGGGAAAACCCAGAGAGTAAGTAATGATGGATGCCTTGCCTCTGAGGAGTACACTTGTTCAATGAATCTGTAGCAGCAGCACTGGGCCTTCTAGCATTTCTGAAACAGGGGTCAATTCCACAAGCTCTTTAGAGACCAGAGTAGTTTTTGCTCACATTTTTTTTTCCTGCCTGAGAAACAGAAAGAGACAGTTCTGTTTTAAATCAAGCTGCAAATCCAAGGCTTGCCTCCATCCTATGATAGAAGGTAAATGAAACCAGTGGGAGTTTTGTTTTAAATTTTTTTATTTACACTTAATGGAGTTAGAAACTCAGTTTTCCAGGAGTCATTGAGGTAAACGGTGATAATAAGAGTTTACAATTTAAGGGCCATCTCAGGTCATCCCACTTTTTTTCTGTCTGGTAATTATTCATTTTAGCATATAGAGTTTATTGATATGTCAGATTTTCTACCAGACTCCCATCCAGTTTAATTCCTCCAGAATATCAATTCAACCTCTAGATGAGGGTATATTCTATAAATCTTTGTTCCTTCTATTTCTGCTGAGCAAGAGAGAGGGAGAAACCAGGAAATTAGAAAGCAGGAATAGTGGTCTTGGGTCAACTTGACGTGACAAAACAGAGCTTTCCTTGGGCAGTCACATTTATTCTGCTGAACTTAATTTTCAATTCAGTCAGTCAGTGCAAAAAGTAGTGATAATTAACAGGAAAGCAATTACAAAACAAAAATCCATGGGAAACAACAAGGATAGCAAATTGCAACTTATTAAGCACTTACTAAGTGTCAGGCACCATATCATAAATGCTTTAGTAACATTCTCTTATTTATTCCTCAACACGACCCTTTCAAATGTATGACCTAGAAGTGGCAGAATTGAAATTCAAATACAAGTCTTTGTAACTGTAAATCCTTAACCAAATTTGGAAAACATGTTGGTTATAATCCTTTTATCTGCAATGGAAAATTGGAGACACTAATTATTGTTCTCTGTTTTATCCCTTATATCGGGGTCTGCAAACTACGACCTGTGGGTCAAGTCTCCTGCATGGGAATACAGCCACACCCATTAGTCTTTATATTGTCTATGGCTGTTTTTATGCTACAACAGCAGAGCTGAGTAGTTACAACAGAGACCATCTGCCCTGTAAAGTCTGAAATATTTATTATATGGCCCTTTACAGAAAATGATTGTTGAGCCCCTGCTTTATGTCTTCAAAGACTTCAGCTGAATCCACATCTCTGCAGAGCTTCTTTCCCTGCTCTGTCCTGCTCCTCTTACAGATTGCACCTGAGAGCCTTGCCTTGGGCTCTGCTTAATTACCTATGTAAGACACAATGCAATTACCTTTGAGGTGTATTTATTATGCCTACACAGAATTTAAGAGGAATGGGTGGAAATATGGCATGCATTATGTGATGAACTGGGGAGTTGGAAAAGAAGAAATGGAAGGAGGAAGGAGTTACCATCTAGTGCTATACTACTCTGTTGGTGTAACCTTCTGGGAAGATATTAAAACTAAAGGGATCTCCTTTTCCTTCCTTTCCCCACCAGTAATATTGGCTAACACCCTGGCACAGCCTATTTTCTGGCTCCAGCCTTAATGTTTGTAGAAGCCAAAAGAAACTTGAGATCTTTTCATCATCTTTGACTTCAGTGATTGATGCCGGAAGCTTTGTCAGCCTACCCCCACAGTCAGCAGAAGACTCAAAAAGAGCAGCGAATGACAACTGAACATAAAAGAAATGGTCCATTAAAAAATGAATTTTCTATCTGGTGCCTAGCTTGACATGTTCTTTGCCTTATTGATATAGCCTGTGCATTAAAATCAAAATTATTTCCAAGAGTACCTAGTCTCCAAGATGGCCAAATAAGTAATAAAGGCCCTACAGTCTTTGAATGTTCAGAAGGGATGTGAGACTGAATGTGTATTCAGGGCTGCCTCCAGACAATGTGGAGCTATGCTAATCCAAACTGGCTTGGATGTGGAGAATATGTAACTCACCTGGAGGAAATAACCTATCTGATACTAAGATCTGAAGAACCTAACCAAAGGTCTGTTTACCATCACTGTTAGTCTTCCTAATCCTATATCCTCTGTATAAAAGGGTCTGGAAAAGGCTGTTCGGGGCTCGGTTTTTGTTAGGACAAGAGTCCGCCGAGCCCGGCCGGTCGAAATAAACCAACTTCCTTCTCAGTATTCTCTCGCGTCCTGGCCTTCGAAACCGCGCCTATCCGAATTTCTCCACTACATTTCTGGCGAGCCAGCCAGGAGGGCGCTGAGAAGGTCAGAGGCGGCAACAGTTGTTTGCCCCTACGGGACGTCTCCGGGGAGGCCGGGAGGGCCCGGGCGAAGCCCAGCCCTGGGCGCCCCTGGACACCCCATTTGAGTCCAGAAAGAGGTTGTGGTTTTCGCTGGAGCCCTTCCGGAGGAGCCGGGGACACCGGGAGGTTTGAGAGACCCTGAGAACGAAGCAAGGAGCTCCACACGTCGGATTGGTAAGACCCCCGGGGGCATAGTGCAGGGAAGGCCTAATTCTGAAATTAGGAGGGAGTCTGATCAACTCTCATAGAGGAGGCCCTAGTACTCCTGAGAATACAGGAGGAAGCCGTCTCCTCTTCAGGTCCGAGGAAAGGAAAGGGGGGTGGTTGTGTGCGTGTGCTTGTGGCGACTGAGTGAGACGCGGAAAATTGCTTCTGCGGCGCGAGTGCGGAGTCCCGATCCGCGGTTCCGTGGCGACCTCATACGATCAAGGGCGGTCTGGGGGGTCCCTGCAAAGGGACCCTCTTCCATATCGGGGGCTTATACCGATCCGCTAAGGTTAAGAGGCGCCTGAAAGTTCCCGCGAGGGACGCGGCCGGAGACGGACGAAGCGAAAGGCTTGAGTGACTGTTGTACACCGCCGGCACAGGGTGGAAATGGGAAACACACACAGTAAAACCCCGTTAGGATGTATGCTAGAAAACTTCCCCCGTGCATTCCAGGGAGAGATGTACGGCATAAGGTTTCAGCCAGGAAAGCTTAGGATGCTTTGTGAGTTAGAATGGCCAACTTTCGGCATGGGCTGGCCCCAGGAGGGCACTTTGGATCCCCGGATCATCCGTAAAGTCCACGAGGCAGTGACTGGAAATCCAGGGCATCCGGACCAATTCCCCTACATTGATGCTTGGGAAAACGCTGTGAGCCAAAACCCACCTTGGTTAAGGAAGTGCATGGCTAAGGAAGCTAGAATTTGCTTAATGCAGAAACCGAGGAGTGCCGTCCCAGGGACCAAACCAAACAATCACCGTGCAAAGGGCACAGAGAAAGTGCGTCCCAAGTCCAGTGCTAATCTGCCCGTTTTGGAAGGGCCAGATGAATTTGAATTTCCACCGCCTTATGCGATGACTCCCGCCCCGGCGGTACTAAGGAATGAAAATGAGCTAGTCTCCCTAAGCAGTGACCCACAGTCGTCATCCGCACAGGGAAGTGCGATATCCTCACCATCCCCGCCGCTGCTTTTGTCACCATCAGAGAGGGCACCTATACTATCCCCGCAGTTGCCTTTATTGCCATCTGCACCTGAGAGCCCTACGCCACCCCCACAGCAGCTTTTACCGTCTCCGCAGCGGTCTTTGGCACCTTCGGCAAGAAAAAATGCAGACCAGCTGCTTTTACAGCCAGTTGCCTCTGGCAACGCCGCAGCAGCGCTGCGGGTCGGTCAGGGAGGAGACGCTAAGAGATTACAGCTCGAACCACAGGGAGCCCCGGGGGCAGAGGGAGCAGGGGAAAAGGCTGCTTTCCAGTTCCCGCTCCGTGAAACCCGGGCCCCAATCTTTTACGATGCAGATGGCCAGGTTCAGGGAGGAAGCCGTACATTCCTCTATGTGCCCTTTACTACGACAGATCTCTTTAACTGGAAAAGCCACACCCCACCATTTTCGGAGAAGCCTCAGGCCATGGCAGACCTTTTTCAGTCTATCATACAGACCCACAGACCCACGTGGGCTGATTGTAAACAACTTATAATGACTTTATTGAACTTTGAGGAGAGAATGCGGGTCACACAGGGAGCGCTAGCCTGGCTTAGAGAGCACCCACCTGAGGGAACTTTGGACAGTGATCAATATGCCCGCTTGCAGTTCCCAGAGGAGGACCCCCTGTGGGATCCAAATAGCGCTGTCGGGCTCAACCGACTAGAGACATTCCATAGGGCATTAGTTGAAGGATTCAAGGCGGGGAGCCGCAAGGCAGTGAATATGGCAAAGACCAGTCAAATTCTACAGGCTCTAGATGAGAGTCCTGCTCAATTCTATGAGAGACTATGTGAGGCGTTCCGTGTATACACGCCCTTTAACCCAGATGCTCCTGAGAGCCAAACAATGGTAAATGCAGCATTTGTTGCTCAGTCACAGGCTGACATTCGGGGAAAGCTGCAGAAATTAGATGGGTTTGCTGGAATGAATATCTCTCAGCTCATGGAAGTAGCTACTAAGGTTTATGTCAACCGTGATGAAGAAACAAAAAGGGAGGAAATTAGGAAGATGAGGAAAAAGGCAGATTTTCTGGCTGCAGCCATAGTGGAAAAGTCCATTCCTGTAACAAGGAAGGTAACTTGGCAAGCCCCAGCCCCAAGGAGAGGGAAAGGCCCACGTCTAGGGCGAAATCAGTGTGCATACTGCAAGGAGGATGGACATTGGAAGCGAGAGTGTCCTAGCTGGCCACTTGACCCGGCTGCCTCTGCAGCCAAAGCATTAGCCAGAAAGGCCAGTGGGGTATCACGACCCAAACGCTGCAACCGTAAAGGTTCAGAGAAGAAACCTGCAAATCAGATCATTGGGCTGGCAGGAATGGAGGACTCTGATAGAGATTATTAGGACAGACCGGGCTCCTATTCCCTTGGCCCCGAGGAGCCTATGGTCGGAGTTCAAATTGGGGGCCGCACCATACAGATGATGGTTGACACTGGGGCTCAACATTCTGTAATGACCAAGCCAGTTGGGCCTCTATCAAAAAGGCAAGCCAATATCGTAGGGGCAACTGGCAAAAGTGCCCAACGGCCTTTCCTTCAAGCCAGGACCTGCAACATTGGGGGAAGGGAAGTCACTCACGAATTCCTCTATCTTCCGGAGTGCCCAGTCCCCCTCCTGGGTCGAGACCTGCTGTCAAAACTACAGGCTCAAATTACCTTTAGTGCCACAGGGCAATCCACACTGATCTTGGGGCCACAAGACCCTCCGAAGGTAGCGCTGACCCTTCCTCTGCAGGAGGAATGGAGACTGTTTTGCCTGAGTGAGACTGGCCAATCCATGGCCACACAGCTCCCCTTTGAAGATGTGCCTGAAGTATGGGCAGAGGGGAACCCGATGGGGATGGCACATGACATTCCTCCAGTTATTATTGAAATAAAGCCTACAGCCAGTCCAGTAAGCATAAGGCAGTATCCAGTTCCACGCGAAGCGCAAGAAAGGGTCCAGCTACATATTCAGAGATTGCTGAGTGAGGGCATATTGAAGCCGTGCCAGTCTCCGTGGAACACCCCTCTCTTCCCAGTTAAAAAGCCAGATGGAGATTACCGCCCAGTCCAGGACTTACGAGCAGTTAATTTGGCAGTAGTAGCCCTTCATTCTGCAGTTTCAAATCCTTATACTCTGCTCAGCTTAATACCAGCATCGGCAATCTATTTCTCATGCCTAGATCTTAAGGATGCTTTCTTCTGCATTAGGGTAGCACCAAGGAGTCAGCCGATTTTTGCCTTTACATGGGAAAATCCAAATTCAGGTGAAAGGCAGCAGCTGACATGGACGCGATTGCCTCAGGGATTTAAAAATGCACCCACTATTTTTGGACAAGCCCTGGCCAGTGATCTCAAATCCTTTAAGGCAGAAAGCCATAACTGTTTTCTTCTCCAGTATGTAGATGACCTCATTCTCGGAAGTTCCACCTATCAGGACTGTGCTGGTGGAACCCATGCTCTTTTAAAACATCTACAGCAGAAGGGCTATCGGGTGTCTAAGAAAAAGGCCCAAATCTGCCTACCTCTGGTCAAATACCTAGGTTACAAAATAACAAAGGGGCGCCGTGAATTAGGACTTGAGAGAAAGGAAGCGATCTGTAGTCTTCCTGAGCCCAATTCTCGCCGGAAGCTGCGAGAGTTCCTTGGGGCAGCTGGATTCTGCCGCAATTGGATCCCCAATTTTGGGGTTCTCACGCGCCCTTTATATGAAGCCACAAAGGGGGGAGATAGGGATCCCCTGCTCTGGGAAAGCCCACAGAAAAATGCTTTCACTGCTCTCAAACAAGCTCTAATGGAAGCACCGAGTCTCGGACTCCCGGACCTCAGTAAGCCGTTCTACCTCTATGTTCACAACCGCCAAAGCATAGCAGTAGGAGTACTCACTCAATACCTCGGTTCCTGGCAAAGACCTGTAGCGTATTTATCTAAACAACTGGACACTGTAGCCCAGGGATGGCCTTCATGTTTGCAAGCTGTAGCGGCTGCAGCCGTGCTTACAGTAGAAGCTATAAAATTGACTCTTGGGCAGCCTATTATTGTCCGGGTTCCACATGCAGTAGTCACAATCTTAGAAGCCAAAGGAACACATTGGCTTACTAACAGCCGCCTGGTTAAATATCAGACTCTATTATGTGAAAACCCATCCATCCAGCTGGAACTTGTAAAAACCCTAAATCCAGCCACCCTGCTACCCGTAGAGCCAGGGGTTCCAGCCCATAACTGCCTGGAAACATTGCAAGAAGTATATTCCAGCAGGCCAGACCTTCAAGACCAGCCATTGGCAAATCCTGACATGGAGTTTTTTACAGATGGGAGTAGCTTTATGCAGGGCAGCAATCGACGAGCAGGATATGCTGTAGTAACATCTGAGACCACAGTAGAGGCACAGCGCCTCCCAAATAACACATCAGCACAAAAAGCTGAACTCATTGCCCTCACCCGAGCCTTGCAACTTGCAGCGGGAGCCAAGGTTAACATCTACACAGACTCCAAATATGCCTTTCTTACCCTGCATGCGCATGGAGCCTTATATAAACAAAAGGGACTCATTAACTCGGGAGGCAAGAGCATTAAATACGGCACACAGATTCTGGAGCTACTAGATGCAGTTTGGGAGCCTGCCAAAGTAGCTGTAATGCACTGTAAGGGACACCAGACCAGCCACAGCCCCATTGCCCAGGGAAATCGGAGGGCAGACGCTGAAGCAAAAAGAGTGGCACGGGAGGGATCCCTATCTGAAAACCTGGCTGCTGCTCTCATTCCTCAACCCCTTAATTATCAGAACATCCAGCATACACTGCCTGTCCTTGCCCCGCAGCCTCTGAGTCACCGAGAGCCACAATATACTCAAGCTGAGAGAGAGTGGATACTCTCTGAGGGTGGGACACAAGGGGAAAATGGATGGTGGACATTGCCTGATCACAGAATAGTTGTGCCACAAATATTAGCAGCAGCCGTAGTTCAAGACTACCATGAGAATACACACTTGGGAAAAACTCATCTTAAGGAAGTGTTAGAAAGATTCTTTTACATCCCAAGACTAGTCACTATCACCCATGCTGTATGCCAACGATGTGTGACATGTGCAAAGAATAACCCTCGCCAGGGGCCCACAACAGCCCCAGGGGTCCAGAGAATTGGTAGTATGCCCCTCGAAGATCTAGTAGTTGATTTCACTGAAATGCCACGATCTGGAGGCTATAAATATCTCCTAGTCCTTGTTTGCACGTTTTCTGGCTGGGTGGAAGCCTTCCCCACTCGAACAGAAAAAGCTGAAGAAGTAGCCAAGGTTCTCCTTAGGGAAATTATTCCTCGCTATGGGCTACCGCTCTCAATTGGCTCTGACAATGGACCAGCCTTTGTCTCTGAAATCACTCAAAAGATTGCAAAGGCACTGCGCATCCAATGGAAACTGCACACCGCTTACCATCCTCAGAGCTCAGGAAAGGTAGAGCGAATGAATCGTACAATAAAGACTTATATTGCCAAGATTTGCCAAGAAACTGGGCTAACATGGGTGCAAGTACTTCCAAGTGCTCTCCTCCAAATTCGAGCCAGCCCAAGCCGAAAACTAAGCCTAACTCCTTATGAAATCCTCTTTGGGAGGCCTCCTCCCTTAATCAGAAATATAGAGGGGGATCTTAGAGAAAGAGGGAACTTATCAATAGCTCAGCAGATGATAAGCTTAGGAAAAACCCTACATAACCTGCATCGCTGGGTCCAAGAAAGGGCCCCCATTAGCTTAAGCAGCTCTGTACACCCGTACAAGCCAGGAGATGCAGTCTGGGTCAAGGACTGGAAGTCAGCTCCACTAACTCCTCGATGGCGAGGGCCCTATCTTGTCATTTTATCCACCCCCACTGCAGTTAAGGTGGCTGAAATCATCCCGTGGATTCACCATAGCCGAGTCAAGCGAGCTGCCTCAGAGTCCTGGACCTGTGTTCCAGATACCCACAGCCCAACCAAGCTCATCTTGCGAAAAAGGGGAACGCCGAGCCCTGCTCCAGTCACACCCCGGAAGCTGACTGGTCTACGCACGGCTGAAGATTGAGGAGGGAACACCGAGCCCTGCTCCAGTCACACCCCGGAAGCTGACTGGTCTACGCACGGCCGAAGATTGAGGAGGGAACACCGAGCTCTGCTCCAATCACACCCGGAAGCTGATTGGTCTACGCACAGCCGAAGATTAGGAATCCGGTTTAATCTGTTGCAATGCCCCTTTGCCTGTTTTTCCTACTTCTAGCCCTAAACCTCCCCTGGTCCCAGGTCGACACCACAGAATGTGAGCCATGTATTCAAAAGGTGCGTACAGGGGCCCATGTCAACACCACATTAATATATCATAGTCATTACACCTGCAAGGGCCAGGTAACCACCTGTCAGTTTCAGGGAACCTCCTATAGTGTCTGTAATGCATCTGGCCAAATAACCTGCTATGATCCTAGACCCCCAACAGTCTCCCGTAAATGGGAAATAAGAGTGCTTAATCGAAATGGGAAGTTGCTTTCCTCCACCCCTGTCTTGAGCCAGAATGAACAAGTGTCCCTCCTATTTGATGCATGTCAGGCTATAGACTCTGGGACACCATGGAACACAGTTTGTGGAGGGCTCGGCTGGGAGCGGAAGTATACACATAGCAATAAGTACATGTGCGCTCCAGAGATGAGAAGTGCAGCCCAAGGGGGGAGCTTTTGGTGCAAATACATAGGTGCATACTACTGCCCTTACTGGTCTTGTGTCACCTGGGCCACCTGGAAAACAAACATAGCTAAACAGACAGCTATCCTCACCAAGGGTATGGCCCCGGCTAACTGTCCACGTGGTCAATGTAACCCTTTAAATCTCACCATCCTTAAACCTGAATCCTGGCAGACTCAGGGAGTCCGAATGGGCCCTCCGCATTGATGGTAAGGGAATAGACCCAGGAGCCTACATCTGGGTTGGGTATCAAGAATACCCACTCACAAGTAAAGCCCATTCTGTGTTCCACTCCTTTTATGAAGAAATGGAAAAGCCCTTTTCCATCCCACAAGCAGAATGCGCACCCTAATAGATGGTGTAGTAAAAAGGCAAACAGCTGCCCATCTCATGGCTCTATATACATACCAGCCAGTCCAGAGGGACTCAGACAATAGTGATGCCGAAGTTTAATAACTTAAACTCGGCCTCAAAGGGGGGAATATGATATAGCCTGTGCATTAAAATCAAAATTATTTCCAAGAGTACCTAGTCTCCAAGATGGCCAAATAAGTAATAAAGGCCCTACAGTCTTTGAATGTTCAGAAGGGATGTGAGACTGAATGTGTATTCAGGGCTGCCTCCAGACAATGTGGAGCTATGCTAATCCAAACTGGCTTGGATGTGGAGAATATGTAACTCACCTGGAGGAAATAACCTATCTGATACTAAGATCTGAAGAACCTAACCAAAGGTCTGTTTACCATCACTGTTAGTCTTCCTAATCCTATATCCTCTGTATAAAAGGGTCTGGAAAAGGCTGTTCGGGGCTCGGTTTTTGTTAGGACAAGAGTCCGCCGAGCCCGGCCGGTCGAAATAAACCAACTTCCTTCTCAGTATTCTCTCGTGTCCTGGCCTTCGAAACCGCGCCTATCCGAATTTCTCCACTACATTTCGAACCTCAGACGCTTACTGGAGTAAAGAAAATAAGAATGCTTTCTTCTCTAAAACTGTGCACAAATTGTCACACACTTTTTAACTGCATTGTGTTCTTTGCTATGTTGTTTTGCTTAGATTTCTATAAGACTTTGAAAAATAAACCTGCTTAGGGTCCCTTTCTCCTGCAACAATCACTCCCCAGCCCCCACCCAGGGAGATATTGTAGCCTCCTCCTAGCACACTCACACACCCCAGGATAGGCAGCCCAGTGGAATGTCTGTTAATAAATGCCCTGAAGCATTCTCTTTAGCTGAACAATTAAGAAAAATTTCTAAGAGACTGAGCCATGTGTGACCTAAATTGGCTTTAAAAATGCTTTTCAGAGCAAAGGGAGCAGCATTTGCAGCATAATCACCTTCCACCTTGACATTAATTATGCACCGTGGTGTTCAGAGAGCAACTCTGAGCCAGGAATATAAGTGTTTGTAAAGTAAACATGTCAAGCAAGGCAGAACATTGTAAAATGAAGAAGATATTAAATCCAATGCTGTTATGATCCATATCTCTACTCCTTTTTTAGTTCATAAATCTTCTACATTCAACCTACAAAGGGATGACATTTTTCTCTTCAAAGAGGAATAAGGTGACTCAACAATACTTATACTCTGGATTTCTTGAAAGAGAAAAAGAGAAAAGGAGGTGCTTTCTTCCTCTTTGTGATTGAAAATAAAAGGGGCTTGCTGACTTAAAGAGCTGCACAAGCCTTAGGGAACCTTTAGAAAGCATTCTTTATGGGAACAATTCTGTTTCTATACAGCCATATGAACTATAATTTCATTCCCCCTTCTTCATTATCAAGGACATTTGCATGACAGTAGGGTCCTAGCAGCTCCCGAGTTTACCTAGTCTTAATCCTTACTTCTTCATTTAGTGACATTAGTCCTTACAGGTGGCATCTTTAGTAACTGTTATAAATAAAACCCTAGTACCACAAAGGATCCCAGTTTTAGCAAGAGAATTAATGAAAATATTTCACTATTTAAATGAAAAATCTCAAAATAATATATAGAATATTCAGAAGTTTCCAATGCTTTTCAAAATAGTTTTCAGTCTCTCGTCAACTCAATTTTATGTCAAAGCCCAATTTACAAAGCAGATAAAAGTGGATGAGCCCAGGTTGAGGTGGGTGCCACCCTTTGTATATGCATCTCACCATGCTGGCTGTGTGGGGAACTGAGAAATTCTCAAGGCACCCACTAAGCTCAGCTTGCAAACTAGTGACTTAACTCACACACAATATATTGCTGTCTTCTGAATGAACTATTTATGCTCACTGACAAGAGGCCTATTAACTTTCCTTTTAAAACCATTCTACAAAAAAAAGAACAAGATTTCACTCACTGAGAGACAACTGAAATACCTTTTCTGGGAAATACTTTTTTTGTTTTGGATAGACATTGACAAAACATCTCTGCCAGGAATCTCAAATTGGTGAAATCTGTGAACATATTAGATGATCATAACATTGAAGAAAAGAAAAAAAAAAAAAAAACAAGGAAGAGCTTACTACTGCTGAAACTCACAAAACTCTTGAAGAAATCAAAGCTCTTTAAAGGTCAAAAATATTTAAATTTTCTTTGGGAAGAAAATAAAATTTTCTTAGGAAGGAAGTTAACAAGTACTCTGAGAGCTGTGAATGATAATTTGAATTAACCAGAGGATTTGGAGTGACAGAAAAAGGGCAATTCTATGAGGTCAAGTGTGGAATATCAAGGATGTAGAAAGATTATCTACTCAGTGACAGAAAGTCCAATTCTATGAGAAAGAGTCAAAAGGGCTGAGAAAATGTTTAACTGGGAAAGGAATAATATGGAAATCATAATCATGTATTTAAAATTCCATTCAGTAAAAGAAGAAGTAAACTCATTCTGTTGCTCCAAGAATAAAATAAGTATAGATTATAAGAAACAAGATTTTACACTAAAATAAAAATATATTTCAAACTTGAGTTGTCCAATGATAAGGCAGACAAACTGTGGAGGTAATAAGCTTCCTAACTAATACTATAGGCATAAAAGTAGATAATGAGAGACCTAATATGGGTTATTGAATAAGATCTGATGCTTAGTTTATAACATCTTAAAAATCCTTTTAATGCTCAATATATATTCTAATTTGATAGAATTAAGCATTAACAGAAGTCAAAAAATGAATGTCATTATTAAAAATGCCCTTATATTGATGTGGGCTATGGGTGGAAGGCTCTTTGTCTCTTCAGAAATAACTAAGCTGTTTGACTTGTGTCTCTTCAGAAATAACTAAGTTGTTTGACTTGTGGGTGTGGAACGGTAAGAGGCTGCAGTCCTGCCCTTAGGGACGGTGACAGCAGGCTCCAGTCCCAGGAAATGTTTAACAAAGCAAGGGCTATAAACTTTAAGTATTTAGGGGAAATGCAAAAACCAAGGCTTATCTAGAATGTCTGGAGTCCTTGCTAAAAGCTTACCTAAGATGTGGAAGAGATATATGCTAATTGAAGCCTATTGAGAACTGAAACAAAGGGACCATTTGGCCTTTCCTCTCTGTATAAAAGACGTTTGAAAATCTTGTTCAGGGCTCGGGATTCAAACAGAAAGCTCCCGAGTCCGGCCGGCCGTCAATAAACCATTTTTCCTTCTCAAAATCATTCCTGAGTCCTGGCCTCTCTATACTCAAATAATTGAACTTCTCTTAAATTCCACAACAATATCACCAAAGCTGCACTAGTAAAAAAGGGAAAATATTGAGAGCATTGTTAGGTGTTTTAATGTGACCTCCCAAAGGGTTGTAGATTGGTTTCCCCTCATAACTGTTCATAGCACACCTTGGAAATAGTGTAGTATAGCAGTTTGATATAGTTATGAATTCCAAAAATAGATATTGGATTATGTTTGCAATCCAATCTGTACCTGGGCATGATTAGGGCTTTGATTGGGCCACATCATTAGGGCATTGAGTTCCCACCCCTTGGTGAGTAAGGACTCACAGATAAAAAGCATGGCAAAGGACAGAGTTGGAGGGGTTTCTGATGTTGGAGTTTGATGCTGAAGTCTTAAGCTGGAGCCCCAGGAAGTCAGCATGCAGAAGAAAGAGAAGCAAGCCCTAGGAAGAGAGAACCTGAGCCAGGAGAAGAACACAAAGGAATAAAGATGGCTCCTTAGAAACCCCAGGGAGAGAGACAGAGCTGTTCACCTGATAGTCTACAACTGACCTTGTGGAGAGAGGCAAAGTCTAGAGAGCCTTATAGTTTACAGCTGACCTTGTAGAGAAAAGAGAGGGGCAGAGCCCAGAGGAACCCAGGTAGCCTGAACCCTCACAGATGTTGGCAGCCATCTTCCTCCAACACATGAAAATAGACTTTTGTGAGGAAAGTAACTTATGCTTTATGGCCTGTATCTGTAAGCTCCCAACCCCAATAAATACCCTTTATAAAAACCAACCAATTTCTGGTATTTTGCATCAGCATCCCTTTAGCTGACTAATACAGGTAGTAATCACATAGGTCATTTTTTAAAGTTGTATTTCAATATAAAACTACACCTGAAATAATAGGCCATATGCATACACATGGACAAAGGAGGAAAAAATAGCATTGAAGCATAGAGCCTCATAATTAGTTGCTGTTTCTCCCCTGCCCCCATATCTCTCTCTGTCTCCTACTCTTTAACTTTTCTTAGAAAGGTCTATATGATTCACTATTCTTTAAGTTCAATTTAGGTTCCCTTTCCCTTCCTCAACATTAAAAGACAACAACAATAACTTTTAATACACATCTTTTCTACTTAAACTTCAGTTTTCAAGTCAAATAGATATTCTTCAGAGATTCCATTCCTAACCATCCAATCTAAAGAACCATCCTCTTGCATATTTAATTTGTTCTTGTTTTATTTATAAATTATTTAATTATTTTAGAAATCTCTGATTCCACACTAGATTAAAAATTCTTATTCGTTTGTTTCACCATTATGAACCAAAGACCAAAATCACAGAATTTGCAATAAATATTTGTAAAGTGAATTAACAAGTTCAGAAGGGTAAGGTACACCTGGTTCCTAAACTCTGTCATGGACAGTTACTTTTTAAAGTTTTCTGATTTATTTTCAAATGTTTTTTCATTTATTCATCACTGTTTTCATGTTAAAAATATGTTTTTAAGTCAATAATTTATTGAGTAACTAGAATGTGCTAATGCTGTGCTAGATATTATGTGATGCATTAGTCAATATAACAGTATGTACTCAAAAATTTATTCTATTTAGATAGGATAGAATAGAATAAAATATAATAGAAATTATATCTATAGAAATAACTGTAAAATTAGGCAATAACTGTAACTCTCGAGATAGAAAATACTATACTTTGGTACTCATAGGAGAGATGGGAGACACCCCAACATATTTCTAAGTCATCAATTTTTATTTTTGCATTTCTATGGAATTTCATAGGTATTGAAAGACTAAGGTAGTTGTTTTAGTTTGCCAAAGGACTGCCAATGCAAAAGACGATTTATTTGGAGTAAAATATTATAGTTTCAAGGCCAAATCGAGGCATTAGTAGAGAGGCTTTCTCCCCAAAGTCAGCTACTGTTGATTCTGGTGTTGTTGCCCCATGGTGAAGCAAAATGGCTGCTGATCTCTGCAGAGGTCTCTGCCTTCCCCTCCAGAACATACTGTCTCTTGGAGCTCAGCTGTGAGCAACCAGGCACAGGGC
This sequence comes from Dasypus novemcinctus, assembly GCF_030445035.2. NCBI lineage: Eukaryota > Metazoa > Chordata > Mammalia > Cingulata > Dasypodidae > Dasypus > Dasypus novemcinctus. The sequence goes on from NC_080675.1 coordinate 26,630,644, forward strand.
TAGTCTCTTTCTGAGCCTTAGCTCTTTGAGCCTCTCTGGATCTTCTATTTTCTTGCCGTTCTCCCTCTCACATGACAGAGTCAAACATGGCAGTTCCCTTTTCCTGGGTCTGTTTGAGTGAGTCTCTCTCTGTATTTCCATTTATATCAGACCCAGCAAGGGGTAGAGACTCAACCTGAGTCATGCCTCACTGACCTAGTCCATTCGAAAGCCCTAAATCAATCTTATCAGGTAAGCTAATCAAAGGCTCCTTACCTGAATTTAACGCAATGAAATAGTATTACACCCAGAGGAATAGATTAGTTTACAATCTAATATTTATTTTTTGGGGGAGTCATAAAATAATTTCAAACTGCCACAGTAGTGTACAATATAAGTTAGATGAGTATTATAAAGTAGCTGAATATTTTACATAACTTTCAAGGGATCAGTAATCTTCAACATTAAACTTTCTTAAAGCAAATTTGCAAATTGAATATTAATTCATATATATGTATATATGTGCATTTGTGTGTGTGTATATATATATTTGTTTCATTACTAGCTATTATCTATCATGTTTATTATCATCATTGTTTTAGTCAATACTTGATATTAAAGAGAGAAAAGTGTTCCATTGGGGGAATTACCCTTAGGTGGTCACCTGATTTGGGTGTCAAATGAAGCTTTCCAGAGGATAAATAGATGAAGATCTGAGTAGGAATCACGCAGAAGAAGAAACAGATGGAGGGTGTCCCAGGCAAAGGGAATGGCATTGCTAAAGTAAGAAAATGAGAACGTATTACTTCTACAGAAATTGAAGGAAAGCAAATATGACTGGGGTTTAGTATATTTGGGGTAGGTAAGGTGCAGAGAGTGAAAGGTGATGGGGCTTATTTCAGCAAAGTTCAGAGTTTAGATAACTTTAACCACAAGGAAGTTACTTTTTGAACTTTTTTTAATAGTAATGGAGACTGTTTCTTGCCAAGAAATCTTTTTCTCAGAATTAATTTGGAGATGTTTAATGACTAAAAAAAAGCAAATATGGCAAAATGTTATGGTTTTCTTAACCTGAATAGTGGTTTTTAAACAGTATTCTTTATACTTTTATGTTACATTTTAAATTTGTGTAATAAAAATATAAGAGATGCAGTTTGATGGATGCACAACCATTTCTGCAATTAATTAAATAAATAAGGGCTGCCACTTTCTGCTTTTATGTCTCCAGTATTGTTTCTGTGAGGAAACATCATAGGAGATCCAGAAACAGACTTTGCCTTAACTCTAAGTAAGCAGAGACTTTATGAGTTAAAGATGGCCTGTCAAAGCAGAGCTAAAGTAATGATAGGATTTCTTACTTATAACAATTCACAATGTTACAAATTTATAGTAGTTGGAAAGAGTCATATAAAAATTATAGGAAGGGAACTGGGCACTCCAATAAATACCCAAAAGTGCTTTTCTACCTACTGAAATGTCTTTCTTATATAAGCATCATTGATAGAAATCATTTCCACTACTGACCTGAGTCCTAGGTTTCTGCAGTCAATAGATATTGTCTAAAGACTACCGCAAACCAAACTTTCATTACCAAGTACAACCTCAGTTTCTGAATACATATGGTAATATAGAGTTAGTACTTTTCCATTGTACTTTTCTGCTAAATCTCTAAGTGTAAGCCAAAGACACAATAAAGTAAGGCTCATGCCAATGCTGGGGGAGCTTGTCTTCTGAAGCATGAACCAGCTTTATTACCGAAGGTAACTCTTTCCCTCTCCCCTCCAATAAATTTAGGTCTGTGTTTCAGAGTATGAAGATTAGACATTCCTCCACAAAAACAATATAATGGACTTCTCAGTATTTAGCTGTAAAATTACCCAAATGCTTAGTGGCCCTCAATTATCCATGTCATTCCAAGTTCTTCTCTACCAAACAGAAATGATACAAAATTAAAAAATGGCTATGCATGAGCAATTAGGAATGCCTCTATCAGATTCTTTCCAGTGACTTCACTTCCTCAGAAATGGTGACTATGACATTGACCCATTGATTTCTGACTCATGGTGAAATATTGATCTGTCCTCAAAGGTGATGCATTGAATTTTTAAAAAACACAATAATTTTCCTATTTTAACAAAACAGAAGAAAGTGTCCTTCCCCCATGAGTACAACAGGCCCATGTTTCCTATCTCTAGAATATCATTTATTGCATAGTTTTACAGGCAGCCAAGTTTTGTTTTTACATCTCTTTCTTCACCATGGATGCCTTGAGCAGACAATCTGACTAAGGATTATTCACCTTCCTAAACTCAGCATTTAACACATTGCCTGTAACAAAACAGAGTCTCAGAAAATGTTAACCAACCTCCATTGGCTTGGAACCATCTCTTATTTCAGAAGAGTTTGACTTTATGGAAAATTATTGCTGAGTCAGATATTGGCAAGGGCCATTTATATCCTATTGGCAGGTGGTTCTCTCCTCCATTTCAAAGGTGTTCTTTCAAAATAAATCTGCAGAGAGCAGAGCTCAGGTGTTGACAGCCAGCTGGACATATCCATTTTCATCAACTGCAGAACATGCAACGTGGTTAGAGGTGTGAGTTGAAATTAATATAATTTTTTTCCAGTTCCTAACACTGAGAAGGGAGAAAGCTTAAAATTAAAATTTTAATATTTGGTGAAAACATAATGAATTTATAATATTCCAAAATAAATAAGCATTGTCAAAATAGTTTTGCTAGTATTCCTTTTAAGTAATTAGTGTACTAAACTTTTCCAAAACAGAAACTGAAATAGAAGAGTAAAGGGTCTGCACTTTCTGTTTTTCTTCTAATCATCCAGCTACAAACCCACAATGAGCTTTCCTCATTAGTTTTGCCACGTGGAGAAATATAACTGACTGAGGTGACAGAGCAGTTACACTTTCAAAAGTGGTATCCTAAATTCACTTTAGTTTCTATTTTCCTTTTTCTTCTCATGTGATAGTGATCTGTGTGCCCTTTAACCACTCACTACAAAACTAATAAACAAAAATACCTTAAAAGGTAACAGGTCTGAAGCTCTACGACACCTAAAACAAAGGGAATGTTAATATCTTTACTCAGGAATATGTTATGTAAGGTATTCTAGAAAATTAAGGTCCCAACTGCCACACATTAATATGCATTGTTTTGGTTGGGAAAATGAGACAGTCAGGTTTGAGATATTTGTTGTGGTTTTAATGAGAGGAGAAAAGGAAGGAATGAAGCTAAAAACAAAGTTGCATTAAAAACCCATAGAGGTTTTAGAGAACCAGAGGAATACAAATTAATCTTAAGCATAAAAGAACTGGCCCAGAAAGGCAACTCAAGAAGTGGAGAAAAGAGGAGGGAAATTCCAAAATTCCTTCACCATATGTGCAAACCACATTCTCTACAGAATCTGGAATGTGATTCATGATTTTAAAATGACTTTGGTCTGTTTTTTCCTACTTATAAAAGTAATAATCAACCTGCATGAAAAATGTTTAAAGAGTAACTTACACTTTATTTCAATCTCCAGAGATAACACCTGTGAATATTGTATTATATTTCTTTGTTACCGTTCGCTCGGCTGGTGCTGGCTAGCTGTTCGAGAGGTAAGTGACGGCGGAGCCCCGGGATCACACAGCCCGGAAACACACAGTAACCGCTCCGGAGACGCAGGCTCGTGGTACAGGTCTAGTTTATTGAGGAAGTGGTACAGCTTATATAGGCAGCGGTGAGGGCTTGAGGTGGTGTGTCACTTATGGATAGGCTACGGGGGCTGGGGTAGTTTGAAGCGGCTGCTGATTGGATGAGGCAGGTTTCAAGTTGGCACACACGGGCTTCTCTGGCGGGAAAATGGGAGGAAGAAGGGCGGTGCTGTTTGCGGTAGCCATTATGCATGCTCAGCGGCCATTTTGGCTAGATGTTACTTGCTAGCGAGCGCACCAACATTTCTTCCCAGATATAAACACATATGCATGTTTTATATATTTGGAATACAGAATTTTTGTGTCCTACATTTACTTTATTTTCTCCAGTGCCATTAAAAGTTCTTTTGATGCATTTTTATATGGATATACTTTTTGTGTACTCAAATGTTTTATTGATGTTGAATATTTTTGTTATTTCCAATGAGAGCAAATTATTTTTAAAAGCCATTGGTAACTCAGAATCATCCAAAACTAGAAGCAACCAAGATGTCACTCAATAGGTAAATGGATTCATTCATACAAATCTATTCAGCAACAAAAAGAAATGAGCTATATCAATCCATACAAAGACATGGATGAATATGAAATACATATTGCTAAATGAAAAACTACTACATTCTGTATGATTCCAATTATATTACATTCTGGAAAGGCAATAGCTATAGAGATGGTAAACAGATCAGTGGTTACCAGGATTTCAGGGTTAGGAGCAAGGGTTCAAGGTGATCACAGGGAAATTTTTAGAGTGGTGAAACTTTTCTGAATGACATTATAAATTTGGACACTTGGCACTATGCATATGTCAAAACTATAGAACTTTATAGTTCAAAGAATGAGCATTAATATATGCAATAATAATAATAATATTAATTTAAGAGTCAAGGTCTCAGGCTGGAGTACAGAATGCTGCCAAACAACCTAAATGTATTATAAATGTATGAAACAACTTCATTGAAAACAGTGGGGAGGGAAAAGTCCTGACCTAAGTAACTTTGTAATTGAGTGGAGTTTGTAAGACGAAAGGCATGGACTGACAATTCTGAAACTACTAAGAATGTATACTGCAATTGAACAATTAAATAAATGGATGGTGGGTGATGGGAATCAGGTTTCTCACTGTTGGAATGGGACGTTACAGATAAACAAGCTATGGAGTCTAAAATGATCCATGGAATAATGGACTATAGTTGGAGACATCAGTAAAAATCCATGATTAGCCTGATATAGATACAGGTCGTTACATATAGCAATATTTATAGATATGCGTACATACAAAGGTTATTTTTTTCTTACTCTGACAGGTAAGAGGGCCTGGGAGCAACAACACTCTGAGAGTAATAGCATACCTAATGTACAGATCATGGTCTTTAATACCATTCCTCAACAAAATGAACCAGGGCTCCTTGGAGGAGTGGCTGGTTCTAGGACTGAAGCAGGAATTATACAAGATGAACTTGGAGTATCTTGTAGTATAAGAAAGTAAGAAGGTACTTCAATATATACAATGATGAGGTATGTAAAGGAATCAGGAGCCAGCTAAAAGAGATCCCAGTAGCCAAAGCTGGAACAATTTGAGTGAGAAAATACAGTATCAGATTATAAACTAAAGCATAAAATAAATATCTAGGAGTATATATTGTTATAAATAAATGGTTGAATTAATAAATATGGGGTTTATAGACCAATCTTCCTTGAATAAGATTCCAAATGCCTAATGTAGATATTTTGCCCTCAAGGTAAGTGTATAACTCCCTACTCCTTAAGTGTTAACTACATGGAGTAACTTACTTCCAAAGAGTACCATATGGAAAGGGGTGGGAGGAAGAGTAAGTGACTTCACACTGGAGAAATCTAAACAAAAAATACACTACTTTGGCCAGGTAAACAAGGTTAACATTAACAGTGATAAGTCATGTTGACAATATGTACCCTTGGCATGATGTGATGAGAATGGCAATTTACTTCTGTGGTCATCTTCTCCAAAATCCAGAACTACAGTCTAACCATGAGGGGAAAAAATCAGACAAATTCCAATAAAGGGACATCCTAAAAAATACCTGGCCAGTACTCCTGAAAATTGTCAGGGGCATGAGAATAAGGAGAGTCTGGATGTGTTCACTTCATCTGAGTTATGAGTTTATAACTTAGAAGAGCCTAAGGAGATATGACAACTAAATGGAATCCTGGAATAGTAAAAGGATAGTAGGTAAAACTAAGGAAATCTGAATAAAGTATGGGCTTTAGGTAATAAGAATATATAAATATTGGTTCATTCATTGTGACAAGTATACCATAGTAATATTGATGTTAATAATAGGGAAAACTGGGTTTGGGAATAGATGGAAACTCTCCTAACCATCTTTGTAACTTTTCTGTAAATCTAAACCTATTCCAAAGTATGAAGATTATTTTAAAAGCCATAAGGGACAATATTTTTGCAGCATAGTGTTCTCCCAGTTTGTGATTATTTTCTAATAACTGGAATTCCTGATTAAAAGCAAATGTGGCTGGTGGGAGGCGTGGGGGGAAGATAAGATGGCAGCAGAGTAATGCACTCCAAGCATCAGCTCATCCTACATGGCAGTTAGTAATCAGCCAGAGCTATCTAAATCATCTGTTTGTTGGTCCCAGGAGACCAGAAAAGCATTCTGCAATATCCTTGGAAAACAGAAGGCGGAAACTGCCCATCTGCCATGGATATTCTCGAGTAGAGCACACCACACTGCAGAGGCCAGTGCCCATCCCCCACTGGTGGCAAAAGCTGCCTCACGAGCTATTCCTTGGCTGAAGAGGAAGCTCCATTTCCCAAAAACAGGTGAGGACAAGACAGGCACCAATTTCAGCTACTGATTAATAAATTCAGCTGGCTAAACTCCATTCCTAAGAACAGCTAAAGTATTAACCTGTCCAAGTCAGAAAGAGGCCAGTAGCCTCCATTTTAGCTTTGTCCCAGACATGAGGGGAAGTGGGACTGATTGAAAATCACAGTGAAGGTAGGAACCAGGTCAGATTGCAGCTTTAGTCTAGGCTCCAACCCTACCTCTGGCAGAGGAAAAGCTGGAGAGACCTGTACCAACCTCTCCAGACAACTTCAGGTGCTTTCAGCCTACACAGACTAGACTGGTGGGCACACCAGAGGCGCCTTTCTTGGCCCTGGCATGGGAGGAAGAGGGCTGGTTCTTCATCAGTCTACGTGAGAAACAAAACTACAGTTTTGACTCACACAGCTTAGTTTGCTGCTCATACTTCCATCTCCATCCCTGCCCAGAAAGGAGAGGAATTGGTGTAAAGATTCATCATCCTCTCCAGGCAAGTACAGAAAGTCTTGGCCTGCACAACTTGTATTACTGCACACAGCTTCAGCTCTGTCCCTATAACTGGCAGGGAAGAATAGTGGAAAAAGCTTCATCAGTTCCAGGGCCAACCCTGGCAGCTCAACCTCCATGACTTACAGTGCCAACCTGATCTTCAACTCCTGTTCTGCAACCAGCAAGGGAGAAAGAGCAAGAAAAGAGATGAAAAAGAGGTGAAAAAATTTCAAATTAGCTAAACATGAGCCACTGTAAAGTTCCAAATTAATTTGAACCAAGTATCACAGCTGGGCTATGGCAAAAAGCCAATCAAATAGAAAGCCATAGACTCAAGAGAGAAAAGGGACCAAGAATAAATACATCTACTAATAGTAAATCAGATGCCAAGACACCAACAAAAAATTACAATGCATATCAAGAAAGAGGAAGATATGGCCCAATCAAAGGAACAAACTAAGCCCCCAGATGACATAAAGGTGTTGAGACAACTAATCAAAGATGTCTAAACAAACCTCCTTAATAAATTAAATGAGATGGCTAAAGAGATAATAGGACATCAAAAAGATATTGGGGTAGCACAGAGAAGAATTTGAAGGCATACATAGAAAAATAACAGATCTTATGGAAATGAATCACAATAAATGAAATAAGAAATATATAAATGTATTGGAGGCATATAATAGCAGAATTGAAGGTGCAGAAGAAAGGATCAGTGAGCTTGAATACAGGGACTATGAAAGGAAACATACAAAAGAACAGTTGGAGAAAAAAATAGGAAAAAGTGCACAGGGTCTCAGAGAACTAAATTAGAGCAAGAGATGTGAAAACATACATGTTATGGGTTTAACAGAAGAAGAAGAAAAGGGAAAAAGGGGCAGAAGGAATATTTGAAGAAATAATAGTAGAAAATTCACCAACCCTATTGAATAAATAGAAATAAACCTACTCCAAGACACATGCTAATTAGAATGTAAAATGCCAAAGATAGAGAATCATGAGAGCAGAAGGAGAAAGTACATACAGGGGACAACCAATAAGATTAATTGCTGATTTCTCATCAAAAACAATGGAAGCAAGAAGGCAGTGGTATGATACATTTAAGATACCAAAAGGTAAAAACTGCCAGCCAAGAATCTTATATCCAGCAAGATTGTCTTCAAAAACGAGGGCAATTTTAGAATATTCACAGATAAACAGAAACTGAGAGAGTTTGTAATGAAGAGACTGGCTTTGGAGGAAATACTAAAGGGAGTGCTATAGACTGAAAAGAAAAGACAGTAGAGTGAGGCTTGGAAAAGAGTCTAGAAATGAAGTAACTAGTGATATTTTTTTAAAAGTGGTGAAAACAAGATATGACAGATAAAAATGAAAGACCAAATGGGTGAAGTATGAAATGCCTTTAAAGTAATAACATATAATGTTAATGGATTAAACTCCCCAATCAAAAAACAAAGACTGGCTGAATGGATAAGAAAATAAAAGTGATATATATGCTGTCTACAAGAAACCCACCTCAGACACAAGTATACCAAAACATTGAAAGTGAAAGGCTGGAAAAAGATATTCCACTCATATAGTAACCAAAACAAAAAAGCTGGAGGAGCTATATTTATATCTGATGAATTGGACTTTAATAGCAAAGGTGATATTGGAGACAAGGAAAGTCATTATATACTAAAAAAGGGGGCAATTCACTAGGAGGAAATAGCAATCATAAATGTATATGCACCTAACCAGGATGTCCCAAATTACATGAGGCACACACTGGCAAAACTGAAGGGAGATATAGATGGCCCTACAACAAGAGCTGAAAACTTCAATAAACCACTCTTATCATTGGATAGATCATCTGGGCAGAGAATCAACAAAGAACCAAAAAGCTTGAATAATATGATAAACAAACTAAACCTAATAGACATATACAGAATTTTGCACCCCAAAACATTAAGCTATACATTCTTCTCAAGTGCTCATGGATCTTCTGTGGGATAGACCATATGTTGTGTCACAAAGCAGATCTTGGTGGCAGACTTGGCCCAGTGGTTAGGGCATCCGTCTACCACATGGGAGGTCCGTGGTTCAAACCCCGGGCCTCCTTGACCCATGTGGAGCTGGCCCATGCACAGTGCTGATGCACGCAATGAGTGCCCTGCCATGCAGGGGTGCCCCGCGTGGGGGAGCCCCACATGCAGGGGATGCACCCTGTAGGGAGAGCCACCCAGCGTGAAGGAAGGTGCAGCCTGCCTAGGAATGGCACCGCCCACACTGAGAAATGACACAACAAGATGACGCAGCAAAAAGAAACTCAGAATCCTGTGCTGCTGACAACAACAGAAGCGGACAAAGAAGACGCAGCAAATAGACACAAAGAACAGACAACCGGGGGGAGGGGAAGGGAGAGAAGTAAATAATAAATAAATCTTTTAAAAAAACAAACAAAGCAGATCTCATTAAATCCAACAAGATCAAAATTATACAAAGCACTTTCTCTAATCATAATGGAAAAAATCTGGAAATCAACAACAGGCAGAAAAAGGAAAAATTCACAAATCTATGGGAATCAAACAATACATTCTTAAATAATCAGTGAATCAAAGAAGAAATTGCAAGGGAAATCAATAAATATCTCTAGATGAATGAAAATGAGAAGACAACATATCAGAACATATGGGATGGAGTGAAAGTAGTGCTGAGAAGAAATTTATAGCTCTCAATGGTCACAATTAAAAAAGAAGATCTAAAGTAAAAAACCTAACGACATACCTGGAGAGACTAGAAAAAGAAAAGAAAACTCTGCCCAAGCAAGTAGAAGGAATGAAATAACAAATATCAGAGCAGAAATAAATAAAATTGAAGGGAAAAAAACAATAGAGAAAATTAACAAAATCAAAGTTGTTCCTTTGAGAAGATCAATCAAACTGGCAAACCCTCAGCTAGACTGAAAAGAAAAAAAGAATATGCAAATAAATAGAATCAGAAAGGAAAATGGAGACATTATTACTGACTCCATAGAAATAAAAGTGATCATAAGAGGATACCATGAACAACACTATGCCAACAAACTATAAAATGTAAATGAAAATTCCTAGGAATGTATGAAAAACCTATGCTGACCCTAAAAGAAATATAAGACCTCAACAAACCAATCACAAGTAAAGAAATTGAGGCAATCATTAAACAACTTCTCAGAATGAAAAGTCCAAAACCAGATGACTTCACAAGTGAATTCTACCAAGCATTCAAAGAATATTTAATAACAATCTTACTCAAAAATTCAAACCTTGAACAGGAAGGAATGCTATGCTCACTCTATGAAGCCAGTAATGCCCTAATACAAAAGTCAAATAAAGATATGAGAAAAGGAAATTACTGACCCATTTCCTTAATGAATACAGTTGCAAAATCCTCAACAAAATACTCACTAATTGAGTCCAACAACACATTGAAAGAATCATTCATCATGATCAAGCGGGTTTTATCCCAGGTATTCAAGGGTGGTTCAATGCAAGAAAATAAATTGACATAATATACCACATTAATAAATTAAAGAAGAATAATCATGTGATCATCTCGATTGATTCAGAAAAGGCATTTGACAAAATCCAGCATCTTTTCTTGATTAAAAAAATCCAAAAATAGGAATTGAAGGAAACTTCCTCAACATGATAAAGGGCATATATGAAAAATCCACAGCTAACATTGTACTCAGTGCTAAAAGACTGAAAGCTTTCCTGTTGTTTTCAGGAAATAAGACAAGGATGCCCACTGTAACCAATGTTGTTCAATAGAGTGCTAGAGGTTCTAACTACAGAAATTAGGCAAGAAAAAAAATAATAAAAGTCATCCAAATTGGAAAGGAAGGAGTAAAACTTTCACTAGTAGCAGATGATATGATCCTTTACCTAGGAACTAAAAAAAAATCTATAATGAAGCTACTAGAGCTAATATATGAATTCAGCAAGGCAGGATACAAGATTAATATGCAAAAAAAAGTGTTTCTATACCCTATTACTGAGCAATCTGAGTAGGAACTCAAGAAAAAATCCATTTGCAATAGTGATAAAAAGAATCAAATATTTAGGAATACATTTAAACAAGGAAGAAAAGCACTTGTATTCAAAAACTACAGTGCATTACTAAAAGAAATCAAAGAAGACATAAATTAAAGGAATAGGAAGGAAAAATCATGGGTGAGAAATTTGGAGAAGAGTTTAGAAATGAAGATTATTAGGAAGGCTAAAGTAAAGGATAAGAAAACAGATAATAGTCTGTCATCTCTGTATAACAACAGAGAACCTCAAGACAAAATGGATGAAATAAGTAATGTCTTTACAGTAATTTCACTGAATGTTAATGGATTGAACTCCCCAATTAAAAGACATAGACTCCAAGAATGGATAAAAACATGTGAGCTGTCTATATATTGTCTACAGGAGAGCCACCTCAGACATAAGGACACAACCAGGTTAAAAGTGAAAGGTTGGAAAAAGGTATTCCATGCAAATAGCAAACAAAAAAAGAGCTGGAGTAGACCAGGTAAATATAAAATAGCAATATTATAGTATATAAACAATAATTACTCAGTGCAGCTAGCAAATTGTTCCTGTGATCTGTAAGTTTCTTCATGTAAAATAAACTTACTTTTAATTGAGGAGGCCTGGAGAAGAAATATATTTTTGGATACTTCATTTTCCTTTAGCCCTTTTTTATGCATACTTATTAATTAAAATAATCCATCTGGATCAACAATGATTTAGCATGACTACTATTGAACAAGATTTTGAGTTTTTCTGCCCCATAAAATTATGAGTTGGCATATTGTTATCTGCTGTAATTCATTCCAGTAAGATTTGAAAAATTCCCAAATCAGAATTTGATTATTCAGAAAGAATTATGGCCTAAATGGAAATTAAATAACTAAATCAATAATTTATTTATCATTAGAGATTATTATGTTCAATAGTTACAGTTGTAATATAAAAATTAGAATTATGTTATAATTTCTATTAGAATTGCTATTTACATTTATAAATGTTTGTTGCTATATCTATTTCTTATAATTGATTATATTAAATCTAACCTGGCCTTTGCACTCTTTTAAAATTTGCAATTTCTTTCAATCTATTTTTCTATTTATTTTACAATTTTAGAATAAAGTTCTTTTTAACAGTTAAAAAAAAGCCATTGATTATACACTTTGGGTAAATCATATGGTGAGTGAATATATCTCAATAAAACTGCTTAATGAAAAACAAATAACTGTGCAAGAATAGCCAGAAATAACAGCTATATACAGCAGAGGAAACAGAGAGATTGAGAGGGGAGGAATTTCCTTGTTCATTTGTCTGTTTTTTATTATTATTATTGTAATAATGAAAATACTTTAATAATGATTGAAGTGAGGAATGCACAACTATGTGATTATACCAAATACCATTGATCTTACACTTTGGATAAACTGTATGCTTTATTGACATGTGTCAATTAAATTGATTTGTTTAAAAAATTAGGCTGGGTTGGGGAAAAATACACCAAATGTAAGTTATGGACTGTAGTTATTAGCAATATTTTGACAATGTTCTTGCATATTTGTAATAAATGTACCACAACAATGCAAGGTGTTGTTGGTGGGGTGATGTATGGAGCCCTTTATGATATATGATGAACATGTTATGCATGTTTATTTTATGATACACTTATTATTTATGTATATTCGTGCATGAATGCTATGCTTCAATTAAAAATAAATAAATAGTGGAATAACATTCCATGTTCATGGATGGGAAGACTAAATATGGTTAAGATGACACTTCTATCCAAATTAATATAAAGATTCAATGCTATCTCGATAAAAATTCCAACAGCCTTTTTTAAAAGACATAGAAAATCTAATTATCGAATGCATTTGGAAGGGTAAAGGGCCCCAATAGCCAGAAACATCTTAGAAAGGAAAAATGAAGTTGGAGAACTCTCACTTCAGGACTTTAAAGCATATTACTTAGCTACAGTGGTAAAAAAACAAACAAACAAACAAAAAACAGCATGGTGCTGCATGAAGACAGACAGAATGACCAATGGAATAAAATCGAGAGTTCAGAAATATTCTCTCATATCTATGGTCAAGTGATTTTTAACAAGACTGTCAAACCCACCCAACTGGGGCAGAACAGTCTATTCAATGAACAGTGCTGGAAGAACTGGATATCCATACCCAAAAGAAAGAAAGAGGACTCCCATCTCACATCTTATACAAAAATTAACTCAAAATGGATCACAGACCTAAATATAAAAGCAAAAACCATAAACATCCTGGAAAAAAATGTAGAGAAACATCTTCAAGACCTGGTGGTAGTTGGTAGTTTCTTAAACTTTACACAAAAAAACATGAGCAATGAAAGAAATGGATAGATAGGCCCTCGTCGAACTTAAAACACTTCAGGATTGAAAGCTGGAACACAGACATTTGCACACTGATGTTCATAGTGACATTATGCACAATTGCCAAATGGAAACAACCCATGTACATCAACCAATTAATGGATAAACAAAATGTGGTCTATATGTACAATGAAATACTAAGCTACTATAAGAAGAAAGGAAATTAAGACATATACGATAATATGGATGAAATTTGATGACATTGTGCTAAGTGAAATAAGACACAAAAGGACAAATATTGTATCACTTTACTAATATGAACTAAATATAAAGAATAAACACAACTCAAATGTGGCCAGTCTCGAAGCCAAACTCAGCATGTAAATGCAATGCCTTCCCCCCAGCGCGGGACATGACACCCGGGGATGAGCCTCCCTGGCAACGAGGGACCACTATCAACTACCAACTGATGATGCAACTGGAAAAGGACCTTATACGGAAGGTTCAATGCGGATCAGCAGAATATCCATGTCTACATAAAATACCATGACTTTAAAATGCTGTTTGACCTAAAGTAAGGGGGAAATGGAAAGGAGAAATGAGTTTATATGACTACGAGTTTCTAAAAAAGAGTCTGGAGGCTGGCAGAAGGTTTGCCCTCATGCACAACTGAGCAGAGTCAGAGAGACAGATAAAGCAGATACAACCCCCAGATATTGGTTCCTTTGAGGGCTAAAGAGACCCATGGGAGTTATGGTCATGGCCGATGGGGTTAACTACCAGGGCAGATGGCCCCTCTTTGGAAATGGTGTTTATGTGTGATGAATCTGGACTCAGATGGGATCTCCCTTCATAAGACTTTCATGCTAATGTGCTGGAGGTGCAGTTAATGTTGGGGTTTAAGATATATTTAGGGGATTTGAATCTCTGGACTGACAATGTGATAGCCAGATCCTGAGCCTCAACAGACTCCAGCACCTACAATCTGATTTATTGGACTTACCACACTCAGCTAAGATGGAGTTGAAGAAGGACAACCACCACACCATGGAGCCTAGAGTGATTACAACTGAAAATGGGAGGATTGCATCCAGCATCCAGGTGGAATCTGACCCTCCCCTTGACATAGAGGTGCAATGGACACAACCAATCCAATGTCCACATAGAAGAGGTGGCATTGGATTGGGAAAAGTGGACATAATGGACAAAGGGTATGGGGAAAGGCAGGAAGAGATGAGAGGTGGAGGCGTCTTTGGGACATGGAGCTGCCCTGGATGGTGCTTCAGAGGTAATCACCGGACATTGTAAATCCTCACAGGGCCCACTTGATGGAATAGAGGAGAGTATGGGCCATGATGTGAACCAATGTATATGAGGTGCAGAGGTGCCCAAAGATGTACTTACCAAATCCAATGGATGTGTCATGATGATGGGAACGAGTGTTGTTGGGGGGGGGGGGGGAGAGGGGGGGTGGGGGGGTGGGGTTGAATGGGACCTCACATATATATTTTTAATGTAATATTATTACAAAGTCAATAAAAAATAAAAAAATTAAAAAAAAAAAAAGAATAAACACATAGGAATAAAACCTTGACTATAGGTTACTAGGAGATAGGATGAGACTCAGAAAGGGTACTACTGATGCTTAATGTATGTAGAATTTTCAATTATCTTGACCATTAAAGTGTGGAAATGGATAGAGTTAATGGTAATGCATTACAGTGAGTTTAACTTCATAGCTGGTTTATAAATAGGATTGTGGCTGAAAGGGGCATTCTATGGATATTAATGTCATTTAAAGAAAGCTAGAGAATAATCCAGGGTCCGAATAACATACAGAACCTGGAGGCTGATAAGGATTGTGATTAATAATACAAATACAAGAATGTTTTTTTATGAAATAGAACAAATGTATGTCACTATTACAAGGTGATAACATAATGATGCATGGGAAAAATGCAATTAATGCAATTTATGGACTATAATTAACAGCAATATTATAATATTCTTGCATCAATGTCAAAGAAGGTACTATATCAACACTAAGGGTCAAAAATGGGAGCTACCGAATTTTTTCTTTTGGACTAAGGAAAATATTCAAAAGTTGACTGGGGTGATACCTGCAAAACTCTGTGATGAAAGTGAGAACTGCGGAGCATACACTGTGAAGAAAATGTACAAGGCATGGCACTGTATAACAAGGTGAACCATGTGGTCGAAGATGGACTGCGGTTAACAGTACAAAATGAAAGTGTTCTCTCATGAACTGTAACAAATGTACAATGCTAATACATAGCATTGCCAATAGTGGGTGTATGGAAAAAATATACCACATATACACTATGGACCATAGTTAGTGGTAATAGTCTGTTCATGTTCTTTCATAATCTGTAACAAATATTCCACAACAATATCAAGTGTTGGTGGAGGGGTGATGCATGGAAATCTGCACATTATGCACAATTATTCTGTGAGCTCACAACTCTCTAATATAAACAAACAAATAAAAAAGATGAAATGCTTCATATCACCAATATTTGTATATTTTATATGGTTATGTTATTGAGTTTATTGATTACAATAAACTCAAAAAGTACTATATTACTTTATTCATATTTTTCCCATTCCTAGGTATTTTATTTAAAATAATTAGTTGAGTTTAAGGTATATTAGGAGCTTATGCCCCACACTTGTTTCTGGAATTGCAGTATATTATAGAAAGTACCTGGTCTCACATTAAATTTGTCCTTCCAGAAAAAAAGCAAATGAATATTTAAAGGACCATATTGCCACTTATTTTCCATTAACTTTGCACTAATTTAAAATGTCAGTGACAATGTTTGAGAGTCTGTTCCTCTATAGCTGTCCTGAATGAATAAAAGTGACACGGATCTTGAATCTTCTTTAGAGAATATGATGTTGGGGATTGAATCATGTCCCCCACAAAAGGCATGATCAGGTCCTAACCCTCGGTGTTGTAGATAAGCCTATTAGTAAATAAGAACTTGGAAGATGTTATTAGTTAACATCTCAACCTGAATGAGAACAGGCCTTAATCCATAAAGCTACAGTTCTTGAAAGAAAAGGAAATTGGACACAGAAGGAGAAGCCACATGAAGCAGCCAGAAGCTGGAAGTCCATGGAACCTGGAGGAGAAAGGCAAAGACATCACCATGTGCTTTGCCATGTGGGAGAAAAGTCAGGAACACCAAAGATTGCCAGTCAGAGGATAACAAGCCCAGGAGAGAGCAACCCTTCTAGTCCCTGAAACTGTGGGCCAATAAATTCTTATTGTGAACCCAACCCACTATATGGTATTTTTTTTAGCAGCTAGAAAACTAAAACATCAACTATGCAAAAATATTACTTTTATTCAACCTAATATAATAATAATTCAGTATAACATAAGCATATGAGCTAGAGTCACACTCTGAATTATTGTATGACTCCACCACTTTCTGACTGTGACTTTGGACAGATTACTTAAATGCTCTAAGTCTCTATCTTCTTCATATGTAAAATAGAATAATTAAATATCCTTACCATAGAGGTTGAGCATAATTAAATGAAGTAATGCAAGGAAATCAATTAAATCAAAACCAGGCACAAAGTTAAGTATTTCATGTCAGTTATTATTTTTCGCTTTTAGTAATTTATTGATTTATTCAGCTATTTATGGATAGTCAACTGTCTGTCAAGCACTATACAAGGTTCTGGAGACACAGTGGTGAACAACACACATTCCCAACCTCAAGGAGCTTACACTCTAGCAGTAGAGTCAAAGAGGTACACAAGAAATTGCAAAACTATATGATAAGTGAATGAACAGGCTAAGAACAGGCTGTTGTAGAAGAATGTGGCAAGATCAAGAAAGTCTCCTTGGGGAAAGGGACAACTGTGCTGGAATCTGAAGGATTTGTAGGAGTTAGCCCAGACATATGCTGCTCAGAGGCAGTTCTTAAACACTTACCAGCATACCACTGCTTTAGCCAATCAAATATCGAGGAGGTAATGGAAAGGAAGACAAAGAGCATCATGAATATGGGAAAATGAAAGTAGTTTGACCTGGCTAGAGAGTGAGGAGGTTGTGAGGATAAAGAGATAATTGGGTGGTGTTGCAGGGACAGTTACCAGACATTGTATGTCCTCCCATGGTCCACTAGGTGGACTGTGAGAGAGTGTGGGCTATGATATGGACCATTGACCATGAGGTGCAGCGGTGCTCAGAGATGTATTCACCAAATGCAATGAATGTCTCATGATGATGGAGGAGATTGTTGTTATGGGGGGAGGAGTGGGGTGAGGGAGTGGGAGGTATATGGGGACCTCATATTTTTTTAATGTAATATTAAAAAATAAATAAAGACACACAAAAAAGAGACATAATTGGGGACCAGATCATTTAGCCCTTTATAAGCCAAATTGGACTTTAGAAATTATCCTGAGGGCAACGGGAAGTCACTGAAAGGTATAGAGCAGAAGATGGGAAATGGTTTGCATGTTAGAAAGATGCCTACTGACTATAAGTGACAGTGTGAAATTGGAAATAGATGCAATGTGATTAAAATCTTATCTGTGACATTAATTATTTGGATTAAATCATTGTCTTTTCCCTTACAGGGTGGAGTAATTGAGGTATCATTAGCAGTTAATATATCAAAATGTTTTTATTTTTCTTTTAAAATTCTACCTAGATTTTTTTAAATGACTTTTATTTTTTACAAACTCATAAAACAATAGGCTGTGTCTTGGGACGTTAGACAATTTAATTGCATTTCTAACAGTTCCTAAAAAGTTCTCTCATTCTCAACCCTATATTCATGAGAGGACAAGACCAGAAACAGTGAAATCAAGAGGTTGTTGCTGGAAACAAGGTGAGAGATAATAGTCATCTGAACTTGGGAGTTGTGACTTTGTTGAAGGAATTTGAAAAATATTTAGAAGGTAGTTCATGGTGATGGAATACATGAATAGAGTGAGGAAAAGTAAAAGGAAACAACAATGCCCAGATATCTGGCTGGTCAGTGGTTACTTACACTGGAAAATAGGAACCTCAGAAGAAATAGTATTTTGGGACCAGAATAATAGAGACAGTCCAAGGTACTGGGGGGCATGGACATAGAAGAGGGAGAGGAGTGGGTTCAACTTGTTGATTTTGAAATATTTTTGTAAGTTCTAAGAGGAATTTGCAGTAGGCAACCATGTATGCGAGTCTGGAGCACAGGAGAAAAAGCAAAGAAAAAGCTTCTTAAAAAAAAAAAAAGGCAGGGGAAGTCTTTGTTCAGAGAGGCTGAAGACTAAGCTGATGAGTGAAGCTTTATGGAGCCAAAAAAAAGTTTTAAAGAAGGAAGAAGAACTCAGTGGTGCCATGTGCTGTAAGGAGGTCAAGAAAGATAAGGACTGAAAACTATCTGTTGGATTAACAGTAAGGCTCTCCTTAGCAGCCAGGTACAGAGCCATTGCTGTAGAAAGACCGTGACAAAGGTCACATAGTAGAAGTAAAACCAGCAAAGGTAGACTATTTTTAATTTTAACTTATGCTTTCTGCTCAGCAAAATAAGCCACAGATGTCCTTTCTGACAAGGGTATGCCCTAGTCCAGGACTTCCACCAAAGTATGCCTTACAGCAAATAGGAGGAGTGAACATCTGCAAGTCTAAGGACATAGATTGCAGAAATTACAAAATTTCTCTAGATCTATCTTAATAATTGTTCTAAATTTATGTTTGTTACAATATGAAAATAGTCATTTTCTTGCCCTGAAATTTTTTTTGAAAACTGATACTGCCAGGAAAACGTAGCATGTTTATTCTGTGGCTTCGGGAACTTTCTACGAATTCTTATAAACCATAATTTGAGAAGCGAGGGCTGAATTAAGTCCTGTGTAGGGAAATCCACTTAGATCTCTGAGGTTGTTTTACAGTTTATTATGAGAAATGATGCAAAGAATAGGAAGCAACTTAGGAAGGCACTGTTGTCCTAGAGAACAATAGTGGACCAAGAGTCTGGAAATCAGGTTCTAGCCCTGGCTCAGCATCTACTAGTAGTACAAATTTGGGAGAGTACCTTAAAAACTCTGAGCTTCAGTTTCCACTTCTGTGCAATGGAAGAGTTAATTTGCAAGGTGAGTAAGTCTTTCCAATCTTAATTATTTTCTTTGTTTGCCAATGAAAATGTTAAATAAGCTGAACAGAAAAGAACAGTGAATAGTTGGCATTCTTAGAGTCACTGCTAAATGTAACTATTTCAAAGAGTTTTATAAGGTTTCGAAAGGTCTTCAGCATGTGTGAATTCCTACTACGATGCAGATCTACATGTGCCTTTTTCAGCAGTAAGTTTTCATGAAAATGGTTCACTACTCAGAAATCATTTCCTGGCATAAAATATGCATCAAAGCAAAAGAAATGGCATACCTCCTATCGTTGGCATTTTCACAAGTAGAACATTCTTAAAATTCACAAGAACCAATATTTCTATTCAGTTAACAAATGTTTGCAATTAAATATATTATACCTTTGGGTAATATAGAAATGAATGAGACATAATCCCTGTACTCAAGGGTTTCACAATATTGAAGGAGAGACAGAGTAATAAAACCATAAGAAAAGGCAGAATAAAATATATAACATGATGTAGATACAAACCACATGCTCAAGGAATGGTTGATTTTGACTAGTCTTTTGATGGAGGAGATGGAATTGTTTGCCCAGTCCTACTGAATAGTTTTCTATTGGTAAAGAAAGGATGAGGATCATGTCTGGATGATGAAACAATTGGAGCAAAGAAAAAGACATGTGAAAGTGCATAGTATTTACGAAAAACAGTGGGTAACATTTGAAGAATTGGACAGAGAGAGGTGAAAAGAAAATAAAAAAGGTGTGTTCAAAAGGTTGTGTTGGCATCAGATCCTAGAGGCTATTGAACTTGAATTCAGTGGTGTCTAAAGTGCCATGCAACCTCCTAAGGAATTAAAAGTGATCCACAGAGGCATGAAAAACATCATTTCTATTTACTTTTTAAATCTCTTTCCTTTTAAATTTATAACCCTGTATATATATCAGAATATACATAATACATCAGTGTTAATATATTTAGTATATGTGTTTTATAAATAAATATATAAATCTATATACAAAGGATATATAGTCAAACAAATTTTTTTGATAGGGTACATAATAAAATCTAGAAGCCACTGCTATAGACATTAAGGAACTATGGAAGATTTAAACAGAGAGTATTGTGATTTGATCTGAATCAGAGGAAGATAATCATGCAGCAAGGTGAAAGAATAGATTATTGATGAGATACTAGAGGCAGTTGGATAGGAGTTAGAAGACTGGGGCTGAAATCCTGGCTTTACCACTCAGTAATGGTGTGATCACACTTAAATCACACAACCTCATTGACTTTCAAGTTCCCCAGCTGCACATGTGAGCAATAATAACAGAATTTTACAAGAATGAAGTGAGATAATATTTGTGGAAAGACCCAGCCCAATGAGTTATAGTATATGCTGCAGAAATGTTTACTGAATTCAAACATGACCTTGTAATGTACACTAAGAAGTTGATACAAATGACCAGATACAAGATGATGAGGGTCTACAAAAAGGGCAGTGTTAGTGCACTAGAAAGTCAGAATCAATCTAGTTATTTTAGATGAAGAATCAACAGAATTTAATTACTGGTTGTGTGGGGGTATGAGGTCTGGGGTAAGATAAGTTGAATTTGTTTTTAAGTGTCTTTCATGGATGAGTGGAAGGATGGATTTCTACTAACCATAAGAGAACACAGGAAAAAAAGGGGGTGAAAGTAACATGTTGGTTTGATGTATGTTCACTTGGAGGTGCCTGCAGTCCATCTACATGGAGTTTATTAGACTTGTAAATTTAGGTCAGAAATTCAGAAGAGAAATCTGGGCTGTATCTAGGAGGAAGTCTTGTAGTGGGTTGCAGGGTAACCCAACTGAACCTCCTGGCCCAGTTCAGGTTGAAGTCATCCAGAATTTGTGATTCATACAGTTCCCAGCTAGCCAGCTTGCTTCTTGTGGTCAAAAGAGGTGTATGCAGTTGGTATGGCTAAATTCTAGGTCATTTTAATCCCATTTCTTGTGCTATACAGCCACATCCTTGTATACACAGACATAATTTGCAAGTCTCTCATTTATTTATGTGGCATTTGTCTAAGGCTTCTTAGTAAGACAGTCAATCTTCAATCAAAAAAAAAAATTATGCACTCTTTAATTTGTATAAAAATTACCCTGTAGGTGGGCTTGTTGTAAGTATAGATTCCAGGGTTCCTTGCCTGCAAGATCCTGCCTTAGAAGGAATTTACATCTTTATCAAGTTACTCAGACTATTTTAATGTAGGCAGTCCTTTTCCATTGCCAATTTAGAATTTGTAGTATAAGGAATTGAATAGAAATCAAAATAGCTTTGCAAGAAAGTCATTAGGAATCAGTACAACTAACTCAGGTCCCCTTTGAGTTCCTATGGCTATGTGACTGCAATGATTCATGGGAATTTTATCACAACAGAATTTTGTGGTCATAAAGAACTATTCTGTTGGAGTTGTATTCATCCCCTGGCTGTTTTACAACATCACAATACTAGGAAATATATTAAATAAACATTTCTTATAGCCCAGTGAAACTTGTCCTTGTGTTTTATTACAAGGATATTGTTAAGGACATTGATCCTTAACATTGGTCCCCTCTATGAGAACCCTAGAGAGAAATTTCTATCTAGTCTTAGTGTTAAAGATAACTATGGGTAAATGGTTGTGGCTCAAGCAGCCTACCATACCTGCCTACCACATGGGAAGTCCCGGATTCAGTTCCCAGTGCCTCCTAAAGAAGACAAGCAAGACAGCAAGCTGATGTGATGGGCTGACACAAAAAGATGATGCACTGAGATGATGCAACCAAGAGATACAGCAAGGAAACACAATGAGACACAACAAACAGGGAGCAGAGGTGGCTCAAGTGATTAGAAGCCTCCCTTATGGGAGACCCCATGTTCAGTTTCCAAGACCTCCTAAAAAGAAGACCAGCAGACAGTGAGAGCAAACAATGTGGGGGGAGGGAATAAATAAATATAAATAAATAAAATCTTTTTAAAAAGACAGCTATGTTTTTTTCTAAGAATGCCTTCTATTTAATCTGGCATGAAATCCAATTGCCAAAATTTTCTTTTGACATTGCCAGCTAGACCCTTCTGAATCAAATTTCCTGGGATAAAGTGTATGGTTCTTTATGGTATGACTATGCTTTCTATAACAAGATGAGGTATAAATTAATAAACGTGTGTATACTTCTTTCATAGTTTCTGAAGTATGTCACATAGACTACATTATTAAAATCTTTACAGTTATTCTCATTATCTTTTCTTTTAAAGATTTATTTTTTATTTCTCTTCCCTCCCCTCCCCCCCACCAGTGTCTGCTGTCTGTGTCCATTCGCTGTGTGTTCTTCTGTGTCTGCTTGTATTCTTGTCAGTGGCACCGGGAACCCGTGTCTCTTTTTGTTGTGTCATCTTGCTGCATCTTAATAGATGAAGGAATGAGACTCAGAGCAGCTAAATGATTTGCCTGAGAATTTTAATGCACAAATTATGACTCCAAATCCTGTTCTTTTTCTGTTTCTACAAAGAAGAAAAATAATTTTATTATGCTTTTTAATTTATGAAAATGCATATATATTTTCCATAAACTTCACAATCAAATATATACATATTTCTTTTAAATCTTCACAACAATCCTAATAAATAGTTGTTATTATTTATACAAATTTTCATAAATCTGAGACTCTCAGAGATTTCAGGATTCATCCAAAGTCAATCAGAACAAACCATGGAGCTAGGACTCAAATCCAAGACTCCTAGCACCTATTTCTGAAACTATTCATAACATGTATTGGGGTAAACGGATAGTTACCTTATCTGACCACCATCACTACCAGGTAATAGCTAAAAGTGCCATTCCAACATTCTTTTAATTAAATAATTTTATATGTATTACAATACAAAAATTTAGACAGGGTGTTCTGAAGCCATGTGTGTCCTTTACAATATAGTAGTGTAAATGAATATACATTGAGCATAGTTTAGAAAAAGGTAATGCAGAGATTCCAAGAATAATAGGAACACAGAGGTAGGGTACCAGTTATTCTAACTGATGATAGAGAGTTGGGAGGCAGGATCTTTGGCAACCAGCTCTGCCAGCCTCATATCTCACCCAAGGAGGGACTTCCAGACGAAGAAGGAATTCCACCACGTCTGCCTCTTTTACTTCTTCCCTATGAAATGAGAAAAAGAAAAAGTAATGTCAAACTTATGTGTCTCCAATGCTGTTAATTTGTTAAGAGGCTAAAGACCCTTCTAATGTGTCACTTCTCTTAAATCATTATCTGAAAAAGAAGAAAATCACTAAGTAATTTTCCAATATTTTAACAAAAAGACTCCAAAATATATGTGTATGAGCATTCTGTTTGCCCCACTCATCCTAACTATTGTAGCTGCAAGTCATGTTTCCAAGCAGATCGTGCTGATGAGTCATAATAGATTGTGCTGGGGTACAAATGCGAACTAAGTAGAAATGCAGGGCTAATCTGTCAGACCCAACAAAGATAAATATCCCTGCAGTACTGCCATATTTCACAGCATGTAGTGTTGACTATAGATCTTCTGACATGATAAATATTATGGCCAAATGTGGTGGCATTTTGTAACCCTGGGTCTACAAAGAATGGTTGGTCCTTCTCCGATGGGGTCAATTGTGATAAATTGCCCTGCTGAACTCCTCGTGAAATATGACATTTCAGGTTAGCCAGATTCTCTTTGATGTGCATGTCCCATTTAGCCTCAAGACATTTACCAAAGGAACTTTCTAGTTAGAAGGATAAAATGATACCAGATTTGCCCTTCTCATCTTCCTTATTATGTCAGCAACGGAAAAGGAGGTTGTAGAATTTCTGTCAATATTCTGGGAATATTGTAGACATATTTCCTTCTGGAGTAGCTGGAGGTGGGGGGTGCATCATGGGAGAAGAGAGATAAATTAGACGATCTGTTCAATCTCCTGCACTGCTCATAAATTTCCTTTGTATGGAGTGGCCACTCAAGCTTTCTTTTAGATTGTTCTTCCCCATTCATAGAAACATGGATAGTCAAAGAACTGATGCTACTTATTGCTCAAAGGAAATTGTCACTTATCCAGAGCAAGCTAGAAAGATGTTTCCATTCACAGAATCCCTTAAGTGCCTTGCATAAGAAAAACAAGCTTGGAAACTTATGTAGTTCACCCCATTTTTCCAGCTTTTCAAGACTCGTTTATAAATGGCAGTGATGACCAAAGTACATGGCACTTGCAAGCTAATGTGATCGTAACCCTTTTCCAATTAATTCAGCCCTGCTTGCAAGAGTAAAAATGATTGCAATACAGGCTCTGTCACAAAATAATTATGTGACCCCAGGCAAGTCACTGAATTTCTCTGGGCCTTGGGTTTCTCACCTACAAAGTAAAGGTTATTATAGTATTTGATCTCCAAATTTCCTTCCACAGCAAAGATTCTAGTAGGTAGTATAACAAAGTGTCTAAAAGTGCAGACTCTGGAATAAGAATGCCTAAGTTCAAAGCATGAATCCTCCACAGGATAGAGAGTGACCTTGAGCAAGGGATCAAATCTCTCTGTACTCCAGTTTCCTCATCTGTAAAATAGGTACCATAATAATTGCACTGCTTGATAGGGCTGTGATGAGGATTAAATAATTTAATATATGTAAAGGGCTTAGAATCATGGATGGCAGATAGTGAGTTTGTAATAAGTATTAGCTATTATCATACTAGGATTCTATGCTATCAGTACTCAAAAAAAGGTGACCAGTCAAGGACAAGGGCTGTTACATGGCAAAATAATTAACATTTTAAACTAATTCATCTTCACCTATAACTGGGCTCCTACACATGGGCAAATTATTATCAATAAATAACAAGGATAGAGTTATGCATTATTTTTTTAAAAGATTTATTTATTTATTTCTCTCCCTTCTCCCCACCCCCCCCCCCCCCCCGGTTGTCTGTTCTCTGTGTCTATTTGCTGCGTCCTCTTTGTCTGCTTCTGTTGTCAGCGGCATGGGAATCTGTGTTTCTTTTTGTTGCATCATCTTGTTGTGTCAGCTCTCCGTGTGTGCAGCGCCATTCCTAGGCAGGCTGCACTTCCTTTCGCACTGGACGGCTCTCCGTACTGGGCACACTCCTTGCGCGTGGGGCTCCCCTACTCGTGGGAACACCCCTGTGTGGCATGGCACTCCTTGCACTCATCAGCACTGCGCATGGGCCAGTTCCACACGGGTCAAGGAGGCCTGGGGTTTGAACCGCAGGCCTCCCATATGGTAGATGAACACCCTAACCACTGCGCCAAGTCTGCCACCGAGCTGTGCATTATTAATCACTATATTTCTATTTCCTTTTTGAGTTCATGTCACCACCATATTCACAAGTGGTAACACCTTACACTCCTTCCTCTCCTTAATTGATTCTACCCTCATCCCCTTCCCTAATGCAAACACACACTCACATGCTCAAACTTCAAGCATTATATAAATCTCTTTCAATTCCAACTGCCAAATATTTTTATGCCACATCCTTTCCTATCCCTTCTCATTATAATTACACATAGGATACATTCAATAAAGTTCTGTTGATGTTGATATGACAGAATATTTAATACCATAGTGGTCTTCTATTAGTAAATTCTATTTATTATTATTTCAAACATATAAATGCAAGTCATACATCCTTCATTCATTCACTCACACAGCAAATATTTTTGAGAGCTATTTTTGAGGGTCTTAATCCTGTTACTGGAGACCTATATAAATAGAATAAAATTCAGACAGATGGAAAGAATTCAGTAAGAAGCTGAAATCTTTGAAACTGGAAGAGAAGAGTGATGCCAGAATAAACCCCCATGTATATTGCCATGTAACAGGCTGAGAACCAAGAATCACCAGCAGCCAGCCCCAGAATGCCATAGTATTTGGAAAGAAAGCCTTGCTTTGATGATGCCTTAGTTGGGACTTTATTTTAGCCTCAAAACTGTGAGCAAATAAATTCCCATTTTAACCAACCCACGTCATAGTGTTTGCTTGTGCATCCAAAGAAACAAAAACAACTACATAGCCTTAAATGTCACTTCCAGCTCTAATATTCTATGGAACCAAGGCAAAAATAGCTCTCCATGATTAGAGGTTTACGAAATTAAGAATAGGCTGGAAATATAATGCTTTCTAAAATAATGACTAGAAGGATAAGAACAAAATTGCTGCTTCTGGACACTTCAAAGTGGTCAGCTTTGATGCAGATAGATTTTATTATTATCTTGAAGTAAGTTCTGTGTCTCTCTCCTTCCTTTCTTATTTGATGCACTTTTATTTCTTATACTTTTATTATATGGACTGCCATAAAGAGTAAAATATGGTCTGTGTTCTTGGAATATTACATATAAAGAAATTCTAAAGTGATATACTCTTGGCTCCAAATTGATCAATGCATCAACTGAGCAATGACTGACCTGTAACTGAAAAACCATAGACTAAACCAAAAAAAACTATATTTTAAGTCACACATTTTCCTTTGGCTTTATATTCAACAGTGGGTAATTTGCATGTCCTCTCTAAGGCTCAAATTCATAACCTATAAAATGCTGACCTTCACAATTGGCAAGCACAAACTTAGGCTGGATGTTTACTTATATCTAGCAATGCAAAATAAACATTGCTATTCCTTTTTTTTTCAGATGAGACAGCAAAGACTCAGAGAGATTAAAAAACATAGGCTGAAAATATGACACAAACCCCAAAGCGTGACGTGCATTTTGGTGTCATTGTTGTTACTGTTGGATCACTGCACCCAAGATTAGGGTTTTAGGCATGGTTGATTACAGTTTAATAGAAACAAAATAAACTTGGATGATAAGTAGACATTTTTGTACTCCTATATTTGAGATATAGCACATAGGACAATACTTGGCACACAGCAGTAGAGACAGTGAGTAAAGATAGGTGAGTCCAATGATGCACTCACAAAAAGTGCCTGATTACATCATTGCAAAATTAAAGAAAATGCCATGCAGTTTGCCCTCTGGGAACTGTGAGCTATACAGTCCAAATGTATGTAGGCTCATGACTCTGGCTTTTAATTTTGATTAGGCCCATTTATTTTTTTTGCTTGTGTTTTGGATATAAAGTCTAAGAAATCACTACCAAACAGAAGTTCCTCAAGATTCTTCCCCATGTTGTCTTCTAGGATTTTGATAATTCTAGCTCTTATATTTGGATTTTTTTATCTATTTTGAGTTGGTTTTTGTATATAGTATGAGTTAGGGGTTTCACATCCTTTTTTATGCAAAAGAAGATCCAGTTTTCCCAGCACCATTTGTTGAAGAGACTATTCTTTCCCAATTGAGTAATCTTTCCACCTTGTCAAAAACAAATTAGCCATAAATGCGAGGGTTTATTTTTGACTTCTCAATCTTTTCCATTGGTCTAAATGTCTGACCTTGTGCCAGTACATACTGTTTTGATTACTGTACCTTTGTAACAAATTTTAAGGTCAAGAAGTGTGAGTCCTCCAACTTCGTTCTTCTTTTTCAAGATGGTTGTAGCTATTCAGAGCCTCTTACCTTTCCATATAAATTTTAAGTCTGTCTTTTCCATTTCTGCAAAGAAGATGGTTGGAATTTTTATAGGGATTGCATTGAATCTATAAATTGCTTTGGGTATTATTGACATCTTAACAAGATTTTGTCTTCCAATCCATGAACGTGGACTATCCTGCCATTAATTTAGGTACTTTTTCATTTCTTTTAGCAATGTTCTGTAGTTTTCTGTGTACAAGTCCTTTGCATCCTTGGTTAGATTTATTCCTACATTTTTTATTATTTTAGTTGCTACTGTGATTGATTTTTTTTCTTGATTTCTTTTTCCAACTGTTCATAGATTGTGTTTTAAAACATTGCTGATTTTTGGGTGTTGATCTTGTACCCAGCCACAATTGCTGAATTCATTTATTAGCTCTGGGAGCTTTGCTGTGGATTTTCCAGGATTTTCTACATGTAAGATCATATCATCTGCAAATAGGGAGAATTTTAGTTCCTCCTTTCTAATGTTAAGCATTTTATTTCTTTTTAATGCCTAATTCCTCTGCAAGAACTTCCAGCACAATATTGAATAACAATGGCAACAGTGGGCATAATTGTCTTGTTCCTGATCTTCAAGGGAAAGCTTTCAGGCTTTCAGTATTAAGTAGGATGGCTAGCTGTGGGTTTTACATTTATGCCCTTTATCATATTGGAGAAGTTTTCTTCTATTCCTAGTAATCCTAGTATTTTTTTAATCAAGAAAAGATGCTGTATTTTGTCAAATGTTTTTTCTCAATCCATTGAAATTATCATGTGATTTCTTTTTCCTTCATTCTGTTAATGTGATGTATTACATTAATTCATTTTCTTATATTGAACTAGCCTTGCATACCAGGGATAAATCTCACTTGATCATGGTATATAATTCTTTTAATAATGCTGTTTGATTCAGTTTCCTACTATTCTGTTGAATATTTTTGCATCTATATTAATAAGAAACATTGGTCTGTAGTTTTATTTTCTTGTGGTATGATATGAGGATGATGTTGTTGATGTAGATTCAGTTAGGAAGTATTCCTCCTCTTCAATATTTTGAAAGAGTTTTGAGCAGAATTGGAGTTGTCTTCCTGAAGTGCTAGTAGAATTTCCCTGTGAAGCCATTTGGTCCAGGGCTTTTCTTTGTTGGGAGGTTTTCATTTATTGGTTTTATCTCTTTACTAGAAATAGGTTTGTTGATATCTTCTATTACTTCTTGAGTCAAAGTAGGTAGTGTGCTTTTAAGAATTTCCCCATTTCATCTAGGTTATCTAATTTATTGACATTAAATATCCTCTTACAGTCCTTTTTATTTCCAGAGTCAGTAGTAATGCCCCCTTTTCATTTCTGATTTTCTTTATTTGTATCCTCTCTCTCTTTTTCTTTTTCAGTGTAACTAAAGGTTTGTTGTTTTTATTGATCTTTTCAAAGAATCAACTTTTGGTTTTATTGATTCTTCCTATTGTTTTTTCCTTCTCTATTTCATTCATCTCTGTTCTAATCTTTGTTATTTCCTTCCTTCTCCTTGCTTTGGGTTAAATTTGCTCTTCATTTTCTAGTTCCTTAATTTTCAGTTTAGGGTCTATGATTTCACCCTCAGCCTACTTGTATCTTTGACTTTAATGTGAGTCTCTTGCATACAACATATCATTGGGTCAGGATTTTTTATCCAGTCTGCCAATATCTGCCATTTGACTGGAGAGTTTAATCCATTTATATTTAAAATCACTACTGATAATACCAGACTTTCCTTTGACATTTTACTATTTATCCTTTTTAAAGTTCTATACCCTTTTTGCTTCTTACTTCTTCCATTAATTCCTACTTTAATATTTATTTAATTACTTGTGTGTTGTACCATATTGCATCCCTTCTCATTTCTATCTGGATATATTTTCATCTGTTTTCCTTGTGGTTAATATGGGTTAAAATTTAACATCCTAAATATAATGGTCATATTTGGTTCAATAGAATGCACATATACTTTTTCCTGTACTCCTCTGTCCTTTCACCTTTTTTTGTACTTGCTACCACTTATATCTTTGTACATTGTACATCCAAAACCTTTATTTATCTTTGCTCTTTTTTGCATTTGCACCATACAAAGTAAGAAGTAGAGTTACATATCAATCAATACAGTATAATAATATTGGCATTTATAATTACCCAAAAGGTTACATTCACTACAGTTCTTTATTTCTTTATGATGCTTTGAACCACTGTCTAGCATCCTATCATTTCAGTCTGAAGAGTTCCCTTTAGCATTGCCTGTGGAGCAGGTCTAGTGATGAAGTCCCTCAGCTTTTGTTTACCTGATAATGTCTTAATCTTACCCTTGTTTTTGAATAAGAGACTGGCCAGTTATAAAATTCTTGCCTGGCAGTTGTTTTCCTTTGCACTTTAAGTATTTCCACACACTCTCTTCCTGCCTCCATGGTTTCTGATGAGAAATTGGCTCTGAATCTAATCGGGACTCCCTTATACATAACATACCACTTTTTTCTTGCAGCTTTCGGATCTCTCTCCTTGTCCTTTGAATTTGATAGTTTAATCACTATATGATGGGGTGTATTTTTCTTCATGTTTATCCTGTTTGATGAGTTTCCTGAATGTTCATATTCATGTCTTTCCCTAAACTTGGAAAGTTCTCTGTTATTATATCTTTGACTATACCTTCTGCCCCTTTCTCTATTTCTTCTCCATCTGGGACTCACATCATACATATATTGGTGTGCTTGATGGTACCCCATAGCTGTCAGGCTATTTTTGCTTTTAATTTTTTTTTTTCTTTCTGTTCCTCAGCTTGACTCATTTCAAATATACTTGTCACTTGAGCATTTTTAAGATCATTTTTAGAAGGTTTTATTCAGCATTTTCACATTCGCATCTACTTCACTAGTGTTTTCTATATTTTTATTCTCTTCCTTTGAATGAGTGATCATGTCATGTTTCCTTGTCATGTACTCTTTTGTTGCACTCTGTATATTTTACTTTTTTAAAATTTTAATGCTGGAATTTACTCCCTTGGATGACTGTTTCTTGGTTTTGTAACCAGCTGGTGATAAGGCAAATTTTATTTAGCTTCAGTCTTCCAATAGGGAAGGTCTGCCCAATTTGGATGTAGTGTACAGGGTTTTCCCTATGTTTCTGAGCCCCAGGCTTGTCCTGGGTTTTTGCTTGTTGATTAATTTGGAGTTCCCATGTTTGAAGGTATTTGGCTTTCTTTTCTGTTTTCCAGGGAAAAAACTTGCCTCACATTGATATTTGAAGCTGGCAAACCTTTGTCCCAGACTGTTCTCCTCTATAGTTTTTTCACACTTGATTTGTTATCTTATGCTGATTTTGCCTGGAGGACAAATTCTGGGATGAGGATATTACTGGGAGGTCTTTCCCAAGTTAGTCTTTCCCATGCAAAACAGGGCCAAGGACCCATGAAGGAAGCACAGACTATCTCCAAAGTGCCTTATATAGGGGGTCAGGAAGGGCACCCAAAACTTCTCTGACAGCTCCCCAAAGCAGAGGTTTCCTGGCCTTCTCAGCAAATAAAACCTTCAGCTATTAAGAACTGTTTCCCTCAACCCTGAAGAAGCATTGTTTCTTTAAATCTCCATTGTCTCCTCCCAAAAATGGAAGGTTGACTCAATGGCTGCCACAGCCTTTGTTGAGGTCCATGTTGAAACAATCACTTTCTCCACCTTTGTCTTGGGTGGGCTGAAAGAGTAGTTGCCCTCAGCCAGAACCCACCAATCTGAATTTGCTAATCAAAAGCTGTGATCAGTGATCAGTGTGCCTACCCTTATTCTTGGGGAAGTGGGTTTTTATGTTCCTTTCTGTCACCAGCTGCTAGATAGGACTGGACAACATGGCAGCCTACTGCAAGAGTGTGGAATGGGAGCCCAGAAGCCACCACAGAGCAATTTACAGTTCTTTACCATAAATTATCATATTCTTCCTCTTTTTCTTCCGTGGATGCTTTACAATGTTCTTGTGTCCTCTGGAGTTTCTAAATAGTTCCTACTGGTTTAATAGTTGTTTTGGTGGCTCAACTAGAAAGTCAATTACTTTTCTATGAGTAGTATATTAATCTCCCCAACTACCCTTCCATCATATCCAATATAGAGTCTATTTTGTGGTCATAATAAGCTTGGGAATTATTCCATGTTTTACCCTCACAATTTAAAGAAACCTTCCCATACCTGTTCCTGCAAATTTCAGGTGGCTCCCATCTTAGCTTACCATCAAATTTAGGAGCTGTGAGCTTTCATTTCCACTAACAGCTATGCTGGTGTTCCCTGGATCCACTGCAATAATAGTTAAGAAGAAATTCATAAGTGCTTGACTTTGAGAGACAGTTGTAGACTCATGAGACTAAAGAAAAGAAAGGACATTTCTATTTCATTTGGGCTTGATTTTAACCAGAATCTAGACTGACAAACATTTCATGTCAAACAGGACTACTTTAAATACCAGGATATGGTGGGGTTTTGTTTTGCTTTTTCTTACATTTTGATTTTAATATTTCATTTTTTAGCTTGGAACTGTAAGGTATCTTTCAATGAATATTTAATAGGATGTTATAGAAGGTACTGTGCTAAGTCCTGCTGATGATAGAAAGAAAATATAAGGGAATGGCAATATGTTGAAAGGAAGACCATAATGTAAAATGCCTCGTAATTTGAATTCTCAGTCTTTATTGGGAAATGTCTTTATATTTACTTCATTTTTGAAGGATATGACAGTTTGAATGTGTGAATCCCAAAAAAAGGATTGTGTTTTTTAACTGGTCCATTCCTGTGTGTATGAGACCCTTTGATTGTATTAGATTCAATTAAGGGGCCTAGATTAGATCACCTGATTACATGACTTTTAATTGGACTATGTCAGTGAAGGACCCAACTCAGGCTGGGTCTCCATCCTCTTGCTGGGCCTTATATAAATAGAAATACAGAGGAAGAGACATAAAAAGAAACGAAGCTGCCGTTTTGATCCTGCCATGTGAGAGGACTTCAGGAAAACAGAGAAGAGGCTGAGAGTGCTCAGAGTCTAGAATCAGCAGAGCACATGGGCACAGAAAGAGGCCTCTAAGGGATTCTGTTTAGCACTATGTGTTGCTGACTTAATTGAAACATGCTTATTTAATTTTGTATTCCTTTTCCCAAAAGGAGAAATTTGTTTAAGGTCTCCAGTCTTCATTATAACTTGAATGCAATGAAAATGTATTTACATTGATGTTGGGGTCCCTATTAATTCTCCCATAAAAGAGGCAATATTATGCAGTGTTTCATTCCTTGACTTTGGTAATATATAATCTGGATTCATGTACAGATGCTGAGAACCAGCTCAGCAATAGGTTTGCTCAAAGGGGAGGTGACACAGAACTTATAGAAATAATGGACAAAGAAACACAAGAAAGGAACCAAGGATGGAACCAGGGGGATCGCAGCTTCTGGAACTGAAAGCCTAGTATTTATTGGAAACTGCCAAGTAGCTGTTTGCTATTAGAACTGCAGCATCATTTACAATAATAGGAAACAACTGCATCATCTACAATAGAACAGGTGTAACATTTACAATAAGGAACAGGTGAACCAGTTTCCCCACAACATTTCCCCCTTTTTGCTTTTGTAAAGTCCATGCAAATGGCATTTCACTGATTAACAAAGCTTCCCACATGATATTTTCACTTTTAGATTCAAACAATACTCATTAAATTTTTTCCTCAATACACATTTAGTCTCAGGATTGTTCAAACTTAAAGCAAGAGATTCATATATTCAACAAGTTACATATATATATCACAGTTCATCAAATCACTTAAGAACACAATGTTACATTATTAAAGTTCTGATTAGTATTCAAGCATTTTATACATAATCCATAACTACCATAGATTATACAACAACAATCCATAACTACCATAGATTATACAACAACAAACAATAAGGCTTCCAACTAGCAGACATTTAAGGAACAGTGCGACGGTTTGCTCGGTCGGTAGAGGTGGGGTCTGGCTGCGGACGAGGGGTCAGTCCAGCTCAGGACGAGGGGTCGGTCCCGCTTGGGACGAGGGGTCGGTCTGGCAGCAGACGAGGGGTCGGTCTCACAGGGGTTGCGCGGTTTGGCTGACGGGGTCGCCCGGCGAAGCCGGCGACGAAGGGGTCGCCCGGAGAAGCAGGCAACGAACTGGGGACAAGGGAGGCCAGGCCCTTGTCGGGGGCTCTCAGGACTGGAGGGCGCACGGCAGAAGAACTACCGCGGAGACAAGGTAAACACGCAAGTCCACTTTATTGAGGGAGAGGCAACAGTTTTATAGGGGCTGGGGAAGGCTGATTGGTCGAAGCCACGCCCTGTTCTGATTGGTTGCCGGAGAAAGGTCAGTGGGCGGTACTGGATGGGGGAGGGGTGGTGATTAGGGATTGGCTGTTGCTGTTGCTGGGGGAAGTGGCAGGGTTTAGTGATTGGTGGCTGCTGTTGCTGGGGTAGAGGGCAGACTGGAGTTTCCCGCCCACGCCTGGCTGTTGCTGCTGTCGGGGGGAGGGAAAAGGGCAGACTGGAATTTTCCACCCTGCGCCTGCGCAGGGAGAAAGAAGAAGAAGGGTGCCGCCCCACAAGGCATCGTGTGGCGCCATCCGGGAGGAGGGGCGGCCGCGGAAGCATGGCTGCCGAGAAGGGGAGACCCGAGGGCACTCTGCGCCCATGCCGAGCTCCCTTCAGGGGTGGCGGTGAGTCCGACCAGCCACCCTATTATGGGGGCAGCAGAATTAGGCCTACCGCGGCCGCTCCCCTGCCAGGCCAGCAAACCACACTTCAGCCCGAGGGGTGGCCGCAGAACAGACTTTCATTTCTCATGGGCTTAAGATTTCCAGCTAACAAAGCTATATAGGCCAGTACTCGAAATTAGTGTTGGCCACATCCAATTCACAAGCTAAGTCAATACAAACTCCATTAACATGAGAAAACATTGTATTTACCAATTACATCAGAGAATATAGTTTTATCTTACCCAACCATTTAAGAATTTGATTGGGCAGCAGGAACCTTACAGCTTGTCCCAATTGTTGGCCTCTTCCAGGCCCTTAAAATACCATTGTCTCTGATGTTTCTTAGTAGGGTCACTGCCACAGGTTTCTTCTATGCAGCCAGATTCATTGCCATCAGGCCAGCACAGAAAGCCTTGAAGAACTGCAAAAGTCCATTGCTGACCTTTTCACACAGTTTTGCACTTTTTGTATTCATTCAGTCTTGTTTTACTTTCACAAAACACATATCACTGAAATGCTACCACAATACTTTTACAACTTTCTATATGCATACTAGTTCTGTCCCACATATCTCCATATTAACCATTTCATTTTAGAACAAAACACACCTTATAACATTTCCGTTAGCATTCCCACAAACTTTTTACCTTTTTCAATATTCACTTAACTTTTACATCTTTCATTTCATCCTTCCTTCCTTTCTTTCTTTCTCTTCCTTCCTTCCTTCTTATTTCTTTCTCTTTTTCCTTCCTTTTTCTCCTCCTTTTTCTCTTTTCCTTACTTTTTATTTCTTTTTCTTTTTTCTTTCCTTTTCTCCTCTCTTTTCCTTCTTTTTTCTTCCTTTTTCTTTTTCTCTTTTTCTTCCTTTTTTCTTTTTTCTTTTCCCTTTTTCTTTCTCACTTTTTCTTTTTCCCTTCCTTTTTCTCTTTCTTTCTCTTTTTCTTTCTTCCTTTCTTTTTCTTTTTTCAAACAATCCCACACTGAAACAATTACAACACACACACTGACATTGAACAAACACAAAAGCAGTTCCAAATCTATTAATCTAGAATTTCTTCATTGCTTCCTGTTATAATTCAACATTTCTTTCCCAGTTTTCCTCCTCCCAATTTCCTTCTTAATCTCTTCCTGTCCCCAAGCCATACTTGCTTTATGATAGTTTAAATACTTTGATGTAAAGCCATTCTAATTTTCGGAATGAGACCCAGCCAAGCAGTTTCCAGCATCTGTCTCTCCATCTGCATGACCGGAGGTTCTGGGTTCCACAGTAACGTCCGTTGTCTCTTGGCGTTCCTTGTATGGCTTTATCCAATGAGCTGGTATCAACACAGTACAGTCTCCAACTCCTGGGAAAATACAAGCAAACCCTTGAGGACCTCGAAGGCTTTCCAAATCACTCGGGGCTCTGTACCATTACACCAACATTATTTTCATTCGAGGTGATCCTTCTTCCCTTCAGGTCTCTGGTCGGGCCCCATGTTGGGCAACAGTTCTTGAGAACCAGCTCAGCAATAGATCTGCTCAAAAGGAAGGTGACACAGAACTTACAGAAATAACAGACAAAGAGAAACACAAGAGAGAAACCAAGGATGGAACCAGGGGACTCGCAGCTTCTGGAACTGAGAGCCTCGACCCTAGTTTCCACCTTGTATTTATTGGAAACTACCAAGCAGCTGTTTGCTATTAGAACTGCAACATCATCTACAATAATAGGGAACAACTGCAACATCTACAATAGGATGGGTGTAACATTTACAATAAGGAACAGGTAAGCCAGTTTCCCACAACATACAGATTCATCTTCTTCACAGTGTGTGATCTTGGATAAGTTATTTAAAATCTTTGTGTCTCAGTTTCCTCAGCTTAATTCAACATAATATCATTTTCATGTAGTCCTAGTAAGAGCACATTAAATATTTAAGAGATAGATGGATGAATAGTGAGACTTCTAGCCTAGGAAAGAATAACCAACTATTCTCTGTTATTGTCAAGATATTTGATAGGTCCACCATATACATAGCCATAAGTTTCATGTGGCAAGGGCATCAAGGACTTCCTGAAAATAGGCCATAATCTGAGAGGTGTCTGTATCCCTAGCTCATCATACATATTCAATAAACCTTATTTATGTATTCTCACAGAAGCTAATGAGAATTAATGATCCAAAGGTCCGCTTGAATTCAGAGTACAGGCATACCCCATTTTACTGAATTTCACTTTAATGTACTTCACAAATACTGCACTTTTTACAAATTGCACGTTTGTAGCAACTTTGTGTCAATTATGTCTATTGGCATCATTTTTTTCAAAGCTTGTGCTCACTTTGTATCTCTGTAACATTTTGGTAATTCTCACACTCTTTCAGACTTTTCCATTATTTCTGTATCTGTTATGATGATCTGTGTTCAGTGATCTTTGATGTTACTATTATAATTATTTTGGGTTGCCTCATATTGTACCCATATAAGATAGCAAACTTAATAAATGTTGATTGTGTTCTGACTGGTCCAACAACCAGCCTTTTCCCCATCTTTCTCTCTCTCCTCAACAGTCCTTATTCCTTGAGACACAACAATATTGAAATCAGGCCAATTAATAACCCTACAATGGCCTTTCAGTGTTCAAGTGAAAGGAAGACTTGCACATCTCTCACTTTAAATCAAAAACTATAAATGATTAAGCTTAATGAGGAAAGCAGTTAGCTAAGTTGTGAATGCAAAGGAAAAGTTCTTTAAGTGCTACTTCAGTGAACACATATATGATAAGAAAGTGAAACAGCATTATTGCACATATTAAAGAAAGGTTTTCTGGTCTAGATAGAAGATCAAACCAGCTACAACATTCCCCTAAGCCAAAATCGATCCAGAGCAAGACCCTAATTCTCTTCAACTCCACAAAGGCTGAGACAGGTATAGAAGCTGCAGAAGAAAAATTAGAAGCTAGCAGAGGTTGGTTCATGGTATTTAAGGAAAGACACCATTTCCATAATATGAAAGTGTAAGAGGAAGCAGCAAATGCTGATGTAGAAGCTGCAGCAAGTTATCCAGAAGATTTAGCTAAAATCATTGAAGATGATGGCTACACTAAACAACAGATTTACAATATAGATGAAACAGTCTTCTATTGGAAGAAGATACCATTCTAAGACATTTATCGCTAGAGAGAAGTCAATGCCTGGCTTCAAAGCTTCAGATGACAGGTTGACTCTCTTGTTAGCAGCTAATGCAGCTGGTGACTTTAAGTTGAAGTCAATGCTCATTTACCATTCCAAAAATCCTAGGACCTTTAAGAATTATGCTAAATCTTTCTGCCTGTGCTCTATAAGTGGAACAAAAAAGCCTGGATGACTGTATATTTCTTTACAACATGGTTTACTGAATATTTTAAACCCACTATTGAGACCTACTGCTCAGAGAAAAAGATTCCTTTCAAAAGATTACTGCTCAGTGACAATGCACCTGGTTACTGAAGAGCTCTGATGGAGATGTTCAATGAGATAAATGTTGTTTACAACATCCACTCTGCAGCCCATAGAGCAAGAAGTCATTTCAACTTTAAATTCTTATTATTTAAGAAATACATCCCATAAGGCTATAGCTACCATACATAGTAATTCTTCTGATGGATCTGGGCAAAGTAAATTGAAAACTTTCTGGACAGGATTCACCTTTCCAGATGCCATTAAGAACATTTGTCATTCATGGGAGGAGGTAAAAAATGTCAATATTAAAAAAGGTTTTAAAAAGTTGATTCTAACTCTATGGATGACTTTGAGGGATTCAAGACTTTAGTAAAGGAAATAACTGCAGATGTGATGGAAATAACAAGAGAACTAGAATGAGAAGCGGAGCCAAAAAGTATGACTGAATTGCTGCAATTTCATGATAAAGCTTGAACGGATGAGGAGTTGTTTCTTATGAATGAACAAAAAAAGCAGTTTCTTGAGATGGAATCTACCTTTGGTGAAGATGCTATGAACATTGTTGAAATGACAACAAAGGATTGAGAATAGTAAATAAACTTAGTTGATAAAGTTGCTGCAGGGTTTAAGAGAATTGACTCCAATTTAAAAGAAGTTCTATGGTTGGATAAAATGCTATCAAACTTCATTGCGTGCTACAGAGAAATTTTTCACAAAAGGAAGAGTGAATGTAATCAAAGTAGCAAACTCCATTGTTGTCTTATGTTAAGAAATTGCCACAGTTATCCCAATCTTTGACATCCAGCAAACTGATCGGTCAGCAGACATCAACACTGAGGTAAGGCCCTCAACTGGCAAAAAGATTATGACTTGCTGAAGGCTCAAATGATGGTTAGCATTTTTTAGCAATAAAGTACATTTTAATTAATGTGCATACATTGTTTTTTTGATGTAATTCTGTTGTACACTAAATAGACTACAATAAAGCATAAATTTATATGCATCGGGAAACCAAAAATGCATGTAACTCCCTTTATTATAATATTTATTTTATTGTGGTGGTCTGGAACTGAACCTGCAATATCTCTGAAGTATGCCTGTAATCCACAGCCATATTTCAGTGGAACAAAACAGAAATGCATTTAGGTAGTTCTCTTCACTTGTCATTCACTTTCCCCCTTGAACTTAACATTTAGCCACATTGCCTATCTTGTCTTCCTCCTCTCTCTCATCCTTACCAGTCCACATACACACTGAAAGATATATCTGTAGTCATGTCATATTAGCCATTTGAGAAGTCCTTATATTTGAAAAAAGATTTCCTAAAAGAAAAAAAAATTAATCAAAAATATAATAACAGCATATTCAATGGAAAAAATAGTTGGCATATTGGTTTCCTTAGGTATTTTATTTTTAAAGATTTATTTATTTATTTCTCTCCCCTCCCCCCCCTTGTCTGTTCTCTGTCTATTTGCTGCATCTTCTTCTTTGTCCACTTCTGCTTTTGTCAGCAACATGGAAATCTGTGTTTCTTTTTGTTGCGTCATCTTGTTGTGTAAGCTTTCCGTGTGGGCAGTGCCATTCTTAGGCAGGCTACACTTTCTTTCACACTAGGCAGCTCTCCTTACAGGGCACACTCCTTATGCGTGGGGCTCCCCTACACGGGGACACCCCTGCGTGGCAGGGCACTCCTTGCACGCATCAGTACTGTGCATAGGCCAGCTCCACATGGGTCAAGGACCTCCCATGTGGTAGACGGACACCCTAACCACTGGGCCAAGTCCGCGTCCCTCCTTAGGTATTTAGAACAAGAAATATGAGATGATCTTAGCCCAACTCTGGAATGACACCACTTGGGTTTGAAATTTAACTCCACCATTTGGCACATGTGACTTTTTTTCATAAGTTACTTCTCTGAAACTTTGTTTTCTCATCTATAGGGAGGGGATCTCCCTATAGATCTTTCTCAGTATCTTTCTCACTGGCTTGTTGCTAGGATTAAAAGAAATAATTAAGTAAAGCATTTATTTATACAGTATGTGGCACATAATAATGTTATTAATATTCCTATTCTACTATGTATTAGAACCTAGGAACATTTGTACACAAATGAGCAAACATTTTAATGGAAATATATAAAAAGTACTGGAAAAATGTAGATAAGAGATCAAGGAAGGAAGAAGGCAATGCTATTTGTCATTATCATTTTACCAATGTGGGAACTGAGGCTTAGAGATGTTAAGAACTGGAAGTGGGTTAATTTCCCATAAATTTTCAGCAAACTTCAACTTCTCAGATATATAATTTG
Source organism: Dasypus novemcinctus (assembly GCF_030445035.2). Classification (NCBI taxonomy): domain Eukaryota; kingdom Metazoa; phylum Chordata; class Mammalia; order Cingulata; family Dasypodidae; genus Dasypus; species Dasypus novemcinctus. The sequence continues at coordinate 26,671,189 of NC_080675.1, forward strand.
TGCAATGATCAATTTGTTTTATTTACCGAAAGTACTGATTTAATGAAAATGGTTTTAAAAGCTTCAATAGAGGAGGAAACAATATCAAACAGGTATATTTTAAGAACTTTAAAATGAGAGTAAATTTTGATTTCTGATTTTATTAAAATTTTATTCAAGCCAGTGTCACCATTTCTTATAGAAATGTCTCAGTTTCTACTGATTTCTAAACCCACTTTAGCATTGTTTCTGTTTTGTCAGATTTTAGCAATTTTAGGACTTTTAGGATTTATCTTAGCCAACTCTTAAAATTATTTCTTCACATTTTCTTAAATTTATGGTCAACGACTATTAGAAGTACTATACATTACAGTCTACAAGAGCAAAATGTTCTAAACAACCTTACTTTCTCTACAAATATTAAACTTATCATTTTATGTCCAATATTTCAACAAACTTCTAATAGTTGTTTGTCCCAATTGTCCTTTTTCAGCAAATAAAATTTCTGCATTCCCTATATGATAAGATTTTTTTCAAGTTATTAAGATGCTTTAAACTTAAGTTTAAATTCTTAAATAGTTAATGTAATTAAATCTTACTTCAATTAAAATAACTGAAAATTGAAACTAATTTAAAATATTTAATTCAATTAAAAGTTGAAATCCAATTTAATTTCAATTTAAAATTAATATTTAATTTATACTTTGCTTAAGATACATTTAAACTTAAATTTTAAATAGCTACAGATATAAACTGAAAGCTGATATGCTATTTGAGATATTGGCAGCAGAATATTAAAAGTGCTTAAAGTTTGAAAACAGACAAAGTGACACTCACAAGCATCTGAAAGAAATCTAAATCTACATTCCAAAGAAATAGCTGGAACAATTCAATCCTGTATGAAAAACCAAAATGTTGGTTGTGAAATAGGATTTCTTATGGGAACTTCTAATCACTTGTTTAAATTCTTTGTCCACTTCTCAGCTGGCATATCAACCTTAGTATATTTTCTAGTCCTCTTAAACCTAGTAGTGTATATTTTTGTCAAAATTATTCAGAGTAAATTTGGTTACTTGGTTATATGGTTAACTGACCATCAGGAGAAAGTTCCTTGGTAACTTTCCCAAGATTATGCGGTGACAACCATTTAGAACCAAAGTCTGCCTGATTATGCTCTTTTTGTGCCCCATTTCAGATAAGATAGGCCAAAGAAACCCAAATGGAAAGTGTCACATGATTAGTGTACTTTTGCCCATGTTTACATGGTAGTAAATTATCAGGTTTTGTCAACTTAACCTGAAAATTTAAGAAAAATGTTGTTTTTTCCCCAGTTAATTCATGTTAAAGGGTAAGTCTTCTTTCAATGTTCTTAACAGTCTCAGCTAAATATTTGCTCTTTTAAATTAAACAAGAGGGAGTTCCATTTTCTGGTTCCCCAGTGTTTTACCAGAGATTATATTAGTTACCTCATCAAAAAGCCAAACCTTTTAAACATGCCATAATATTTTTTATTGCCGCTTTCACTCCTTAAAGGAATTGATATAATTCCCTTTTTTAGGAGAAAAGCAAGATGATGTACCAAGGAGAAAAATGTATTTTCATGGGTAGCTGAAGAAACAGAAAAACAAACAATTTGCCACTTTCTTCTAAAATTTAACAGTTTTGTCTCATTATTTTGAAGAAAGTTTCTTGTTTATGAAACTACTGTCACCAAGGTTTGTGAAAAAATGTAACTAAAATACATATTTATACTATCTCTTTTCAAGTGTTAAATAAATCCCTATTTACTTAGTGAAAAGAAATGTCATACTTTTCAATGATTTATTTCCTTCCTATAATAAAAGACATTTTAGAAAAAGCCAAGAAAATTAGGAAAGAGCAAGGAATGTGCAGTACACACTGTGTGTAGGTGTTCAGTAAGTGGTATTTCATGTTGATAAGGAGGAGGAAGAAAAAAAAGACAGGGATGCGTAATTCTAAGTACATTCGTTTTCTTAATTTATGCAGTAAGATAGAATTATTTAGTCATATCTCTATATTTAATGTAAAATCAGTGATAAGACAATTACTAAAATGTAAATCAGGCAGAAGAGAATAAAAACTAGTATCTATTTTTTAAGCCATATTTTGGTAAGCAAAGAAGAAAATACCATTTCATATTCCATGATGCGTTTTAGGAACAAAGAGGATTCAGAATTTTTTTAAGCACTATGGCATGTCAACATGATTGTTATTTTAGGTACCGATTATCGAATATCAGATTTTTTGCCAGAAATACATTAATTTATTTATTCTTCCAGGTAATATTATCGCCACTATTTCATAGAAGAGAAAACTGAAAATCAAAGCAGTTAAGAACCTTGCCCAATGTATAGCGGCTTGCAAGCAAAAGCAAAAACTGATAGCCAGTTATAATTCTGAAGTCTGAGTGGAAATAGATGTTCATCATTGCTGCTGTTTTTCATCCATATGCAATATCATTTAGTGATTTATAGAACACAAAGTCTAGGGCAAGGTTGCCTGTGCGTAAATCCTGGCTTTGCCACTTACTACCTATACGACCTTGGACAAGTTACTTAACTTCTATGTGCTTCAGTTTCCTCACCTGTAAAGTGGGTTATTTTGAGGATTGAATGATTTACTATACATAATGCAATCAGATCAGTACCTAGTCCCTACTCAAACTATATAATTGTTAGTGCTTATAATTATTTCTTGCCCAGGATCTATTCCTCTTTTTGCAAAAAATATAACTCACATTTTTCCTTGGGGAGCCATCCCTCTAATTCTTTTAGTCCATGTGATTTGAATAGGATAACTTCACCCTGGCTTCAGACATAAAAATATGCCCCAAGCCTTCCCACTCAGAGCAATGAACCCCCACTACCACAGACATTGCTTCAACAATGGGCGTAGGCCACAAGGTGGTCCAGTGAAATTTGATTCTGGGACTTTTAAGGGACTGTTGGGAAGAAAAAAATCTCTATTTTCATTTCGACTGAGAGCCATGAGAATGTAAGCTTGGCATTTCCTTTCAGAAGTCACCATGTGGAAAGAGACTACCTAAGAGTGAATTCCCTGTGGGACAAAGGAGACATAAGTGACAGAGGAATAGAGAACCAGCTCTAAAGGTATCATTTGAGCCCCCTGGATCCAGCTTTGACTGATTGTGAACTTTAAAGGTAAATGAACCAACTTAACCTTTTGCCTAAATCAATTTGATTTGAGTTTTCTGTAACTTGTAAACAAAAGTGTCCTGATACTCTATTACTATACTCTCTCTACAAAAAAAAAAAAAAAGTTAAGCCTCTATTCATTTTGTGCTACCATTACTTCCCCCTCCAAAGAAAAGAGATCCAGAATTACTAACAGTGCTAAATTTTTTACATACAATACATCATTTAGTCCCCCCACTTACCTCCATGTTATAGAGGAGGAAGCTAGGGGCTTGAGAAATTAAGTAAATTTTCTGAATTCATATGCCCATTCATTAATCTAGATTACTTGATTTTAAAAAGTATTTAAGTGGCTTATCCAGAGACAACTAGCATCTGTACAGTAAGGATTGAAATTATGGTCATAAAATGAAAGGAAGCTAGGTAAAATATTAAGAACACAAACATGTAATGTCTTGATCATGTTTTTTAAAGCAGGTCCACAAATTTGGCTCTAAGCATCCTAGTGACCAAAGAAAAAGTTTAAACAGATACACTTTTTTTAATCATTTTTTTTAAATTTATTGAAGTATATCACTCATACATAAACATACATAATAAGTGTATAATAATAGTTGTGAACTTATAAAACAAACATATGTAACATTATACAGGACTCTCATAACTCACCCTACCACCACTAACTTGCATTGTTATTAAACCTTTCTAACTAATGATTAAAGAGCATTGTCAAAATATTACTACTAAACAAAGTAATTTTCCCCTAACCAATCCTATTATTATTATCTTTATATCATTTATATATGAACATACATAAACAATTAAGTGTGGGGTGACGGACTTGGCCCAGTGGTTAGGGCTTCTGTCTACCACATGGGAGGTCACCCGTCAGGAGAGCCGCCCAGCACAAAAGAAAGTGCAGCCTGCCCAGGAATGGTGCCGCACACACGGAGAGCTGACACAGCAAGATGACGCAGCGAAAAGAAACACAGATTCCCGTGCCGCTGACAACAAACAGAAGCGGACAAAGAAGACGCAGCAAAATAGACACAGAGAACAGACAATTGGGGTGGGGGGAGGGAAGGGGAGAGAAATAAATAAGTAAATAAATAAAATTAAGTGTGTAGTAAAAGTTGTAAACTTATAAAGCAAACATGCATAACATCATACAGGGATCCCATACATCAACCCTCCACCAACACCTTGCATTGTCATGAGATGTTTGTTACAAATTATGAAAGAATATTGTCAAAATCTTACTACTAATCATAATCCTTATCTTACATTTGGTGTGTTTTTCCCCCAACCCACCCTATTATTATTTTTTAAATATATTTTTATGACAGAAGTTGTAAACTTATAAAGCAATCATGTACATGTGCAGAATTCCCAAACAACATTCCTCTATCAACACACCACAATGTGGTGTGTCATTTGCTACAAATAAAATAATGTCATCTGATAGTTACCATGTCCATAGTGTGCATTTAGCTCACATTTTCCAAACTGCCTCAATGTCAACACAGTACATCTTTCACATAGATGCAAGAATATTATATTATTACTACTAACCACAGTCCATAGGTCACTCCAGCTATATTTTTCCCATGTTTCTCCACATTCCCAACACCCTGCAGTAGTGATATACATTTGCTCTAGCTAACAAAGGACACTCTCGCATCTGTACCATCAACCACAATTCTCATCCACCTCTTGTGGTATCTAGTTCCTAGATTATACTCTAGCATTCTGTCAATTGGCATTTACATAACAAGACTACCATTTTCAGTCACATCCCCATTTATTTTTTTTTATTTTTTATTGACTTTGTAATATTACATTAAAAATATATATATATATATGAGGTCCCATTCAACCCCACCACCCCCACCCCACCTCTCCCCCCCCCAGCAACACTCATATTCCCATCATCATGACACATCCATTGCATTTGGTAAGTACATCTTTGGGCACCTCTGCACCTCATGGTCAATGGTCCACATCATGGCCCATACTCTCCCCCATTCTATCCAGTGGGCCCTGTGAGGATTTACAATGTCCGGTGATTGCCCCTGAAGCACCATCCAGGGCAGCTCCATGTCCCAAAGACGCCTCCACCTCTCATTTCTTCCTGCCTTTCCCCATACCCATCAGCCATCATGTCCACTTTTCCCAATCCAATGCCACCTTTTCTATGTGGACATTGGATTGGTTGTGTCCATTGCACCTCTATGTCAAGAGCACATCCCCATTTATAAACTAGATGTTACTCACTGTGTGTTACCATCTACTCTCTATATTTCCACAATTTTACAGTAAATCTAATTAAAACTTCTATATACATTAAACATCAGTAGTCACTCAGTCCTCCTCTTATCTCCTTTAAGAATCCACCACTTACCACCAGGTCTTATAGATATTTTCCAATAATTTCTTCTAGAAGTTTTATGGTTCTTGCTTTTATTTTTAGTTTTTTGATTCATTTTGAATTAATTTTTGATAAGGTGTGAGATAGGGGTCCTATTTCCTTCTTTCAGCTATGAATGTCCAATTCTTTCAGCACCATTTGTTGAAGGGATTGTTCTGCCTGAGCTGTGTGTGTTTGACAGGCTTGTTAAAAATCACTTGACCATATCTGTAAGGGTCTGTTACTGAACCATGAATTTGGTTCCATTGGTCTACTGTGTCTGTCTTTAGGCCAGTACCATACTGTTTTTACCACAATAGGTAGGTATATGATTTAAAGTCTGGAGATGAGGGTTCACTTTTCCTTTTTATGATATTTCTGGCTATTCAAGGCTCCTTATCCTTCCAAATAAATTTTATGATCGTGTTTTCAATTTTTTCGCTAATACTGGTGGAATTTTTATTAGGAGTGCATTAAATCTGTATATCAATTTGAGTAGAATTGACATCTTGATGATATTTAGTCTTCCAATCCATGAGCATGGAATGTCCTTCCAATTATTTAGGGCTTTTTTGATTTGTTTTAATATCAAGTTGCAGTTTTCTGAATACAAGTGCTTTGCATCATTGGTTAAGTTTATTCCTGACTATTTGAGTTTTATCTGTCATATTTTATTTTCACCACTCTTTTTATTCTTTTAGTTACTTTTATTGATATGATCTTCATTTCTAGACTTTCTTCCAGACTCCTCTCTCCTTTCTTTTCTTTTCAGTCTCTAGCACACCATTTAGTATTTCCTGAAAATCTGGTCTCTTGCTTAGAAATTCTCTCAGCTTCTGTTTATCTGTGAATATTCTAATTTCACCCTCATTTTTTGAAAGACAGTCTTGACGGATATAAGATTCTTGGCTGGAAGTTTTTATCTTGTCATATCTTAAATATATCAGACCACTGTCTTCTTGCCTCCATGGTTTCTGGTGAGAAATCAGCACTTAATCTTATTGGATATCCCTTCTATGTTATGCATAGCTTTTCTCTTGCTGCTCTCAGAATTCTCTCTTTGTCTTTAGCATTTGACATTCTGATGAGGATGTTTCTTGGAGTTGGTCTATTTGGGGTTTTTGGATGGGAATATGTTGTACTTCTTGGACATGAATATCTATGTCCTTCAATAGGGTTGGGAAATTTTCTACCATTATTTCTTCAAATATTCCTTCTGCCTCTTTTCCCTTATTTTCTCCTTCTGGGAACCCATGATTATATGTCTGTATGCCTTTTGCTGTCATTTAGTTCCCTGAGACCTTGTTCAATTTTTTCCATTCTTTTCTTCATTTCTTCTTTTGTATGCTCACTTTCAGAGGCCATTTCTTCCAAGCTCACCAATCCTTTCTTCTGCCTCCTCAAATCTGCTATTATATGATTCCAATGTTTTTTTTATTTCATTTATTGCACCTTTCATTTCCATAAGATCTGTTATTTTTCTCTGTATGCTTTCAAATTCTTCTTTATGCTCATCCAGTGTCTTCTTAATATCCTTAATCTCTTTAGTCATCTCATTGAATTTACTATGATTTGTTTGAACATCTATGATTAGTTGTCTCAACTCCTTTATGTCATCTGGAGGCTTATCTTATTCCTTTAACTGGGCCATAGCTTCCTGTTTCTTGGTGTGGATTGTAAGGATCTGGCATACTAGAGTATTTTTTTCTGGGTACAGATTTTCTCTTTAGTTTAGGACTTCCTATCCTCTCTCCCTTGCTGGTCGTGCAGTAGTAGCCAAGCATGTAGTTGGTGCTGTAAGCTGTGGAGGCTCAAGCTGCCCTCATTGCACCAGGGACCAATGAAGCTTCTTCCAACTTTCTCCTTTGCCATGGGTAGGAACAGAGTCACAGCTGTGTGGAATAATCCAGTGCCAGCTGAGTCTGTAGTTGCCCAGAGATACTGATAAATCTTCATGTCCCTTTCTCCCCTGCCTGGGGTGTGGATGGAGCTGAATGTTTGGGCAGCAATCTATGCAGTGCAGGTCCAAGATGACCGCAGTTGCCCCAGTAGACTTCTGATTTTCAGTCTATGCAAGCCAAAGGTGCCTACAGTTACCTGGATAGGCTGGTGCAGGGCTACTCAGCCTCCTCCCTGCCAAAGGTGGGGCTGAAGCCTAGGCTAGGGCTGCGGGCTGAAGCCTAGGCTAGGGCTGCAGGCTGATTTGTGTGAAAGAAACTGATTCCTGCTGACACTGAGAGGTTCAGTCAGCCTGGCTTCCCCTCAGACTGGGGGTGGAGTCAAAATGGCAGCTAATGGCCTCTTTCTGACTTGGGCTGGTTCATGCCTCAGTTGTTCCCAGGGTTATATCTTAACCAGCCAAGCCTACCAATCAGTAGACGAAATCAGCAGCCAACCATCTCCTTCTCCCCTGTTTCTGAGAAATGGAGCTTCCAATTCCAGCCACAGAATAGCTCCTGGGGAGGCTCATGCTACCAGAGTAGGATAATCCCAGCATCTGCAGCTTGGCCAGTAATTTCCCCAAGAGGCTGGCGCATGTCCCTGCAGCCTCCTCCCTGCTGGAGGTGGCACTGGGGTCTAGACTAGAGCTGCAATATGATCTGGATGGAAAGCAACTAGTCCCCACCAGCACTGGGATTTTCAGTCTACCCCACTTCCCCTTGTGCCAGGCATGAAGTTAAGATGGCAGCTCCCAGCCTCTTTCTGATTCAGAAAGGCTCAAACTTTAGCTGTTCTCAGGATTATACTGTAGCCAGCTGAATTTACTTATCAGTAGCTGAAATTGGTGCCCAACCACCTTTTCATCCCCTGTTTTGTTAAGCGGAGCTTTCAATTCCAGCCGTGGAACAGCTCCTGAGGCAGCTTGTGCTTCCAGTGGAGGATGGGCACCAGCCTCGGGGGTGTGGAGTGTTCTATTTACAAGTCTTTTCTGCAGGTGGGCAGTCTCCTCCTTCCACTTCTTCAAGGATGTGGCAGGATGCCCTTCTGGTCTCCTGGAGCCCCCAAACAGGTGCTTCAGCCAGATCCAGAGAGCTCTGGTTGTTTGCTAACTGCCCTGTAGCAGGAGCTGACTCTAAGAGCTCCTTACTCCGCCATCTTGCTGGTTCCTCTAAACAGATACACTTTTGACAGAATGCATAGGAACAACTAAACCATTGCTAAAAGAAACTGATTTCTGATACTGAGGTGTAAGAGACATTTGTGCCATGGGATTGCAAAGAGAATACTTAACAATGAAAATGTCCTTAACACCCCACGTAACAAGTTTCATGAGATAGTTTCTCCAAACAGTCCTTAATGACAGCTTCAGAGAACAGTTTCCTAAATGTAAATGTTTGCATAATATGGTAAGAAAAAGGAAGAGCTGATTCTATGACAACAGACAGCATTGGACCAAAATGTTTTATTTAGCAAGGTAGGCTGCAGTCCTAGTTTGACCTTCTGCCTTTCCCTGGGGCCCACAAGTACACTCTGTGCTCAGAACCAGTAGTGTCAGTCTGGCAAGATAAAACATAATCCCCTCTGCGAAGGGGACTACTGTGCATTCCTTCCCCTATCGTCCCTGACATATGTAAATATAGGAGACAGTCTGACTCTGGTGGTGTGTTTTACAACATCCTTTTCACACCCTGGTAGTTTTAGTATATTAATCCCCAGTGGGGAGGGAGTGGGGTTCCTCCACTGCGGCAGCACATAAACACAAGAGAGGGGTGCTGTGTGTAAAATATCTCTCTGCCTCGCCCATGGATTGAGACCTGTTGACTCTGGGAAACCACCACCTACTAGTAAACATGACCTTTCTCTGTCTCTTCACTGTGTGAGTAAAAAATTTTTCCACCAGATCTTGTGTGAGTCTTGCTTTTTCTGGCTACCCTGGCACCTGGATTGGATTGGATTGACATCTCTTAAGGTGTCCCTCCTTCTGACACTTACAGAAAGAGTTATATATTTTTCCATTAAATTACGTGAAAATTTTAAATTTTGTATTAGCCAGCAAAAGGGGTGTCAATGCAAATTACCAGAAATCTTTTGGCTTTTATAAAGGGTAATTATTTGGGGTAAAAGCTTATAGTTAAAGGCCATAAAAAACACAACTCAAGGTTGCTTCCCACCAAAGTCTATTGCCACATGTTGAAGCAAGGTGGTCGCTGATCTCTGCCTGGTCTTTCCTTCCTGGGCTTCCTCTTCCTCTTGAGGCTCTGTGAATCCAGCTTCTTCCTGATCTCAACTGTAGGTTGGCACAGGGCTTGTGTCTCAAGGCTTCCTCTCTCTCAGCTGCAAGCTATCAGGCGAATGACTCGTCTCTCCCAGGGACCCCAGGATAAAAAATGACAGCATTTTCTCTCTTCCCACATGTCTTCTTGAGTGAGTGTCTGCTTATATCAACCCACCAATGGGCCAGGGACTCAACCTGAGTTAAGTCTTACTGACTGGTCCAATCAGAAGCTCTAAATTGATTTTATTAAGTAAACTTAATCAGTGACCCCACACTGAATTTAATGCAATCAAAGGATATCATACCCAGAGGAATAGATTAGTTTACAAACATCATCTTTCTTTTTTTGGGATTCATAAAATAATCTCAAACTGCCAGAAAGGCATATGAAAACATAAGTGTAAATAAGAATTCTCCTCTGGTATGTAGCCCTCTTCTGTGCCTTTCACCTGTAGATAGTGACATGGCTAAAGTCACATCTTGTAGCTGTCCTAGCAGCCCAACTGAGATGTCCCCCCATGCAGTCTCCAAACAATGGGGCACTGGAACCTTGTAAATTTGGAAGTATCACTTGCTGCACTTATTAGAATGTTGCAGAAGGCAACTGGATGTGATATCAATAGAATGGAACCTAAATTTGATAGCTATCAAAAAAAAAAGGCAATTGAGAAAAATTTTACAGACACTGAATTCTCCTGCTTCACTGAATGATCAAGTCCTCAATTCTTCTTGATAAAAGAAAAGGAGAAAAAAAGGAATATTCTGTGAGGGTGTTTAATATGATCATCAAATGGTATCATAAAATTCAAGGATTTTTTTCTTCCTTTTCCCATAAGTTGCCATAAAATCATCCCCCATCTTATTCATTAAATGAGGACAGATCAAGGGGCAGAGAAACTTGCAACTGAGGAACACGCTGAACATATGGCTTCATATCTAGACTCTCTGGCTCCACAGAAATGAGGCTTTTGGAAGCATAATTTTAGATGCCAATTTAAATTTCCAAATGCTACTAAAGTAAGAATTACTCTTCATTATAATTCCTTAGTATTATTATATGTGAGAAAGATAAATTTTATGTGAGCTTTCTGATTCCTGGCCAGATTGCAAGTCTATGACAAGACTTGAAATTGTTGGTGATTGCACTCCTATGCCTGTGAAACTATTCCTTACACAACTAAGGAGAATATTCAGATAGTCTACACCCTAAGAAAATGATCTTTTTCTGTATGTAGAAATACCTTATATAATTTATGATATAAGGTATTTACTAGTCACCAAGATGAAAATAATTCCCTGTTACTTCAGATTGGTGCAGCCAATACTGTTTAATTCCTAACATCTTCAACATGCAGCTATCTATAACCCATATCAGTGCTAAGTGGTTAAAAGTCTGGAAAAGAAGCAGAGAAAAGAGGTGATGATAAACCAAGAGCGATAAGAAGGTTCTTAATAGCTATGGAATTAGACACCCTTGCTGAATAAAAAGGATGGAATTGACAGTTTCATAATTGCCTTTGATTGACTGATTGACAAACTAAACAATAGCAGATGACATCTCTGCAGAATTCAAAATAAGCAATAAGTCATATACATCAAAACATGAGAGCAGATACTCTTTTTTATTTTTTTAAGCATATCACTTTTGTTGGTATATATTGATAAAGCATTCAATTTACCCAAAGCATAAAATCAATGGTATTTGGTATATCACATAGTTGTAGGTTCATTACTTCAGTCATTATTAAAGCATTTTCATTATTTCAATAATAATAATAAACACAAAACAGACAAACAAACAAGAGAAGTCCTCATCTCTTAATTTCTCTGTTTCCCTTGCTGTACATAACTACTATTTCTGATTATTTATTTGTTTATTAAGCAGTTTTATTGAGATATATTTATATATCATTTGCTCTATCAAAGGTGTATAATCAATGACTTTTAGTAAAATCAGAATGTTGTACATTCATCATCTCAAAAATTTTAGAACAATTACATTTCTACAAAAAGAAAGACTACACACCCTTTAGTATTTCTTTCTCAGCCCTATATAACCACTAATCTAGTTTCATCTTTATAAATTGATTTATATTTACATTTTACACAAATGGAATCATACAATATGTAGTACTCTGTGTCTGGTCTCCCTCACTTAATATAATGTTTGTGGTTTTTTGTCTGATAGTAACATTTTGTGTTATTAATCTACATTTATTCAGCTGTGTATTAGTCAGCCAAAGGGGTGCTGATGCAAAATACCAGAAACCACTTGGTTTTTATAAAGACTATTTATTTGGGGTAGAAGCTTACAGTCACAAGGCCCTAAAAAGTCCAATTCAAGGTACTATAAGAGGTTCTTTCTCACCCAGGTCTGTGCCACATGTTGACGCAAGATGGCAGGTGATGTCTGCAAAAGTTCAGTTTTCTTCTTCCTCTTAAGTCTCGGTGGTCCCAGCTTCTTCCAATATCAGCTATAGACTGGGATAAATCTTGTCTCTCTCTGAGGGCTCATTCCTCTCTGGGCTCAGCTGCTCTGTTCTTTCCAAAGCCAGCTGTAGACTATCAGGCTCTTTCTCTTCCCAGAGCCTCTGCCGTGTCTATGGAGCTGTCTCTAGTCCTCTGTATTCTTCTCCTGAATGTTTACTTTCCAGTGTTCCAGCTCAAAAACTCCAACCTCCCTTCTCTGCAGTGCAGTTTCTCTGTCCCAATCAAAGCCTTAATCATTATTTAATCAAGCAAAAGTGAAATCTCTGAATCCAACATAATCTAATATGCCTGGAAGGACAAACCAGTTTACAAACATAATCCAATATCTATTTTCGGAATTCATAAACAATATCAAACTTCCACAAGCTTCAAAGAAAAATGGTCTTATATATACAAAACTTCCCATATCATATTTTCATAATATGTTTACATTTCACATAATATATTTAGTTCATAATAGGGAAATCATACAGTATTTGTTCATGTCTGGATTCCTTCACTTAATATACTGTCCTCCAAGTTCATCCACATTGTCATAAATTTCACAACTTCATTTCTTCTTACTGCTGTATAATATTCCATTATGTGTATACTCTACAATTTGCTTATCCATTCATTAGTTGATGGCTACCTGGGTTGTTTCTATATTTTGGCTATCATGAATAACGCTACTATGCCCAGTAAGAATCCCCTGAGTACAGGGGCAATGACTAGTGAAAGAGGATGATCCATTGATGGGCACTTGATATTGATGATTGTGCTTATGAACCTTCACTCTTGACATTGAAACTTAGCCTAGTATTATAGGGTGCCTAAGACTTACCTCCTGAGTGCCTCTTTGTTGCTCAAATGTGGCCTCTTTCTAAGCCAAACACAGCATATATATGTGTATATATATACACACAATACACTTTATATATATATATATAAATACCTTTCCCCCAGCATGGGACATGACTCCTGGGGTTGAACCTCCCAGCACTGAGGGATTACTACCAAGCACCAACTAGCAATGCAACTGGAAAAAGACCTTTACGAAAGGGGGAAAAGGTGAAGAAAAATGAGTTTATATGGCTGGAAGACTTCAAGGTGAGTTGGGAGGTCATCCCAGAGGTTATGCTTGTGCATGACTCAGCACAATCTCATTGACTGCCAAAGTAATACTACCCCAAATAGTAGGGTTCCTGAGGGCTCTGGAGACATCCAGACACTAGAGTCAGGGCAGATAGCTCAGGAGTTAAGTGCCTTGATAGTGAGCCCTACTTTGGAATTTATGCTCTCCAGTATCCATTTTTAATCAGATAGTTTGTCTTTTTATTGTTGAGTTGTATGTTCTCCTTATATATCCTGTATATTAAACCTTTATCAGAATTGTGATTGTCAAATATTGTCAATTTCTGAGTTTTTGATTCATTACATTGGTCAATCTGTCTGTCCTTATGCTGATAACATGCTGTTTTTACCACTGTAGCTAAATAATATGCTTTAAATTCAGGAGGTGAGAGTCCTCAACTTTGTTTTCCTTTTATAAGATATTTTTGGCTATTCAGGGTCCCTTACCCTTCCAAAAATGTTTTAATATTGGCTTTTCAATTTCTGCAGAAAAGGCTATTGGGATTTTTATTGGGATTGCACTGAATCTGTAAATCAGTTTGGGTAGAATTGCTATCTTAATGATATTTAGTCTTCCAACCTGTGAACATGGAAAGTCCTTTCACTTAATTTGTCTTCATCAGTTTCTTTAGCAGTGTCTTGTAATTTTCAGAATACAGGTCATTTATGTTCTTGGTTAAGTTTATTCCTAAATATTTGATTGCTTTAGTTACTATTATAAATTGAATTTTTTTCTGATTTCCTTCTCAGATTGCACATCAGTAGTATACAGAAACACTATTGATTTTTTTTTATTTTATTCATATTGTAAAAATATTACATTAAAAAAATATGAGGTCCCATTCAACCCCACCACCCCCACCCCACCACTCCCCCCCCCCCCCAGCAACACTCACTCCCATCATCATGACACATCCATTGCATTTGGTAAGTACATCTCTGGGCATCTCTGCACCTCATGGTCAATGGTCCACATCATAGCCCATACTCTCCCACATTCCATCCAGTGGGCCCTGGGAGGATTTACAATGTCCAGTGATTGCCCCTGAATCACCATCCAGGGCAACTCCAAGTCCCAAAAACACCTCCACATCTCATCTCTTCCTGCCATTCCCCATACCCATCAGCCACCATGGCCACTTTTCCCACTCCAATGCCACCTTTTCTCTGTGGACCTTGGATTGGTTGTGTCCGCTGTACCTCCATGTCAAGAGGAGGCTCAGATTCCACATGGATACTGGATGCAATCCTCCTGCTTTCAGTTGTAGGCACTCTAGGCTCCATGGTATGGTGGTTGTCCTTCTTCAACTCCATCTTAGCTGAGTGGGGTGAGTCCAATAAATCAGAGTGTAGGAGCTGATGTCTGTTGAGGCTCAGGGCCTGGCTATCATATTGTCAGTCCAGAGATTCAAATCCCCTAAATATATCTTAAACCCCAACACCAACTACAATTCCAATAAAGTAGCATGAAAGTCTTGTGAAAAGAGATCCCATCTGTGTCCAGTTTCATCATGCAGAAACGCTACAGCTGGGGGGGTACTGGGTTTCGGGCCCGGGGTGCTCTGTCGTGGTCCCTAGGGGAGCAGCGGCAGTCCCCCAGGAGCAACGGTAAGGACCAGGAAGGAATGAGGGTCCAACAGTGAGACCATGATACTAATGACTATGCTTGTGAGCCTATATGCCTGAAATAAGAACAAGGCCTAGAGCAGCACTGTGCCTAGGAATTTCCTCCTGACAGCCTTCATGTTACTCAAATGTGGCCAGTCTCGAAGCCAAACTCAGCATGTAAATGCAATGCATTCCCCCCAGCATGGGACATGACACCTGGGGATGAGCCTCCCTGGCACCGAGAGATCACTACCAAGTACCAACTGATGATGCAACTAGAAAATGACCTTAAATTAAAGGTTCAATGCGGATCAGCAGAATATCCCTGTCTACATATAATAACATGACTTTAAAATGCTGTTTGACCTAATGTAAGGGGGAAATGGAAAGGACAAATGAGTTTATATGGCTACGAGTCTCTAAAAAAGAGTCTGGAGGTTGTCAGAAGGATTGCCCTTATGCACAACTGAGCAGAGTCTAAAAGACAGATAAAGTAGATACAACCCCAGGTATTGGTTCCTTTGACGACTAAAGAGACCCACGGGTTCTATGGTCATGGCAGATGGGGTTCACTGCCATGTCAGATGGCCCTTCTTTGGAGCTGGTGTTTCTGCATGATGAAACACTATTGATATTTGTGTATTCATCTTGTATCCCACCATTTTCTGAACTCATCTATTAATGCTAGTAACTTTGTTGTGGATTTTTCAAGATTTTCTAGGTATAGGATCATGTCATTAGCAAATAGTGAAAGTTTTACTTATTTCTTTCTTATTTGGGTTCCTGCTATTTCTTTGTCTATCCTAATTGCTCCAGCTAGAACTTCTAGCACAAAATTGAATAAGAATGGTGACAGTGAGCATCCTTGTCTTGTTCCTGATCTCAGCAACAAAGCTTTCAATCTTTTACCTTTGAGTTCAATGCTAGCTGTAGGTTTTTCATATAAGCACTTTACCATATTGAGAAAGCATCCTTCTATTCCTATCTCTTGGAGTGTTTTTATCAAGAATGACTGCTGTAATTTGTCAGATGCCCTTTCTGCATCAATCAAGAGAATCATGTGATTTTTTCCTTCAACTTATCAATGTAGTTTATTACACTAATTGACTTTCTTGTGCTGAACCATCTTTACATACCTGAGATAAAACCCACTTGATTGTGGTGTATAATTCTTTTAATGTGCTTTTGGATTCTGTTTGCAACTTTTTTTTTTATTTTTGCATCTTTATTCATTAAAAATATTGGTTTGTAATTTTGTTTTTTCATAGTATCTTTATCTGGTTTTGGTAATGGAGTAATGTTGGCTTCATAGAATGAGTTTAGTTGCATTTTCCCTGTTCAATTTTTTGGAAGAGCCTAAGCAAGATTGGTATTAGGTGATCTTTGAATGATTGGTAGAATTCACCTATGAAACTGTCTGTTCCTGGGCTTTTCATCTTTGGGAGGTTTTTGATGACTGTTTCTATCTCTTCTCTTGTGATTGGTTTTTTGAGGTCTTCTATTTCTTCTAGGGTCAGTGTAAGTCATTTGTGTGTTTCTAGGAATTTGTCCATCTCATCTACATGTTCTAGTTTTTTTGACATACATTCATTCATAGTATTCTCCTATGGTCTCTCTTATTTCTCCAAGGTCAGTGGTAAAGTCCCCCCTCTCATTTCTGATTTTATTTTTGTCTTTTATTTTTCTTTGTCATTCTAGCTAAGGGTTTGTCAATTTTCTTGATCTCAAAGAACTAACTTTTGGTGGTTTTGATTCTCTCTACTGTTGTTGTTGTTGTTGTTGTTGTTTTGTCATTCTTGATTTCATTTATTTCTGCTCTGATCATTATAATTTCCTTCAGCTTGCTTTGGGATTAGTTTGCTGTTCTTTTTCTAGTTCCTCCATGTGTGCAGTTAGAACTTCAATTTTAGCTCTTTCTTCTTTTTTTAATGTAAGTATTGGGGGCTATAAATTTCCCTCTTAGTACTGCCTTTGTGGTGTCCCATAAGGTATTTTTGCTTTTTTGTTTTTCACTCCACATGGGCCAGCTTGCCACATGGGCCAGGAGGCCCTGAGCATGGAACATTGGACCCCCCACATGGCAGGCGGAAGTTCCATCTGTTGAGCAACGTTCACTTCCCTCCCATAGGTTTTGATATGTTGTATTCTCATTTTCATTTATCTCAAGATATTTGCTGAATTCTCTCGCAATTTCTTCTTTGACCCACTGATAACTTAAGAGTGTATTGTTTAATCTCCATATATTTATGAATTTTCCAATTTTCTGTCGATTACTGATTTCTAGTTTCATCCCATTATGACCAGAGAAAGTATTTTGTATAATTTCAATCTTTTTTAATTAACTGAGACTTCTTTTGTGACCCAATATGTGGTCTATCTTGGAGAAGGATCCATAAGCACTTGAAAAGAATGTATATCCTGCTGCTTTGCAATGCAATGCTCTATAGATGTCTGTTAAGTCTGTTCACTTATCATATTATTCAAGCTCTCTGTTTCTTTATTTACTCTCTGTCCAGATTTATACAATACTGAGAGTGGTGTACTGAAGTCCCCAACTGTTACTGTAGAGACACCTATTTCTCCCTTCAGCTTTGCCAATGCGTGCTTCATGAATCTTGGGGCACTGGGGTTAGGTGCACTATTTAGTATAGTTATTTCTTCTTGCTGAATTGTCCCTTTTATTACTTTATTTTATTTTATTAT
The DNA here is from genome assembly GCF_030445035.2 of Dasypus novemcinctus. NCBI lineage: Eukaryota > Metazoa > Chordata > Mammalia > Cingulata > Dasypodidae > Dasypus > Dasypus novemcinctus. The sequence goes on from NC_080675.1 coordinate 26,688,881, forward strand.
TAAGAATTTATTATTCTTCATCCCTTATAAAAATTTTGCATTTAAAATCTATTTTGTCCTATATTAGTATCACTACTCCAACTTTTTTTGGTTACTATTTGCATGGAATAACTTTTTCCAACCTTTCACTTTTAACCTGATTGTGGTCCTACATCTCAGGTGAGTCTCTTGTAGATTACAATAGATGGCTCATTTTTTTTACCCATTCTATCTGTCTTTGTCTTTTGTCTGGGGAATTCAAGCCATTAACATTCAATGTTATTGCTCTAAAGGCATTAATTACTTCATCCATTTTGACTTTGGATTTCTGTTGTCATATCATATTATTGTCTATCTTTTCACAATTTTATAATAATCTTCACTTCTACAATCTTTTCCAAGTCTCTTGCCCTTGTTTTTTTTTTTTTTTTTTTTTCCTTTCAGGCTGTAGCACTCCCTTTAATATCTCTTGTAATTCTGGTCTTATGGTAACATATTCTATCATTCTTTGTTTGTCTGTGAAAACTTTGAACTCCTCTTCATTTCTGAAGGACAGTTTTTCCAGATAGAAGTCTTGGCTGGCAGTTTTTTCTCTTTCATTACCTTAAATATATCATACAACTTCTTTCTCTTCTCCTTGGTTTCTGATGAGAGATAGGCACTTAATCTTATTGAGGTTCCCTTTTATGTGATACTTTGCTTTTCTCTTGTTGCTTTCAGGATCTTCTCTTTATCTCTGATATTTGTCATTCTGAAGAGTAGGTGTCTTGAGTTAGGCTTATTCAGATTTATTCTGTTTGGGGTGTGTTGTCCTTCTTTGATATTGACCTTTATGTGTTTTATAAGGGTAGAGAAGTTATCAGTCATTATTTTCTCAAATAGTCTTTCTGTCCCTTTTCCATTTTCTTCTCCTCCTGGGACACCAATAATGCCTATAATTTTTGCATTTCACATTGTCATTCATTTCCCTGAGACCCTGTTCCATTACTTCCATTCTCTTCTCTTTCTGTTCTCCTATATTTTGCAGTTCAGATGTTCTGTCTTCAAAACCACTAATTCTGTCTTTGATCAACTCAAATATGCTCTTATATGCCTCTAATATAGTTTTAATCTCATTAATCATGCCTTTCATCCCCAGAAGGTCTGTTACTTTTCTTTGCAGACTTTCAAATTATTCTGTATGCTCACCCACTGTCTTCTTAATATCCTTTATCTCTTTAGTCATATTTTCTTTCAATTCATTGACTTGATTTAGGAGAGCTGTGTGATAATCATTGATTAATTGTCTTAAATCCTGTATCTCTTCAGGATATTTGGTTTGTTCCTTGCCTGAGCCATCTCTTCCTGTGTCCTAGTATGGCTTGTAATTTTTTGCTGATGTTTAAGCATCTGAATATATTGGTGAATTTACTCTGATGACCAATTTCTCTCTCTTGCCTATTATTATTTTTTTCACAACTCTTATCTGATATTTGGTTCAACTTATCCTAAGTCTTTAAAACTGCCCAACTGAAGTTATCAAAATCATGCCTATAACTCACTAATTGGGCACAGATTTTCTCCCGGAAGTTAGGGAACAGAGAGACCTAATCGCAATTTTTGTCCATGCAATTTCCAGTCTGGTCAGCAGGTAGCACTCATTGCTGCACCTTTCCATAGAGGTGTATCTCTTGATATTCCTTTGTTTTGGTCCAGGCAGAGCCAAGATTCAAAGTGGACTCCACTTGCCAAATTCACTGAAGAAAAGTCCCCCGACTCCCTCTCTCTTTTCCCTTGTAACAGCTGACAGGGTGGAAAATGTCTTCTCCCCTCTCGGTCAGCTTCACTGAAGCAGAGGTTTTACATCCCCTTAATATGTTAGGGGTGGGGAAGGGGAGACCTTCCTGATGGCTGGGAGGTTTAGTAACTCACAATTTGTTGCTTAGATTTCCTAGTCTTTCTGTCCCTCACCTTCCTAGGAGTTATGAATCACTGTCCTCATCTGCTGACCCCCTAGCAGGTCCTGCAGGTAGCTTTGGCTTTTTCTCCATAGTTTTTGTGAGAAGGTTGAGACTTGTATGCCTAATTCAACATCATCTTCCCATTATCCCCCTTTATTTTTTAATTTATTTTTTAATTAACTGAAAGTTTACCCAATTCATAGCTCCAGTGTCTGATTCTTCTGTCGAAAGAGGCTAGCTTGAGCCTTGGAAATCATGCAGGGTCTGGGTTAACAAGAACAGGGTCTCTTACCCAGAGAAGTAGGTACTGTAATTGTCAAGAGTACATGGAATTGTCAAAACATAAGGTAGAGAAAAAAGAAGTTTTTGATCCTTAGAATTTTATATATTTATGGAATTAAATTTTTTAAAAACTTTTTGTTTTTATAATGTTTTGGTCTGACTTCTTTCATTCAGAATAATACTTTTGAGATTTATAATATCAGAAAACCCCAAACCATCCCCAGGTTCTATGATTTGCTAGGAGGATTCATAGGACTCAGTACATAATCATACTCATGGCTATGATTTATTGCAACAAAAGGATACAAAGCAAATTTAGCAAAGGGGAAAGGTGCATGGGGTGAACCTCAAGAAACCCAAGCACAAATTCTAAGAGCACTCTCCAATGAAATCATGCAAGACAAAACTGCCCCAGCAACAAGTGTGAAAGGTTATTTAACAAGGAAGTTCATGAGAGACTCTGTGCCCAAAGTTTCACATTGGGCTGGCCACATAAACATCTACTGTCTGGCATGTACCAAAATTTCAGGCTCCTGAAAGGAAAGCAGGTGTTCAGCATAAACCTTATTGTTTGCACAGCTTAGAGACAGAGTGAGCCTTTCTTATCAGTTTTGGGAATAAGGGAAACCCTCCTGATATTCTAGTTTCCAGTTCTAGATAAGGGTCAAAATAGCAAGCAGGCCCTTATAAAGACAGAAGTCTCAGATCTTCTATGGTAAGTCTTTTCTGAACATCTTACCAAGCTTTTGCATACATAAATAGTCTTTTGTATTTTATTATTGAGTAGCACCCATTGAATGAATATACCATATTTTGTTTATCCTTAATAGGTTGATGATCAGGTAGATTGTTTCCAGTTTGGGGCTAATTATAAATAAAGCTGCTATGGATATCTATATCCTAGTCTTTTTATGGACATATGTTTTCATTGTTCTTGGGAATTGTGGCAGTTTGAGATAATTTTTGTGAATCCCCAAAGAAGAGAAAATTTGTTTCTAAACTAATCTGTTCCTCTGGGTGTGAAACCCTCTGATTGTAATAGATTCAGATGAGATGTCTTTGATTAAATTATGTTAAGAGGAGGGCTTTATTCAGCCGTGTCAGTAGGGCATGACTCTGGTTGAGTCCCTGCCTCTTGGTGGGCTGATATAAATGGACACTCACTCAAGAAGACACTCGGAATAGAAAAGAACTTGGTTATTTCAGTCCTGCCGTGTGACAGAAAGGAGAAGTCTCAAACAGCTAAGGCCCTGGAAAGAGAGACATGCCCTATGCCAGCCTACAGCTGAGATTGGAAGAAGCTGGGCACACAGAGCCTTAAAAGGAAGAAGGAAGAAGAGACCAGGCAGAGATTGCCCACCATCTTGCGTCAACACATGGTAACAGACTGGTGAGAAAGCAGCCTTGAGTTGGACTCTCTAGGGCCTTGTAACTGTGACCTTTTACCCCAAATAAATACACTTTATAAAAGCCAACATCACAGCCAAACTCAGCGTGTATCACAGCCAAACTCAGCGTGTATCACAGCCAAACTCAGCATGTTCACAGCCAAACTCAGCGTCTTCACAGCCAAACTCAGCGTGTTCACAGCCAAACTCAGCGTGTAGATGTGATGCATTCCCCCCAGCGTGGGACACGACACCCGGGGATTAGCCTCCCTGGCACCGAGGGATCACTACCACATACCAGCTGAAGAAGCAACTAGAAAATGACCTTGAATTAAAGATTCAATGCAGAACAGCAGAATATACCTGTCTACATATAATAACATGACTTTGGGAAGCGGTTTGACCTAATGTAAGGGGGAAATGGAAAGGAGAAATGAGATTATAAGGCTGTGAGTCTCTAAAAAAGAGTCTGGAGGTTGTCAGAAGGAATACCCCTATGTACAACTGAACAGAGTCTAAGAGACAGATAAGGTAGATACAACCCCAGGTATTGGTTCTTTTGAGGGATAAAGAGACCCACGGGTTCTATGGTCATGGCAGAAGGGGTTCACTGCCATGACAGATGGCCCTTCTTTGGAGCTGGTGTTTCTGCGTGATGGAAATGGACTCAGAGGGGATCTCTTTTCACAAGACTTGCATGCTACTTTATTGGAATTGTAGTTGGTGCTGAGTTTAAGATATATGTAGGGGATTTGAATCTCTGGACTGATAATATGACACCCAGGCCCAGAGCCTCAACAGACTTCAGCTCCTACACTTTGACTTATTGGACTTACTCCACTCAGCTAACATGGAGTTGAAGAAGGTCAACCACCACAACATGGAGCCTAGAGTGTCTACAACTAGAAGCGGGAAGAGTGCATCCAGTACCCATGTGGAATCTAAGCCCTCACTTGACATAGGTGTGCAATGGACACAACCAATCCAATGTCCACAGAGAAAATGTGGAATGGGTGTGGGAACGGTAGCCATGGGGGCTGCTGGGTGTGGGGAACGGGAGGAAGAGATGAGATGTGGAGGCGTTTTCGGGACGTGGAGTTGTCCTGGATAGTGCTTCACGGACAATTACGGGACACTGTAGATCCCCCCAGGGCCCACTGGATGGAACGTGAGAGAGTCTGGGCTATGATGTGGACCATTGACTATGGGGTGCAGTGATGCTCAGAGATGAACTTACCAGGTGTAATGGATGTATCACGATGATGGGAGAGAGTGTTGCTGTGGGGGGAGTGGGGGGCGGGGGCGGTGGGGTTGAATGGGACCTCATATATTTTTTTAATGTAATTAAAAAATAATAATAATAAATAAATATTAAAAAAAAAAAGCCAACAGATTTCTCATACTTTGCAATCAGCTCCCCTTTGGCTGAGTAATACAGGTATACACCTAGTTTTTGAATGGCTGGGTCATATGTAATTTAATGTTTAACTATGTAACAATCTGCCAAAATATTTTCCAACCTGTTGTATCATTTTACATTCTCATTGGCAGTGTATGAAAGTTCCACTTGCTCCATATATGGTCAATACGTGATATTTTCAGCCTTTTTAATTTTAGACATAGTGGTATTTCATTATGGTTTTAATTTTCATTTTTCTTATTACTAATGGTATTGAACATTTTTATATTGTTAATTACCATCACTATATCTTTTTTTTTTTTAAGATACATTTATTTTATTTCTCTCCCCTTCCTCCACACCCCCCCTCCCCTGGCCCTGGTTGTCTGTTCTCTGTGTCTATTTGCTGCATTTTCTTCTTTGTCCACTTCTGTTGTTGTCAGCAACACGGGAATTTGTGTTCTTTTTATTGTGTCATCTTGTGTCAGCGCTCCGTGTGTGCGGTGCCATTCTTAGGCAGGCTGCACTTTCTTTCGCACTGGGCAGCTCTCCTCACAGGGTGCATTCCTTGTGTGTGTGGATCCCCTATGCAGCGACACCCCTGCATGGCACGGCACTCCTTGCGCGCATCAGCACTGCACATGGGCCAGCTCCACACGGGGCAAGGAGGCCCGGAGTTTAAACTGCAGACCTCCCATGTGGTAGATGGATGCCCTAACCACTGGGCCAAGTCTGCTTCCCTCACTATATCATTTTGGTGAGGTATCTTTTCAAACATTTTACCCATTTTTAAATGGTGGTTTCCTTTCTTATTGAATTTTGAGAATTCTTCATACATTTTAGGTAAAGGTTTCATATTCACCATATGTGAAGTGCAGATATTTTCTCCCAGTATATGGCTTACTTTCCATTTTCTTCAGAATGTCTTATAAAGAACAGAAAGTCTTAATTCTGAAAAGGAACAATTTCTCAAATTTTTCCTTAATGTATCAAGCTTTTGGATCCTTTCTAATAAATCTTTTCTTAACCAAAAGCCATAATTATTTTTCCCATGCTTTCTTAATAGAGGTTTTATAATTTATAAATATTTTTGCATTTAAATCCATGATCTATTTTGTGTTAATTTTTGTGTATCATCAAGGTATGGATGAAAGATTGTTTTTTGCCTCTGAATATCCCATTTTTCCAGGTCCATTTGTTAAAAAGACTACTCTCTCTTGATTGAAATACTTCTACATCTTTGTCAAAAACAAATGAGTGTATGTGTTTGAGTCTATTTATGGACTTTGTATTCTGTTCTATTATATTTATCTATTTTTCTATGTTTATATCAATAACACACTATCTTGATTGCTGTAGCTTTATAATCAATCTTGAAAGTAGGTAGTGTTAACTTTCAACTTTGTTCTTTTTTTTTTTTAAGATTTATTTATTTATTTAATTCCCCCCCTCCCCCGGTTGTCTGTTCTCTGTGTCTCTTTGCTGCGTCTTGTTTCTTTGTCCGCTTCTGTTGTCATCAGCAGCATGGGAAGTGTGGGTGGCGCCTTCCTAGGCAGGCTGCACTTTCTTTCACGCTGGGCGGCTCTCCTTATGGGTGCACTCCTTGCGTGTGGGGCTCCCCTACGCGGGGACACCCCTGCGTGACACGGCACTCTTGTGAGCATCAGCACTGCGCATGGGCCAGCTCCACACCGGTCAAGGAGGCCCAGGGTTTGAACCGCGGACCTCCCATGTGGTAGGTGGACACCCTAGCCACTGGGCCAAGTCTGTTTCCCTCAACTTTGTTCTTTTTCAAAGTTGTTTAGGCTATTCTAGGTCATTTGTATTTCCAAAGGAATTGTATAATGAACTTGCCAAATTGTGTTTAAATTATAGACAAATTTGGGGAAAATTTACCTCTTAACAATATTGAGTCTTCCAAACCATGAATATAATATATCTCTCCATTTATTTATGTATCATTTAATTTCTCTCAGCAATATTTTGTAGTTTTTAGTATATGGGTTTCACAACTCTTACCAGATTTATCACTAAGTAATATTTTATGCTATTATAAATTACATTGCTTTTCATTTCACTTCCCAGTAAGTCATTGGTATTACATAGAAATACCCTGATTTTTGTATATTGATTTTGTATCTGCAAACTTGTTAAACTCTCTTATGAGTTTTAGTAACATTTTTGTAGACCCATAGGATTTTCTACATAGATAGACAGGCAAAGTCCCTTTTGCCATAGAAAGTTCCAGGAATAAGGGCACGGACATCTTTTGCAGGGGCCACAGTTCTTCCAACCCAACCCATTCCAGTCTTTATGCTCTTGTCACACATTTTTCTTTATATTGTATAAACCCCACTTTTTCTTCTTTATAGCATATAAACCCCACTATGGATTGTAATTTGTTTGCTTTAAATGATCTGTTTTAGTTTTCTAAAGGTTGCCAAGAAATATACCAGAAATGGGATGGCTTTTACAATGGAGATTTATTCATTTAACAGCTTATAGTTTTGAGTTTGAGAAGATGTCCAAATCAAGGCATCATCAGGAGATCCTTTCTCCCTGAGCTGCAGCTGTGGGCAGTCAGGCACATAGTGGCATCCACTTGCCTCCCCCTTCTCCTTTGGGCCTGATTGCTTTCAGCTTCTAGCTAAAGTGGCTTCCTCTCAACTTCTGCATTCCATTAATTTCAGTTTCTTCCTCCCAGGGCTGCTATTCTCAGTTTCTGGATTCCCCTTTGTCTTTGCAGCTTTTTCTGTATCTGTGGCTTTTTATTCCTCCATTTATGGAAGATTAAGACCCACCCATGGTCATGCAATCTAATCTAAGGCCCTTAACCAAAGTAACTTAATCGAAAGTTTCCACCTATAATGCACGAGAATGGATTACCCTAAGAACATGATTTTCTGGGGTCCACAAAAGCTTCAAACTGCTACATGGTCAATTATCTTTAAAGAAATTTATTAATATAATAAAAAAATTTTCATATTTAACCACATAGTTATCATTTCTAGAACCCTTCACTCCTTTGTTCAAATCCATAATTCTACCTTGTATTATCTTCCAAGACTTCCTTCAACATTGCTTGTCCTATAGGTCTGTCAGTGATGAATTATTTTACTCTTTGTATGGCTTAAAACATCTGTACTTTTACCTTCCCCTCTGAAAAATATTTGCTGGTTATAGAATTCTGGATTGCTTTTTATTTTTTGCTCTTTAAAGCACATTCAAGAAGTGTCATTGCTTTCTGGCTTACATTGTTCCTGACAAGAGTCTGCTACCTTTGCCCCCCTGTACATAATACACTTTTTTCCTCTTCTTAAAAAATTTTCTCTTGTTTTAAACATTTTAATTTTGATGTGTATTTGCATGGTATCTTCATGTATATTGTACTTTGAGCTTCTTTGATCAAGAGGTTTATAGTTTTCATCACAGAATTTGAAAATTTTCACACATTATTTTTTCAATTTTTTTCTGTCCCCATTCTCTGTCCTCTCTTTTGAGGACTTCAATTACACATGTTAAGCCACTTAAAGTCATCTCAAAACTCAATTATTCTTTTTTCAGTGGGTTTCATTTTGGATAGGGTCCATTCACTTAACTATTTCTGCAATATCTAATCTGCTGTTATCATATCCAGTGTAGTTTTTCATCTCAGACTTTATAGTTTTATAGCTAGAAATTTGATATGGATCTTCTTTATATCTTCCATGTCCATACTTAACATATTCAATTTTTATTCTAGGTTCTTCAAAATATGGAATACTGTAAAAACTGTTTTTATGTTCTTGTCTACTAATTCTGTCTTCTCCTACATTTTGGGTTTGGGATTGGTTGATTTTCCTCCTCATTAAGGGTCATATTTTCCTGCTTCTTTGTGTATTCAGTTATCTTTTATTGAATGCCAGGCATTGTGATTTTATTTTTTTGAGTTCTGAATACACTTGCGTTCCTATAAATATTCTTGAGTTTTGTTCAAGGGTACCGTTCAGTTAGTTGGTGTCAGATCTTTTCAGATCTCGCTTTTAAACTTTGTTATACATTAATATAGCTGCATTTGGTCTAGGTCTAATTTTACTCCACCACTGAAATAAAACTCCCTGCATGCTCTATCCAAAGCATTATGAATTATGTTTTCTACTCTGGCTAGTGGAGCAAGGACTATTTCTGGCCTGTGTAAGTTCTGAGATCTGTCCTTTCTAATTATTTTGGGTGTGTTTTCCCCCAGGTTTCTGTAATTTCCTCACACATATGCTGATGAATTGATGAAGACCTTTTTCAGATTTCTGAAGCTCATTTCTCTGTAGCTCTATCCTTTCCAGGAATATCCCTTCCTTGGCCTCCACAGACTCCCAGCTTGATCTCCTACACTCAGGTAAGACACATTCATTTATATTTTTCCAAAGACAATACCTTTCATTATTGGGTTACTTAAATAGTTTTGTCTAGAATTTATTATAAGGTGTTCAATAAACCATTAAAAGTAACCTGTTTGAATATATCTATATATGTTTATGTATTTTAAAACAGAAAGAGATGTCAGAGAACCACCAGTATAAGGGCTTCAAGTTTTGTGGGTTTTTTTTGTTTGTTTGTTTGTTTTAACTCTAGGCCAAATGAACATAAATTAATCTGTACATGTGATACATAGGTTATTTTGTTGATAAATACAATAAATAGAGAAACCTAGATTCAAGAATAGAACATAAGGGAAGTGGACATGGCTCAACTGATAGAGTATCTGCCTACCATATGGAGGGGCCGGGCCGGGGTTCAATTCCCAGGGCCTCCTGACCTGTGTGGAGCTGGCCCAAGCACAGTGCTGCTGCACGCAAGGAGTGCCATGCCACGCATGGGCTCCCCTGCATAGGTGTGCCCCATGCACAAGGAGTGCACCCCGCAAGGAGAGCCACCCAGCGTGAAAAAAGCACAACCTGCCCAGGAGTGGTGCCACACACATGGAGAGCTGACACAGCAAGATGATGCAACAAAAAAGAGACACAGTTTCCCAGTTCCTCTGGATAACGCAAGCAGACACAGAAGAACACACAGCAAATGGACAGAGAGCAGACAACGGGGGTGAAGGGGAAAGAAAGAAATAAAATAAATCTTTTAAAAAAAAGAATAAAACATAATTATTAAGTGCATAGAAAAACTTTATTCACACTAGATTTTCCTGTTTCAGTCCTCTTTCATAATGTTTCAGTTTCTTATTGTAATTTTGGTGGAATTAAACCTGGGCAGTTCAAAATTATATAATTCAATATATATATTAGCTTCAATTAAATGTTCTAAATTATTCAAAGCTGCTAACGTGTCACCTGATAGCAGTAGCACAGGAACACAAACTATTACTTCCTGTGTGCACATAACTGTTGAAAGATGGGGTTGGGAGATGAGTAGGTAAAACATTTTTGGTAGAAGACAGTTGATCATGAAGTCACATGGTAGATAATCTGCATGTAGTAGTATGTCTTCCTTGTGGCGATGAGAAAACTGAAACCCTAATTTGAATAAAATCCAGAGTCACATAGTTGGTATTTTACTAAACCTAGATATGAACCCAGATCTCTTGATTCTCAGTATTTATTACTAATTTCCCTATTTGCTCAGAATGGAAATCCTTCTCCAATGTGGAAACATTTCTCTATTAGAGAAGGTAGGATCCAGATAGAAGTCACCATTGAGTCCCACTTCATCAGTTATTCACATTGTTATGGGGGCATCTAACTTGTCATAGTTGTTGTTTTAGTAATGTGAAAAAAATCACCATTCATTTATTTATTCCAGTTTTTTAGCATCTTCACAGCATATATCAGCCTTAGTGCTAGACATACAGAGTTGAACAAGAGAGACAAGAACCTGCCCTCAAGGATTTTATATTCTAGTTGGTAGGGGTGACAAGAAACAAGCACAGAAATATGTAAGATAATTTCAAACAGTGATGAGTGATATGATGAAAATAATATATAGTGATAGAAAATGGTTGTCATGAAGAATGATACAAAGGGATAAATTTGGAATATATAATGTTCATAGATTAGAGGAAAGGAATGAGGAAGAGACTGTAGTACTTGCAGAGTAATTAGATAGATAAAGAAATAAAAAATTCTGTGTTGGCCTAATTAAGTCTGAAGAGTCTGTTAGAACATTGCTTCTCAAACTAATGTGCATCTGGGGATCTTGTTAAAATTCTGATTTTGTACCTCTGTGGTGGGTCCAAGATTCAACATTCTTGACATACTTCTGGGGTGATACAGGTGGTGCTGACCCACAGACCATGCTTCAAGTAGCAGGTTCTTAAGACACCAAGCTTAATACAGGTAGAATAAAGATCTGGAGCATTGTAGAAAGGACAGGGTGCTAGTTATCAAATTCAGGAACATGAGATGTATTCCTCAAGGAAAGTCAAAACATATTGAAGAGACAGTACATGGAAAAATTAAACCAGAAAATTTAGAGGAAAATTCTAAATTGTGCTGTAAAAATTAGTAAAGAATGTATAAGCTGTTGGCATTTGTGTAACACAAACGTGGTTGTATAAGAAGTTGGGAAAGAGAAAGGGATAAATGTGGAGTTCAGGAATCAGAAAGCAGGAGGTGAGCTGAGTGTTTCACCTTTGGTCTATCAGGTAGATAAGATGACAAACACTCCCTCTGACCCATCCTGTAGGAATCATTTGGGATTTTAGAGTGAAAATTTTGAAGGGCTAGGAGTGAAAGACAGAAGGTAAAGCCCAAAAACATCATTAAAAGTTTTGACTGATTAATTTTAAAAACAAAACTAATAGTTTAAAAATTAATCCTTTGACTACAGGCTAACTAGACCTTTTCTGGAAGTAATAGAGAAATACAAGCACATCCAGGGACTCAAAAAGTTAAAACTCTTGCAGAATTTTGACTGAACTGTAAGTTAAAAAAGAGGAGGAAGATCCCCTAAAGGGCCATCCAAAGCATTTAAATTTGAGTTCACTAAAGCATGGACTAATGTTTCAACAGCTGGAGTGGTTAAGCAGTCTTCTGTTTTAGCGGTTTTAATAGTTGATGATAAGAGAGCAAGGTTAGACACCCAGAGAGCACAGCAACCTCACAGGCAACACCTGAAGTGAGTGAAAGTCTGTTTTGATAGGGTGGAACATTGTCTTCTGAAGAACAAAAGTTTAATAGACTGTTCAATATATTTAAATGAAAGTGGATTTGCCCTTTAATTTGAGTAGCAGATTGCACAAAAGCTCTAGGCAATAGTATTAGGTGGCTGCTAAGATGTAAAAAGGAAAGTAGATCATCAATAATGAACACATATCTAGTGACTATAGCTAGTAGCATATCTATCCTGGGTTCAAGCAGACACCACATAGAGCGAAATAGGGAATTGTCCATGAAATAGGGATTTGGTAATTATCTGGTCCATTCAGTCAAAGCCGAATGCAAATCAGAAAAACTGCAAAACTGGATTTGGATGCTGTTTCCCTTTCTTTCCTATGTAAATTCTATGCCCTACAAAGCCCTGCTTTAGTTTCCAATGGCTTCTTTAATAGAGTACCATATCCTAGTTGGCTTAAACAATGGAACTTTATTGGCTCGCAGATCTGGAGACTAGAAGTCTGAATCAAGGTGTCAGCAGGGCCGTATTTCCTCTGATGTCTGTAGGGTTCTGTTGGTGGCCAGCAATTCCTGATGTTCCTTGGCTTGTAGTATAATCCAATCTCTGCCTTTGTCACATGGTTCTCTCCCTACCTCTCTCTCTTTTCTTCCCCAACCCTCCCTACTGACTGTGTCCAAATTTCCTCTCCTTAAAAGGAAAAAAAGTCATATTGGATTAGGACCCACCTAATCTTTAATAATATCTTCAAATATCTTATTTCCAAATAGGCTCACATTTACAGGACCAGGAGTTTAAGATGTGAATATATTATTTGGGGGACACAATTTACTCCATTATGTGCCCATTCATTTACAAACTTTCATTAAATTTCTGTCTTTTATCAGTCATAGGGGCCTACAAAGGAACTATGGTATCTAATAGGGCAGAAGTAACACATACTCCATGTAAACATGAAGCAATACTAAGTTTTGGAGTCAGGGTTATAAAATATTAGCATGCATCAAGATCACCTGTAGGGCCTGCTAAAACATATCATCCCACAGAATATCAAAAACCCCACAGAATTATCAGAAACTTTGGCCAAAGTTTTCAGGGGTGGGCTGGGGAGCCTAAGAATTTACATCTCTAACAAGTACCCAAGTGTGGCTGATACTGCTGAACCTGTGTGATCATACTTTGAGAATCACTCTTTTAAAAGATGGTACATGGAAACAATGTTTGCTTAGGTTTTAGGTTTTCACTTTATTGAGAGAGTGATGCATGAGGTGGGTTTTCAAGGACTAGGGTTTGCAACATGGAGATAAAAGAAACAGGGTGTTGGAAATGAAAGTTATATACTAATTAAAATTTCCCTGCCCCCATGCTATTGTGGTCCTTGAAGATTCAAGAACAAAATATAGAAAATAAAGATATTCCTATTTCCACAATGCTCAAAAAATTCAAAGAAGCAAAACTTCAAAGGAGTTCCTTCCAGATCTTAATTTTGCAATATCTTCTTAAATATCCTACCTATTTTACTGCTTCTGCCACAGTGACAATCCACACAAAATGAATAAGAATCATTAACCAAAAAGCAAAGAAAAGACTGGGGGGGGGGCGGGGGGGAAGGGCTTTTCTAGTCCATGGCATAACTTCTTTGCTAAACATCCACGGTTATCACGATCTCTATTTCAGTGTCCTGTGATCCCACAATAATTTTTTTTTTTATTTTTTTTTTTTAAAGATTTATTTTTATTTATTTAACTCCCTCCCCCCTTGTCTGTTTTTCTGTGTCTTTCTGCTGCGTCTTGTTTCTTTGTCCGCTTCTGTTGTCGGTCAGCGGCGCAGGAAGTGTGGGCGGCGCCATTCCTCGGCAGGCTGCCCCCTCCTTCACGCTGGGCGACTCTCCCTATGGGGCGCACTACTTGCGCGCCGGGACACCCCTGTGTGGCACGGCACTCCTTGTGCGCATCAGCACTGCGCATGGGCCAGCTCCACACGGGTCAAGGAGGCCCGGGGCTTGAACCGCTGACCTCCCATCCCACAATAATTTAAGCCTCTGCATGTCCTTTCTTCCGTCAAGAATACTTACACTGAAAAAAAAATTTTTAAGTGTTTAAAATAAATCTGGAAAAAGTAACCAGAGAGCTATACAACAGTGTAGATGAGAACAATGCAAAAGAAAACACAATAGTCCTTAACCAATTTGCTAGAATAGCAACAACAAAAAGAACCAGAAAAAAAATAATAAGACATTATTCAAATGCCAGTCAGGGTTATTGCATCTTGGAAAAAATATCTGACCCATGGTTATGTTATAGAAATAAAGAAATGGAAGAAATTTTTTTAACAATCTACTCTTTAATCTGTGTGTTCTGACAACTAAGAACCCTCAAAACAAAGCCCTAGAAAAGGAAATAGTTGGAGAATAATGAGTGATCATGTTTGGCGAAAGTCTAGATTTGACTAAGAACAATAGAAAACAAAGCCAAAGAAGTAGACTGAAGTTCAGATTATATAGGCCTTGGGTTGTCTAGCTCAGGGGTTCTTAACAAGGGGTTAATGAGCATGAATTAAAACTCAAAAAAACATTATTCTTGTGGGACGTGTTGGTGCGGGTATGATATATTTATTAAATAATACACAGTATAGTGTGGACTTAGTAAGGGATCCATGGTTTTCACTGACTAGAAAAGGGGTCCGTGGAACAAAAAGGGTCTCCTTGGTCTAGGGAGAAGAATCAAACTATATCCCAACTAAGGGAATGTTACCCTCTCCCAGAACAATAGGCGCCTGGAAGAAAGGCACCAGGAAAGTGAAATAGTAGGTGCTACTTTTGCCTAGGCATGTTACATTCGTCTACTCAGCATCCCTTTTTTCTTTGAGAACTTTCCCCTTCTTATTTTTGTGATTCTGGCAAGACTGTCCATCATAGTTCCTTACCTACCCGCAGGCTGTAGGAGTGGATGCAAGACTTAACCTATCACTGCCCCCCATGCCTGAAGCCACAACAGGGACTTTACCCAAAGACTCTCCGTTTCCTTCTGTGAGAATGCTGCATAAAATTTGGGAAAGAAACACCTCCTTTTCACTCTTAAAGTGTGGGATTTGAGCTTAGGGTGACACCAGCCAGTACCATGAAGAGCACACAGAGAGAAGCAGTGTAGAGATGGAAGCAGAGAGAGAGCCCAGACACCATCCTGTGAGACCCTTAATCTAGCAGAAGAAACACCAGAGCTACCCTTAAGCATCCTGTTTTTATAAGCCAGTAGGCCTCCATTGACTTCCTTAAGTTAGTTTTGAATTGTGTTCTGTCAATGGCAAATAAAAGAATCAGATAATAATAAACACAGGCCTGTTTTGCAATAGGTCAAAAAAGAAAAGCAATATTCCTTGAGAATCTGAGGGAATCTTATTTTTCAGGAAGGTCATCTTCAGCCTGAGTTGTGAGATAGGCAAGAACTTTTGGGGCATACTTAGAAGACCTTATTCTCTTTTGAAACTTCTGAATAGTTCAAAGAAAATACTGAAGAAAGAAGGAAGGGACAGAGGGAGGGAGGGAAGGAAAAAGCTTTTTTAAAAAATCTTGGAAACACCGAATTGAAACCCAAAACATAATTTCATACAGTGGTTGCTGAAGTGCTTTTTTTTGTCCAAAAAATCTGAATTGCTTCAGAGATTACCTGTTACATGCCAAGAATATTAGAGGTAAAATGGAACCACCAATCCTGTTTGCATACCAATACACATTTTCATTTGAAAGTTTGACCCACCCTTTATAATCAAACCCACAAATTGCCTTCTTGTTCACAAGTGACACTGTTTACAACATGAGTCCCCATGCCAACTTTGAAGCAGTACTTCATAAACTTCATCCAAAAACTGTCCCCCAACTCCGCTCTCCCCACTATCCTAGAATTGACCTTATATCAATTACAGTTCAAATTAATTTCCCTTTTAACTTCTCTCCCAATTCCCTTGCAAGCCCAGTAAACACTAAGTCGACCCAGTCACAAAATACTTTAGCAAAAGAGTGTGGCTCTATCAAGTCGGCATAACCTTTCTCACAGCAAGAAGAGAACGATGGCCTTCTTGAGACTCCTCCATCAATTTCTATTAAGCCTATCCTTCAAAGCTGTCAAACCACTCATTTCTCCTTCCTCTTATAGAAAGTGCCAGTGGATAGGGGGCAGTGGGACAGAGGTGAAAAACGTGGGGTAGACAGAAGAGAAGGTGCTGCCAGCACAGACTGATGGTGGGGGGGGGACGGGAATCAAACCCTACGTGACCTGTGTGCAACCACCACAATCACAGAAACTTCACTTAATCTCACCAAGGCTATTAGAAGCTGCATTTCCAGGATGCATCTAGCTGCTCTGAAAGATAACTGCTTTGCAGACTTCAATATACCGTGAGAGAATGAGATTTTTCTAAGCCAAAAATTGGATTCTTCCCTGGCCCCTCCCCCTTCTTCACTGTAACCAGGGCCCCATACGAGCAATTTTATTTTCCTCTGTGAAGGGCAGATGACATCCTGCTAAGTATGCCCGAAGCAGGGAAGACTGAAATGCCAGGACCTGTGACGTTTACTTGCTAACTTGCTTGCTTTGCTTATTTATTTCCAGTGAAGGAACTGTTGGAGAAAGCCTTAATCAGAAAAACTCTAAAATTAAGTGCTCTCTGCAGCTTCCAGAAGTTGACCCAAGTCAGCAAAGAGTATCTTTTACTTTTAATCCTACACTGTTTGCCTTGATGTGTTTCAGCTGATTGTAATTGTTTTGGGGGGGTTCTAGAGGAAGCAAAGAGTGGGGGAAAGACTGGTTGCTAAGCCCTTAAGCAATTAAATGTCATCTCAAGGTTATAAATAAAATGTGCAAATTAAGCTTTTCAGCCTTACTATCTGCAGACAGTAACCCTTCATGAAACTTCAAGCCAGATTCCCAAACAGAACCTGCCATCCTCCTGTGTCCCCATAATGCTCATTGCTTCCTCCACTATATCATATGTGACTTTGTATTACAATTACCTGTTTGGCTATCTATCTCTTTTCCACTACACTGTGAGTTCCTTAAAAGCAGAGGCTGTATTTTGTTCCTTTCTTTATCTCCAACGCCAGCATAATGCTTGCACATCCCTGATGCTCCACATACTGGGTTGAATAAATGAGGAGACTTAAATCAATTTTTCATATATTCCTTTCTGAAGGACCATAAAATTTGTTAACAAGGATGTTTTTCCACCCTGGAAACTAAATCAAACACATAACACAGAAACATGCACACACGCAAAATCAATGAATTCATATGAGGCAAGAACTCGTTTTTAATACATTAATCACTTACAAAATAAAATAGTGAAATAGTGGATGGCATTCAGATCAGCATTGTCAGCTCAGAGGTTTAAAATCTGTCCTCTAGCATGTCCCAAAACACCCCTTTAATCTATGTACACCTGTCCCCATTCCATTCTCCCAGTGGACCATACATGGTGGAAATATTCCTGGTGCAAAGCCTTTGAAGGTCTGAGGGTCTCCTGGTGTAATGTGATATCATGTGGCAGTGGACCATACCCCAAAGCTGAAAGCACACCCAACTATAATAAGAGGCGTAGGCCAGGGAAGAGAATACGGGCCAGTATTGAGACAGGTTTAAGCTCTCACTGCTCACTTGGCCTGCTTGACCCTGCCTCCACAGAGCCCACCTTGCCCCTTCCCAATGCAGAATCCCTCTTTCTTAAGCCTCCTAAACAAAAGAAATCTAAAATACCATAACCCCCTAATTTATAGATTAGGAAACTGAGACCCATAAAAGGTCTGACCTTTTTCTTGTACCAAGCCCCCCAAAACAATGCAGCTGCAGAGTCGAGGCTGGAACTCAGGGAGTTTGCCCTGCACTGCACTGGCTCCTGTCACCACATACCTAGTCAGAGTCAACATTTGACCTTCAGTTTGCTGGCACGACCTCTTGGATTATTCATCCTCCATTTTTCCTCATCCTTGCTCCTCTTAGTCCCTGCACATTCAGGGTCCTTATGTTTTTCTCCCCCTTTCCCAAGGACTGGTTCTTAATCATTCACAGATACTAATATGCAAAGGTCTAAGAACATAAAGTCTTAAATTAAAGCTTGATCTCTGACTCTAAAATTCCCAGGAAATAGAAGAGGAGTAAGGATTAATGGGGCTTTCTCAGAATCCCTGAAATAGTAACTCAGGGCCTCCAGAGTACATCACTAGGTTTGGCCTCTGTACTCCAGGCAGGCTCCTGTCTAAGATGCTAGAACAAGAACTGTATCTTTAGTAGCTTGTAGGGCATTTGCACTAGTGTACAGGTCAAAGGTATAGAAAAGCAGAAAAGAGGTGGATTAGGGAAAGCCAAGGAAACACCATCACCCTAAAATAGGAGATATCCATTCTGCTGGACATATCTTCATGTTAGTATTGGAGAGAGAATATGTGCATTCTTTATCGAGGAAGCATAGGCCTTTTGATTCACTCACACATGTATTCAACAAATACATATTATGTGCCCACTGTGGGCCCAGCACTGTGCTAAACTTGATTTCTGATTTTTACTTGGTAGGATAATTTATATTTTAAAGGCATAAATGTTGGAGAGAAACTTTGAATTGCAGAAGCACTATTTTTCTAGTTAATGCTCAGGTTCAAGAATGGACTAAATCTAGATTTGAGTTTGGGCTGTGATGCTTCCTATCTGTTACCTAATCTCTTTTAGCCTGAGTCTCCTCTTCCTTAAAATAGAGATCATGATAATTATAACCTCACACCATTGTTGGGTGAATTAAACAAGATAATGGATGCAAAAAACACACTTTGGGGCACACAAAAAATATGCAATGCATACTAACAATCATTATTTGATTAGGAGGAGGCAAAATCTGAACTGAAGGCAACCCTATCTACTAAAAGGCCAGAGTGGATTGGAAGTGATAAATTCCAGTATCATTTCATTTTATAGCAGTGTGTTAGTGCCTGTAAAATTCAATGAAGGAGAGAAAAAAGTCAACATATATAATGAGCACTTTGGATTACCTTTGAAATTTGAATAACTGTGTTTCATTTCATTATAACAGAAAACCAGGATTTGTTAGACTTTTGTGTCTCAAATTTAATGTCTACACATCAACTAGGGATCCGATTAAGCGGCAGGTTCTGACTCCATAGGTCTGTGGTTGGAGTAGAAACTCTTATCTCTAACAGGCTCCTGGTGATGGTAATGCTGCTCTCCTATGGGCCAAATTTTAGGTAGTAAAGGCTTAGATAAAATTAGAATTCAAGCTGCATTTATATATCAATGTAAACATCTGTATGTATGTATGTACATATGCATGTATACACACACGCACACCTATAATATATATTCCTCCATATTAGCAATTAACTAGTAGCTAGGACTCCTGGTTTCTTGCTCTGGTTCTGTTATATATAAATAAAAGTGTCAGGCTTAGAAAAAAGACTTTTCTTAGTTTCTTCATTTTATACAATGAAAGGATTAAGCTATACATTTTCTAAGTTTCATTCCAGCTTTAACTTTCCATTTGAACTTTTTTTTCCAGTGGGGGGTGGGGTGGAAGAAATTTGCTTACAATTTTATGGGATTCAGTAGGCATAGAGAAAGCAATTTTTGATCCTCAGATGTTTTGTTCACCCAACCCTCAGGAAAATCCTCGTGAAGACCACTGCTCTGGAGTCATTTGAAATGTAGAAAATGTAACAGATGTTTCTAACAACGAAACTGTGAATGTCAATGAAGGGGCCATGCAATTATATTATTTAGAAAATCAGCATCAGACTTTTACTTAAAAGAA
This sequence comes from Dasypus novemcinctus, assembly GCF_030445035.2. Classification (NCBI taxonomy): domain Eukaryota; kingdom Metazoa; phylum Chordata; class Mammalia; order Cingulata; family Dasypodidae; genus Dasypus; species Dasypus novemcinctus. The sequence goes on from NC_080675.1 coordinate 26,708,773, forward strand.
TTCTATCAGGGTCAATATCATACACAAAATAAAAAGTGTTCAGCCTCACATTTTCAACTATTCCAAGGAACTTGGGGGAAAGGCACAGGGATGAGGGAAGTGCAGCACTCCTAAGAATCCTTTTGGACAGCATGGAGAGAAAAGTCACCTTGGCCACTACCCCAGCTCCCAGTCTCTCTCCAACCAGCATAAACACTTAGACACACTTGTTCCTGCTACACGGGCTATGCAAATCGTTCGCATCTTCTTCTTACAAGTCCCGCCAAGCTTGTATTATTTATGAGCTGACCAACTTCATAGCTAGCCTTTCACCTTGTCACATTTTTCTGCATTTTCCGAGCCAATCCCGCCTGCTGCACTGTGTAACATGAAAATGGAGCCATTAAAAGCATTCTCTCTGAGAGGAAGGCAATCCACAACTAAGCAAAGGGATTATTCTCATGATGAGGGAATCAAGGCCATGCTCAAATCCATTAATCCTTCTGTTTTTCTTTCTTTCTTCTTTTCTCCCTCTTCCTTTGCCCAGCACTGTGAGAAGCATTTTAAGTTATGCAATAAAAAATAGTTTGAATATTTTGTCTCGTTTTTTTAAACCAGAAAACAACAACAACAACACTTAAAAGACACTTTGAGGTGTCCTGGCCCAGGCTCTCTGCACAATCCCCTCTCTTAAATGTAAAATACCCACTTCAGACACAGTTGCTGGACCTGACCAAGGCCATGAATGCACAGCCAGGTGCATGATGCTGGGTAATTTTGCATAAAGATACTATTTTTATCCCTTTCAGAGGGAGTTCTGTGAATCAATACTGCCTTCGTTTTATTAACAATCATATTAAGTAGATAAGCAAAGGATTTGATGTTTTTCTTTTCTGCCTAAGAGCAGTGCCACATTAACGGCAGCTATTCATTCCAAAATTTAGATGAGCTCATCTTTAAGCACCTTGAGCTAGATCCATGCTTGAGATTTGAGAAGTTGAAAAGCCTAATGTTAAATAGGACTAAATGGAAGGTGTGGCTAAATTAGGCATATCTATGCATGTGCACATAATTACAAAGAATATGAGAAGATAAAGACATTTGGCCATGTGTCAAAGTAGTTCATACATGTAAATAGATACCTGTTCAAACCTTTATCTTTAATTGCCTATAATATGGAAGTATATATTGCTAGATATTCTCTACACAAGAGTAACCGAGTAGAATCAATTAATTGATTCATTCATTGGTTCATTCATTGCATATGTTTTTTGAGTGCCTTGTGTATACCTTCAGTGCCAAGCATAGTCCATGGCAGAATCTATTAGTGTGTGTGTGTGTATATGTGTAAACATATATGAAATATGTATATAGGTACATATTTCTTACCTGCAAGGACCTTGAAGAACAATGAATTATTATAAATGTCAGAAACGCAGGGATATAATTTGAAGATAATTATGGATAGAAGATCAAATGGATGCAGAAAAAGGATCTTGGAAGTTCTAGTGAGATAGGCAGCATCTCTGACAAGACTTCAAAAGCAAAGAAGAGAAGACATCCATCATCAGCCAAATTAATTTAATTCTTCTTCCTCTGGCCACACTAAAGAGGATTTAGCATGCATGAGGGTCTCAAGGAAAGAATATATTAAGTAGTCAATAGCTTTGTGGCCTGCAACTTCCCTAATGGTGGGACATGTAGCAATCACAGCTTAAGCTACAGTGAATCAAGGCTAGGGTGAGCAGAAGGGCAGATAGAGGACAGAGATAATGGGTCACCTGAGACAAAGCTGGAAGGGATTTTCTGGTTGTTTCCAAAATTCAGTACCTGCCGTTTATGGCCTCCAGGCCAGGAAGCTGCAATAAACCAGCATCCCTCAATGTCTCCGAACCCATTTAGATACCACTACTCAATGGAATAAAATAAAATGAACTTAGTAGACTGAGGTTACCTCGGAATTCCCAGTGCCCATATGCCCATTTATTGTTTATGTTGCATTTTCTATTAGTTAAATTTCTCCATATACTTTATAGTAAGAATTCTTATCCTATATTTTGGACATTTCCTAGGAGTGCTGAGAGGACAAGCAAGAGAAAGAAAGCCAGGATTGTGTTGAGAGAAGGAGAAATAATAAAAGATCCTTTCCTTGCCCCACATTAAAGCCTGGTGGTTTTGGTAAAGTAAGGCAGTGCAAGATAAGTCCCACTGAAGCCCTGGCCCTGCACCACAAGCCAGGCAAATTTCAAAAGGTTCAGCTCATTAGTCTATCTAGAAAAATCTTTTAACTGCGTTTCTCATCTGATTATACATTGCCTGGGAGTCAACACAGTGTATTGGCTAAGGCCTTGGTTTATGTAATTAAAGAATCTGGTTCCAATAATGGGACTGCTCAGTTTAATAGCCAGGTGATCTTAAGCTAATAAATTAATCTCCCTAGACCCAGTCTCTTCATCTGAAAAAAAAGGAATAATAACAATAGCTTATTTATATCAAGTGTTTTCTCTGTGCCAAGCACTACAGTACCTCTTAAATGTTAGCTCATTTAACCGTCTCCACACACAATGAGGAAGATATTATTATTCCCACTTTGAAGATGGAAAAACTAAGGCACAAAGAAATTGAGAACCTGTATAAGTGGTAAGAGTTGGGATTTGAGACCCAGCAATCGGGCTGTAAAACCTATACTGTTAGCTACTATACAAACTTCCTAAAATAATAGCACCTGCCCCATTAAAAAACTTATTTGATCTAACTATATAAAGAATATAGCATTCTAATTGTGATTGTTAATTTTATGTGTCAACTTGGCTAAGCCATAGTGTCCAGATGTTTGGCCAAACACTAGCCAGAGGTTGCTATGAAAATATTTTGCAATGTGATTAGCATCTAAAATTATTTGACTTTCACTAAAGGAGATTACCCTTGATAAAATGGAGGGGACTCATCCAATCAGTTGAAGGTCTTACAAGCAAAAAAACTGTTTCCAGGAGAAAACTATTTCTGCCTCAAGACTAGCACAGAAACCCTTGTCTATGTTTCCCACCTGCTGGCCTGCCCTGTGATTGCCAGGCCACAATCGCTTGAGTCAATTCTTTAAAAGAAATCTCTTTGTGTGTGTGTGTGTATGTGTGTATCCTGTTGGTCCTGTTTCTCTAGAGAACCCTGAGTGATACAGTAGTTAACACACATGGTGAATATTCATATAGTAAGTACTCAAAGAATTGTATCTCTTGGTATTTCATGAACTTATTTGACCAAACCTAGGAATTATCAGGAAAGCCATGGGACTTGGGAATTTTATTTTATTTTATTTTTTATATTTTTATTGTTTTTTCTTGAAGATACATAGATCACAAAAAAATGATACATTAAAAAATATAAGAGGTTCCCACATACCCCACACCCCACACCCTTACTCCTCCCATATCAACAACTTCTTTCATCATTGTGGCGCATTCATTGCATTTGGTGAATGTATTTGGAACACTGCTGCACCGCATGGATCACAATTTACATTGTAGTATACACTCTCCCCCAGTACTTTCAGTGGGTTATGACAGGACATATAATGTCCAGCATCTGTCCCTGCAATATCATTTAGGACAACTCCAAGTCCCGAAAATGACCCCACATCACATATTTTCTTCCCTCTGCCTGCTCTCAGCAACTACCATGGCCACTTTCTCCACATCAATGCTACAGCTTCTTGCATTACTAGTCACAATATTTCTATAGTAGAATACCAGTAAGTCCACTCTAATCCATGTTTTATTCCTCCATCCTGTGGACCCTGGAATGGTGATATTCACTCCACCTCTCTATCTAGATGGGGCTTGGATCCCACATGGGTAATGGATGCAATTCTCCTGCTTAAAGTTGTAGGCACTCTCAGTTCCCTGGTGTGGTGGTTGACCATCTTCACCTCCTTGTTAGATGACCTGGGCAAGTCCAACAAAACGGAGAGTAGGAGTTGCAACTCTGCTGTGGCTCAGGGCCCAGCTAGCACATGGTCAGTCCAGAGATTCAAGTCTCTTGAATATACACCAACCCCAGCACCAACCACAGGTTCAGTAAAAGTGACAGAAAAGGCATGTGTAGAAAGATCACATCTGAGTCCAACTCCATCACAGTCAGGAACACAAATTACAAAGTAGGACCCACTGACAAGGCACTGAACTCCAGAGCCATCTGCTGTGACTGTAGAACCAGTGTGTGTCTATAGCCCTCAGAAGCACCAGTACCTGGGGTTGCATTACTTTGGCTGTCTCTGGGGTCCTCCTGAGGCATGCATAAACATGACCCCTCTGATGACCTCCCAACTCTTTTTTTGAAGACTCTTAGCCAAATAAACTCATTTGTCTTTACCATTTCCCCCTTTTATTCAAGGTCTTTTTCTAGTTGACAAGTTAGAAATTGGTAGTAATCCCTCAGCACCAGGGAGGCTCATCCCCAGGAGTCATGTCCCACACTGGGGGGAAGGTAATGAATTTCCATGCTGAGTTCAACTTAGACAGCAGCCACATTTGAGCAACATGGAGGCTCTCAGGAGGTAACTCTTAGGCACCCTGCAGCTCTAGGCCTAGTTGAAATTTCAGGCTTATAAGCATAGTCATCAGTATCAAGTGCTCATTATTGAACCATCCTTTTTCACTGGTCTTTGCCCTTGCACTTGGGGGATTGTTGTTGTTCCATTGGAGAATGTGACAGAGCTCCCCTGGCTAGGAACTCAGCACTCCCTCAGAGCTCCCCTGGCTAGGAACTCAGCACTCCCTCAGTTGTCATTTGTAACTGTAACAACTATGAAAATACACAATGAATATCTGAACATTTTTATATACCCTAAATACATGCCCTGGAGAACTCCCTCCCAACCATGTGTCCCCCACCAATAACACTCCACACCAGCATTCCTCCCCTGCCATAGTTAAACCCCTCTGTAACCCAAAACTTCTTCAAAAATGAAGTCTATTACACTGCCAAACTAAATTAATAGGAAAATGAAATAGTAAAGATAGGTTTAAAGATTAGAAATAGCATACATACTGGGAAACAGAATCAACAAGAGATATCTGTCTATAGTATGTAATTATATAAGAGTGTCTCATGCAGCTGTGGGGATGCAGAAGCCCAAGTTCTGCAGGCAAGCAACAAAAGTCCAATGAAGGTTCTTGATGAGTTCTGGGAGATGTTGGCAGTCCAAAGACAAACTGGAAAATTCTCAATGTTGGAATCACCTCCCCTTTTAAGGCATTCAACTGATTGGATAAAGCATCACTCATTGCTGATGGCAATCTCCCTGACTGATGTAATTATAACCAGCTATCTATGATTTACCACTGCAGTAAAGTCAATGGTGACTAAAGTCCATAAATGCCCTTGTATTGCAGTTATAGCCCAGTGCTTGCTTGACCAAACAACTGGGCACAATTACCTGGCTGAGTTGACACAATAGCCTAACCATCGCAGTCCACCCCTTGTCAACTTAGCAACCATACACATTACCTCAAACCATACTTAGTCTCTAAATAAAAACAACAACAGACATGCATATATATATATATTTCCACCTAACAATGTTCAACTCTCCTGCATACAACCAGAAATGCATTAATTCCAAACAAAATAGGGTGCAAGTTCTTGGGTAATATTCACTCTCAAACTTGACATCCTCAAATATTATGACATGAAATGGATACAACTTGTTATATGTTAAGGGGAAATTTTGGGGAAAAAGACAAAGAAAAACTAAAATAAATTAAAAACAAATTGAGATATTAAAATGAAAAATATCATAAAACTTTGTTTTTTATGTTTTGCCGTTCATCACTGTAATAGGCATTGCCCTATGTATGTACAGGGGCAAGGCAGCTTATTTCATTTCTTCCTCATTGTCTACATCTTTTTTTAATTTAATTTTCAATTTTGTCTTCAAAAAAGTTTTAGATCACGGTAAAGTCATATATACAATATAGGGGGAGTTTGGGTATGCCGTTGGAGCAAGCCACTTAATAACTCTCCACTCCCCTTTCTTAAGCTGCGAATTGAAATAAGCCTATCCTCAAACATTAGTGTGACCATGTGTTCACATTTACATTTTCACCAAAATTAATAGAGTTCAACAAAGAGAACTTCTTTCGTAAGAACTAGTAGGACCTAGTTCTCCTTGCAAGAACTAGTTACATGCTGTGTGCTTTCCTGCTTCTTGAGATTGGATCACTGGGAATAGATAGAGCAGTGGGGGTGGGCAGGTGCCATGCACCTTATACACTTAGCTTGGGAATATTTTTGTGTGCTCAGCGCAAAGACAGGAGGAATGCACGAGCAGACCGCTACTTGGTGTGGGGTGTTTTATGGGTGTTTTATATGGAGACACCCCCGAGAAGGGAATCAACCCACATTGACCATCCTGTCCTTGGAGCCAAGCTAACATATCCAGTCTAAGCAAGGGGTTTATTTGTGGGCTCTAGTGGAAGGCAGCAAGCTGCACTCAGCTTCCACAACAGGTATGAGTAACTGACAAGGTTTGGAAAATATTTCCCAAGAGATCTGTAAAAGGGGATTACTTTCTATAGTGGCACAGGCATGATGTTATTCTCTCTGAAGTAGGAAGGTGTGCCAGGTGACTTTAAATGGTGTTGGTCCCTCTCATGATTACCACAAAGAGCACCCAGCTGCGAAGATGGATAGACATTACTGAAATCCAGCCACGGCTTTGCTAACCAATTTGTGTTCCCTGGCTTAGGGCTGTGTTCATCTAGAGGAAAAAATCACTTTTTCTAATTTGCACAAAAAGTGTCACATGGTCTGAGAAGATCCCACCCCAACTCTACCAGTCTATGAGTCTAGACTGTGTTTGTCCTACTTTGTAATTTGTTATAACCATTCTATTCCACAGCAATTTAATGAAGATCAATTATATGTCATGGTCAACATCTTCCAGTCTTTCTGAAATATGTGAAACCATTAACCATTAGTGCTATTTAGGAACTCTGGTTCCAGGGCTTCATTCCAAACTAAATACAGAATAATGATCCTTATGTCTTAAGGGAGAAGAACAGTTCATATCATGACATATTGTCAGTTATCAGAAAACATTTTTTAAAATCTATGAACTAAGGAACATTTTCAGATCTGAACATTGATATATCATGACATCATGTCTTTGTAACATATTTTGAGTTCTTTCAGTTATATTTCTTCTCCAAATACTGTCATCTTAAAGCAGTCACTAGGTGGGTGAGACAGAACAGTTGAAATCAAGCACTGGCTTTACAACTAGACTCACTTTGTGACCTTGAATTCAAGTCACTTAAGTTCTTAGTGAACTGCCTTCCCACCTGAGCAGCATGGACAGTAAAAGAAAACCAGACCTCTGACTCCACAGGGATGTTGTGAAAATAAATGAGATGTCGGTCTATAGAACCACATTAAGCTCTTAGGAGTGAAAGAGCTTAAAGAGATATAAGGTTTCCATAGTTATTCTTTATTTTTCCAGCCTTACAAGTGAGAAAGAAATGTTCCACCTTGGTAAGTTTTGAAGAATACAGCGTCATTGACTACTTTCCTTGATCTGTTGCTTTGCCTTTTGTACATTCAAAAAGTCTATTGTAATTCTAACTGTTGACTCAGTGAAATTAATAAGAATCTGTCATATCCTCGGGCAACAAAAAGAATGGTCACGCTCTGTGTGGGGTGAATTATCTGTCACCAGTAGGGCATCACATGATACATGCCCCTACAGTGGCTATAAAAAATTTTTTTTCTAATAAAACAAAAAGAGTGTTATGCAGTGCAGAAAAGAGAAAGTTGCTATGATAGAGTGCTCAGCTAGGATATTGATTTGACAGAGGCTGAAGTACAGATATAGAACACTCCCACCACTTTCTTTTGGAAGGACTCAAACTACATTTTGCCAGTGTCAGTGATGCTCTTTCTAATGTCAAAGTGGTTCTAAAGGAGGATCACAAGTAACCTGCTAAAACTCCTGATCCTCTTCCCTGCTCCAGGATGAGGAGTTCCCAACAGCTGATATAGATAAGTGCTGTATAGCCTGTCACTTTATCTTCCTTACTAGGGCAGCATAATCCATGGAGCTCACAGAAACTCTTCTTGGGCTTCGATCCCATTCTGACACTCACGAGAAAAGTTGACAGTCATAGATTAAAGGAAAACACTAAAGTGAAGTGATACAATAGATGGGTCTAACTTAAGATATGTTGTGACAAGAATTAGCTGGAAAGGGACATTGGCATTCTAATGTGGGTCTCTAAGATAGTGGATCAAGCTAACATCTTTGTCTCAGTCTCATTGAGACTCGAGTTCACTTACAGGCTTTGATTTTCTTTGTTTGCTCACTCAATACATATTCAGTGAGCATGGTGATGGACATTGCTGGTGGTGCCCCAAATCTATTCTCCCCTTTTTCTCGAACAAGTAGCACCAAATGGGTAGAAATCATATAAAAGTAGAGTGTCCAGCTCTTATAAGTAGGCACCCTTTCTTATGTTTCCATGGGACTTTATACCAGTGTTATAAGTCCTATATTATAAACTGTATTATAGTTCCGTTTACCCATCTGCATTCTCCACTAAAGCATTAGCACTTGATAGAGGGACCATTTCTTAAATATCTTTATTCTAGGACTTAGCACAATGTCTGATAAATGCTAGGCACCCTGAATAATTGTCATGTGAATAAATGAAGGCATATTAAAAACTGGGGAGTAAGTAAAGGGAAACCTACTAAGGTTATTTGTTTGACACAAAGAAAATGGAGGCAATCAATTTTGAAAATAAATGGATGTCAATGGAATATTTAGTAAAATATTTCAAGCAAAGAAATTAATACAGAGCAGCCCTATGATGGAATGAGTATTTTCCAAAAGTTATATGCCAATTGCTTTGACTTCAAAAACTATGAAATATTACAAATTGCTTTTTAGGATATAGTTCACAAAAGCCTTTTTTAAACCTCAGTTGAAACTGAAATATTGTTCAATTGCATTAGAAAAATGTTGTAGCAAACAATATGGTTGAAACACCAAAAAGAAAACCAATAAAGAAAAAAATATTTTGTACTTTGATGAAAGAAAATTATTTAGAGAAGGATAAAGAAATGAATGTTGACTTTTAAAGACTTTGAGTGCATTACTGTGCATTCTTACTGAGTTTAGAATACCAAGGCCCTGGTTCTTTATTTCCCTAATTCTACATCAAAGCTTCCAGCTTTCATTCCCTTTCCTATGGAGATCTTGTCAGCAATAATCTTATATCAAATAGTCTGGATGAGACTTTTTTTCTCACAAGTGGAACAAAGAGAGGGAGATGAATCTTCCTAAAATAACTGGGGAAAATCCGGAAATGAAAAAAGAGCTATGAGCTACATAAAGAAGGTTAAAGGGGAAAAGGTAAGTTACCCTGAAATATAGTGTCCGGGGTGAAATTTCCTGACTCTACAACAGTGAAATGTGAAGAAAATGTGGAGCTGAGGCAAAAGCTTCCTGATACTTAAAAATGGGAACAAGGACAACAATTACTCACAGTATTCTCACATCTGGCCAACAAATAACATCTTTTGGTTGTTATTATAAGCAAACAAGAGGGGCAGACAACTTGCCCTAGGGCAGAAAAGGGGTGGTGTAGGGAATTTTCCACTTACTTAAATGGAATAATTTCAACTTGATTTATTTTTAAATTCAGAGAATCTGAACTAATGTCCTCCGTGGTTGTGGAGGGGAAAATGCAAAGGAATAATATAAGATGGGTTTTTCATTTGCAGGAACTATAAGTAATAAACTCTCTGCCATAATATGTTTGTAAAGCCTAATGTGCAATGTGTGTCAAACTGAGAAATCAATATGGAAAATTCAAAAAACTAAGGGGGAAATGACTTTGGACACCCTCATCTAAAATTTCAATTAAAAAGATATAAATTTAATCAACAAATGAAGAATTCCAGAAAAGCTTACAGGTTACCTGGACTTAGCAGAGTAAAAATCATGCTCACTAGTTAAGTAAGTGACAGAGAAAAATTTTTCTATGTCTGGGATGATGCTCGAGCGCACGCACGCGCACACACACACGCACGCGCGGCGCATCAATGTGAAAATCACCAGCACCAAGGACAGCAGCTCTCCAGTTTACGAAGGATATATTGCTGCCCATCTCAGGAGCTCATTTGAATTCAGATTACAAATCCCTGAAGTTTAGCTCAAAGTTGTAAGTACCTGATCTACAATACAACTTTTCTTATTCACAATACAATTAATTTTATTTATTAACAGATGTCTTTCTAAATTCTCAGAGTAAATGATTGACAAAAATGAGATTCAGAGACCACATGAGCTGCAAAGAACCTTAAGGAGAATTCAACCCAACTTCCTCTTTGTAAAGATAAGAAGAATGAGGACAAGAGAGGTTAAATGGTTTTCCTAGGGTCATGCACCTAGTCCCTAAATACATAAAATTATGGGCTTAGTGGAAGTTGACTCTGAATATTATGGAAATGTTAGTATTTTATGTACCTAAAAAATTAAACAGCCATGAAGGTTTTTTTCTGGTTCATATTGCTTGAAGATGTGGCACTTTTATATAACCACATTCCAGCAATCATCTGTAACATGAAAAATATCAAAACCCAAAAATGAAATTCTAGTCCCTTACCCTAACACGTTACTATTCCTTAACAGTAATTTGACTGTTATTGTTACACTGATATTGTGTAATAAATTATAGAACTGCTTTAATAAGCACCAGTCCCATACTCCCTCTGCAAGATACCAACTATTTCAAAAATATGACTGAAGTTTTTCCTTAATGCTTATCACTAAGGATTATGTTGCCTGAATTGAGCCTAGATGCAAATTCTGCAGAAATGCAACAAACTGGTTGATCTGTTCATACCCAATTCTAGCATCCCCTTTTCTAGGAAGCCTGACCCTCAAAACCTGGGCTACATGTGCCTCTTCTGCACTCTTACAGTGCTCCAGGTCAACTTTTAAAAGTTAATTTATCTTATTATATCTAAATTATCCTGTTATGTATCTAGCCCCTCCAGTGGTCTTTGAGCAACTTAAGGGCAAGTGAAAGGTGCTTCAAGATTCATTCATTCTTTAAATTTGTTCTCAAGATGTCTTACATAGCAGGCATATCTATGCCCTAGAGAAGTAATGATGATTAAGATATTATTCCTTACCTCAAGAAGTTCATAGTTGAAATGAAGAGAGAAAAGTAGGCAATTACAATGCTATATATAAAAAAGAGTGAACAGTCTCTGATGTCTTATAAGCCAGAGTTTAACTCTTAGATCTGCTATTTTTAAAACACACCTGAAAAATGACTTAAACTTATCTAAAAATGAGATGATGATAGTAAAACTTATTTCTTGGAGTTGCATTTAAGATAAATAAAGATGATGAAAAGCTCTTTGTGGCCATTTCCACATTAGTAATTCCTAAATATGTATCTATTAATATTACTATTATTGTTATGAGGAAAATAAGCATGAAACTATGATATTGGTGGAGTATGCACAAGATCCTGACAAAACAAATAGAAAGGATTCGTAGATTTATTATATTTTAATTCAAAAGCATGCTACTTCTTGGGTTATGAAGGAATGATAAATGTGATAAATATGAATTAGTGAATAATGGAATGAATAGATTTCTTCAACAAGAGATGGTTACTTGATTAAGCCGATGGTGGCCTGCAGCAGTGTGGAGAGAAAGTTATGGAAGACCTCCCATATAGGAGGTGACATTTCAACTAAGGCAAAAAATATGGATAGGCATTAACCATGTGACAATGGGCAGAAGATATTCCAGATTGGGGGAGTACCTTTTTGCAAAGAACTATAGATTTAAAAAGCACATGGTAACTACAAGCAGTTCTGTTAAGGTGTGGCATCAAATGAGAGGGATGTTGAGAGGGTGGCCAAAGGTGAGGCTAAGGCCCAAGCAGTAGTCTGATCATAAGAATATCAGATGCTTTTCCAAGGAGCTATCACTGAGGACAGTTGATAAGAGTTTTATGCAAAGAAGTGACATAATATGATTTGCATTTTAGAAAGATAACCCGACTGTTAAATTGAAGAATAGGGATTATATGGAAAGGAGGTGAAGTGTTGAGACCTGAAATAGGACCCCCAACTAAGAGACTGTTGCAGTAATTCAGGAAAACAGTTGAAGGTGCCTTAAGTGTTTTGTATCCTGAGTATTTAGCACACAGCGTCTGACCTTAAATAGGTGCCAAATAAACATTTGTTGAACTAATAGGATAGTAAGAAAAGGAATTAACATACCATGTTGGGAAAGAAACAGCATCTGTGCTGTCTACATAAGAGTCATCATTATTTACTTCTCACCTCTGGCATTTTGTGACTCCCATAAAATTAAAAATTGGGAGATGGGGTGGGTGCTTTTTATTAGAGGAAAGTATATAGAGAAAATAAGAGAAAATGTGACCACAATGTGTAATCATTTTATTTTACTGGTGTTTAGCAGTTTGGACTAATACTCACCTTTCATGCTAATTGTAATGTCATGGGTTTTATTTGTGAGCATAATTATGTTTCTTAGGACATTATTGGATTTACAGTCTGCCCAAATCCATGTAATAGCAGAAGGTGTTAATATGTTTAACTCTATTATTTATCTCACTACAAATATACATATATGTACATTTCTACTTCTATATTTGTTCATCACACCTACTTTTAAAAATTGGAGTATCTTTTTAAAAGTTATTGGTTATTTAGATCCTCTCTCCCTTTTGTGATATCAATTTCCAGTTCCTTAAGTATTTTTTTCTTCAATGTTCAGTTTGTTCGGTTTGGTGCTTGAAATGAGATTCATAATGCTCATGACCACAGCCAAATACATCTACATAGAGCATGCCCTCCTTGTCCAATCTATTATATCCAAAGGATTTTCAAAGGGCCTGTGGCTTTTGGGGACTTCCTGAAGTCTCTGTGTGTCTCGTTTCCTCCTGACCCCCTAGTTCTTGGCATCAGTGTTAGAACAGGTGTGAGTAGAAACAGACAGGTCCATGGAGCCCACAGCTCAGTTCTGGCACAAATTAAGGGTTATCTTCCTGCGGGAGACAACTCTGATGATGTTTTCCAAGATGCTAGTTTCCAATTAGTGTCATCTTTTGTTCCATGTCCTAGGGCAAATGTCCAGCTTATAGTGAGTAGACTCAGGCTGTTCTTCAAGATGGGCACTAATACCAGAAAAGAGATGCATACCAGCTTCTTCCCTGTAGTCAAGGAAGATTGGTCTGTCAACCGAATAAACAGCCACTACTGTCCAGTGCAAGGTCAGCCCCTTGTTGCTGAACAGGGATGCTAATTTATTTTCCAAGATTGAATCCAAATGTGCTTCAACATTTTGAAAAATGAACAATTCTGACTGTTGCAACCACGTAAGAAAAAAAGATCCCACAAATTGTCCTTGGGAGACAACTTGTATAGGACAAGTGTGTTAATGCAGAAAGCAAAGCAAAACCTTTTGTCAGTAAGACTCAGAATGGTCTTTTAACAAGCAAACATTGTTAACAATAACAACAAAATTCTTATAATAAATTTCCTAAATAACAGATTTTTCTATGGTTAATGTGCAAAAAAACATGGAGAGGGGACTCCTCTCCATCAGACCATATCCACAGGATGTCATCACATTGTTTGTTGGGTCAATTCAATGGCAAATATTTTTAAAGGTTATTAAGTCACGTTAACCCGTGGCTTCTTGTTTTGTTTGTTTGCATTTTACTGAATTAATGGGTCAGTAATCAAAGAAGTGGTCCTGTACAGTCAACAATTCTTCACAAAGTTATCTTTTTAAATTGCTGGCAATATTGGGTACATGTCTAACACATAAATTCAGTAGAAGAACCTAATCCATGGGGCAAGCAGAGAATACTTCTTGCCTGTCCCATTCCTTTACTTGGGCCTGGCCACATACAATGGAAACCCAACCTTCCACAACAACTCCTTGACTTTGTTTAAGTCCAGGCCATGGTCCAGTTTTGGTACACTCTTCCATGTTTTCATATGTGGCCTTGAAGACACTTTATACATTTATTTATCAATGATGCTGAAACCTCTCATTCATAATCTTGTACTCAGATTATGGTCTCACACATAGTCAACTATGAATTAGAGACACTTTTCACCATCCTCCTCAACCATTAGGTATCAACACCAGCCAAGCCACCATCCTGCTTTGCCTTCTCCAGGATAAAAAATAAAAATAGATATTAACAATGAGCTCTTTTATAAATATTAATTTTAGATATTGAGTCACTTCAGGTGTTGAAATAATTATCATTTGTGGTGGCTTGAATTGTGTATCCCAGTTTGGACACGTTCTTGGTCTTGGTCCACATCTTGGTGGCTGTGGACCTATGGTAAATAAGATCTCTTCAAGATGTTACTTCAGCTAAGGTGTGGCACCATTGAGTCAGGTTGGGCTTTAATTTGGATTACTGAAGTCCTTCACAGGAAGATGAAAGTCAGATGGAGAGAGAAGCCAGGAGATGTCACCATATGCATTGCCATGTGACAGAAAAGCCAAGGATCATGGATCACAGGCAGCCAGCCCTAGAATGCTACAGTCTTCAGGAAGAAGCATCACCTTGCTTATGAATTGATTTTCGACTTCTTCTAGCCACAAAATTGTGAGTCAATAAACTCCCATTGTTTAAGCAAACCCACTGTATGGTATTTGTTTTAGCAGTTATTCCTCTTTCTGCAGAGAAATAAATCTGAGACATGAGAACAAGAAGTTTACGAATAGACAGTGTCAGCTGAAGAAATATTTACTTTGGAGCTAGACAGATTCATTTTTGAAGCCCATCTTTGTCACTTGCCCACTGTAAGGTCTTACGGTTACTTGAATTTCTCATGCCTCAGTTTTCTCATCTGGAAAAATATTAACTGAGGAAAGACCTATCAGGATATTAATAAGATACTCTGAAAATAGAATTACTCAAATAGTTTTTTTAAATTATCAATGAGGAAGCCAAGTTCCCAAGCAGTGATATTAGTTCTATATAAATAAAACACTTGGTATAACTTGAAGGTGGCAGATTGCATTTTTCAAAAATTGCAAAACAAAATTTCCAGTCCCACTTTCTCTTTCAGCAACTTGCCACACCTCTACAAAATAGAGAAGTCTATTTCCTTGCCCATTGAACCAGGTGGGCCTCTGTGACTTCCTCAACAAATTGAATTTGGTGGAAGAGACTCTGTATGATTTCCAAGTGTAGCCTGTACAAAGCAAAACTGCTTTTTTTATCAGTCTCTGCTTTCCCTTGGTTCCCACCATGTTGTAAGGAAACTCAGGCCCCATGTAAAAGCCACATATAGATATTCCAATCTACAGTAACAGCTAAGGTTCCAGCTTATACAAACATCAACTACCATACCTTTTAGTGCACAAGCTTTAGATAATCCCAGCTCTTAGCCCTCCAGCTGCCTTAACTGATGTTCAGTGGAGTGGAGATGAGCTGTCCTCACAGACCCCTGCCCAAATTGCAGATTCGGGAGCAAAATACATGCTGCTATTGTTTTAAGTCACTAAAGTTTTGGGGTGGTTTGTTACACACCAACAGATAACTAGAATACTGAAACTCAGTAAGTTTAACACACTGCTATTAAGTCTAGAGCCAAAACGAATTTTCCAATGATGTCATCTGACACTCTAGTGATATAAAGCTGGAATGAGCCCTTAAAAACTTTCTAATCCACATTCTTTATTTTGCACATGAAAAAAGCCAGAGGACCAGAAAAATTTTGTGAGTTGCTTGTGATTCTACAAGTAGTTAGGAAATTGTCTATGCCAAATGCAGTTCAATATTGCCCTTTCTGCATTAAGTTCCAAATAAGTTGGGTTCAACATGTATGTGGTCAATTTGGGGCAATTATTATCCAAGTCCACCAGAGTCAATACAATGATTTTCGTCCCTCCCTGCTTCTTTCTTCCTTTCTGCTTAACAGAGAGCCTGATCTGAACTTAGCTGACAGAGTATATAAGATGAGGAGGCAGGATGGGATCCAACAACCTCAACTGAGCTTACAAGAATTAAAATGTGTCAAACCGTAAAATCAGCAGATGTGACTCCAAGCAAGAGGGGCAAATATGCTGAGCACAAGACTGCTGTTTTTCTACGGTCACTTTTCTGAGTATAAATGCCTGAAAATTCTATAACATTGATCAGATGGCTTGGCAGAAGCCTGCGCTTGGCAGGCAGAATTTTCCACATGATGGTTTTATCTTGTTAGGAGCTGATCTATTACGATAGACTTACATACACATATAGCCCATCAATTAGACAATGTTATGTCACGTAATTGATTGCAGGTTCTTCAGGCACTGAAGTGGCAGTGGGAAAGAGCATTGACATGAAGATCTGTCATTGATGTTAGACATCCAAACTGTTTAAATTGGCCCACAAACTATGTTTCTTGAGGCTGAAGTATTCCTCCACCCTCACTCTAAATCAAAATCAAGCCAGGACTGAATGCTGACTATTAAAATGGCCTAAGCATAAAAGTCACTTCTTATGGAGCACATATGTGAATGTGACATGCACATTAGTCTAAGAAATTATGGAAAATTATAAAGTAAAAATTGAAAGGAGAAGGAAGAAAGGCAAAAAGAAAGAAAAAAAAGAGTAGAAGAAAAGATTAGCAAACTAGGATACCTATATTCATCACAGTTGTGGTTTGATGTCTTTCTCCTATTCCCAGCAGGCATTTCTCAGTTAGAGAATAAAGATACAGATTCTGTTGATTAGAGCATTAACCAGTTTTTCCCACAAGTTTTGGCTTAATACCTCACAAGAGTTAAAAGATCTTTCTATTCTCCCTAAATCCTTCCTATTAGTGTTTAGATCAGGTATCACAAATTTAAATCTCCCAGGCTGGCCCCTGTTTTATATTATAAATAAAGTTTTATTGGAACACAGCCAGGCTCATTTGTTTAGTGTCGTCTATGGCTTCCATTGCACTACAATTGCCGAGTTGCATAATTGCAACAGAAATTGTAGGGCCACAAAGCTGAAAGAAAAGTGTGTAGACCCTGACTTAAACACTACCAAGTACACTGTACTTGTTCTAACTTCTGGGAGCTTTATAGAATTTTCCAATCTCAGTATGGTTCTCTTTTTCTCCCAGCTAGTAAAGGGAACTGATTTTAAAGGCATAACACATAAGACCACTAACTCTATTATTTCATTGAACTTGGAAATTTACTCCATGGAAATTCTCCATAAAGACCCACCATTAGAGCCTTCATACAGAAAACTCAGTTAAGGATTTTTGTAATTTTACTTCCTTCATTTTGAAGCATTTACAGCATTTTGTAAAGAATCGGTTGAACAAGTAGTAGATAAACCTTCTGTGATCCTGACAATCTTTAGTCATTAACAAAGACAACAAAACCACTCCTACTTGAGCAAATCCTGTTTCAATAAGAAAGTCAAAACTATTTCTCATTTAGCCACAAACTGCTGATTTTCTTGTTCTAGAGAGGAAAAGATGAGAAAAGATGAAAGTCAAAACAGCATGTCTCTTACATGGTTTGGTGTTAGATCTCTTGTGCAATAAAATCCTAGTGAGAAATTAGAGGGAAAGAAATGGGGTGTGGGAGGGGGCAAGAGAATGGAATATAAAAACCACAGAAAATAGAGAGGCTATTAATCATTTTTATTGTTCTCACCTGGATTCTTCTCAAGAGTCACATTAAATGGTTATCTAAGCAGGTGAACTGATTTATTCTTGATGTTTAAAAGAGGATGAAAAGTTGATACTGGCTAATGTTGTGGGGCATCTGAAATTACCCTGAGGGTAATAAAGTGCATCTGAGGAAGGACCCAGGAAAAGTAGCAGTAAAGTTGGTATTTGATACTTAGGCACAAGAGAAAATGTCTCAAGAAAGAGGACAAAGCCAGAAAATGAAAACAGCAAGTTGATACCTGAAGTAGAAGGCATGAGGAATCTTAGACTGAACGTTTTGTTTTACTTTGTCTTAATTTATAGTGTGATTTTATACATTGCTCTGGAAGAAAAACAAATTGGAAAAACTTTTGAAAACATCTCCATACATACCTCAGTGTTCTGATGGCTTTCCAACTCATGCAAGCTAGGTGCTAATGGCTCATTATTGCATGCAAGATGCATGTATGTTCTCATAATTCAGTCAGTTACTCCATACTTGCCTAGAGCTGCTGAACTTCCATCACATTTAATTGCCAGTTTTGTCAACCAGGGTAGTTACATTCCCAGATGTCGACTAACCCCTAAGAATTGATTGTCTTCCAGATGTGGTAGGTTTTCACACATCTCTGTCAACTCCAAAAGAGCATGTGAACGCTTGTTACGATCAGTGACCACTGATGGATCTCTCCCAGATGTATCTTTGGCAGAAGCTCTCCATTTTCTGGAGTAGTGATGTAAGCAGCAGTTTCTACAAACATTGAAATGCATTAACCACTCCATCCCCCACAAATGCCACCCGTTGGCTTTAGAGAAATAAAAAGCAGATGCAAATTAGCAATGGGTAATGCCTCGTTCCAGCATCTTGTGTAAAAAATGACTTAGTGATATTATAAACTAAAAAAAAATCAGTCCTCAGACTTAAATCCAACTGAAGTAATACTGACAGCAGAGATAGGCACAATGAATTGAATAAAATAATAAAATAAGCTTCCCATGCCTGTGTGAAAGTAGCTTGCACCTAGACATTTCATGAGATGGAAAAGTTTGGTCATATTTTGTTTAATAATCACCTTTTCTATTAGCCTCAGAATTTCTTGATTTGAGGCAAAAGTGTCAAATGCCTTAGAAGATGGGGCTTATAAAGCATCAAACCAAATACAACATGTTTGAATAAGTTTCAGCTAAGCATTCAGGCTTCTGTGTATTTACTAAACCTTGAGCTTTTTGCAAACCCTCTATTTTTGATAAATATGATAACATACCTATCAGAAAAAACATAAATAAGCTAAAAATAAACTGAAACTTGGAATAATCCCAAACCAAGAATTCAAGAAGGTTTTACTTGTTTTTTATCAAAGTAGAAAGGCATGTGTCATTTTCTCAGCTATAGAGTCTTCATTTCAGACAATGATGAAAATGAAGACACAAAAATGTTATTTGGTGATTACAGTTACACATCATTAATATGAACTCAAAGACTTAGACTGCAATCAGATTGCCTCTTTAACAAATGGACCACATTTACTCTGTGATGCAAAACTCTGGGTGGACAATGAACACGTCAATCAATTTACTAAGCCTTTCTTAACATCCTAGATATACGGGTAATTGATCATTTTTCCATTTTCATTGAGACCTTAGGCATCAAATAGATACTAACTTACTGTAAACTAACTTCAGGTAGGCCTCAAAGAAAGTTTCCAAACTGTGCTATGTTTTTGATCCAAAGCATTTTTCTTACTCTGGTACGGTACACATAGTTAAAGCATCTTCAGAATAATTCATGATTGGAGACAACACTTGTAGATATTGAACAGAGATGCCACAACTTGACTGAATAAAGCCTCAAAAGCAAAGTTTTGGAGGAAGATGTCCAAGAAGAGACTTAATTACACAGTTAATTTTTAAAAAGCAGAAATGAAAACTCAAGCACACATATTCTGTGCCAAAATATTTGCCTACTAATCCATAGGAATTTTCTAAAATCATTTGACCAACTTCTTTATCAACCAACTTGATTTAACTCAAAGATAGAAAAAGAGACAGAGAGCAAAGCAGAGAAAATTACAAAGTCATTTGGAATCAAATTTTCTTCTACGTTTGTGATTTCCTTAAAGGTGTCTCAGCAGCCACCATTGGAAGAGAGAATAGACCAGGGATTGCCTAAGATCTCCTGCAGCCATTTTCATTTTGTCTGTACTATACATGAACATTCAATGTAACATTCTACATGAGAAAAGGGGGTGACTACAGCCAAAAACATTTTGAAAGTGGTCCTCAAACTATGGTTCCCAACAACATATCACCTTGGAACTTGTTAGAAATGCACGTTTTAAGGCCCCATCCCAGATCTACTGAATCAGAAACTCTAGGGTGGGAATCAGAAATCCATGTTTTAACAAGCCCTTCAAGTCCTTTGATGCCCAAGAAAGTTTAAGAACCACTGCATAATACGATTCCCAGGCACCACATCCTCCCAGAAGACTTCTGTGCCCAAACCCTTTGCCCTCTTTCCCATCCCCACACCCTATACACTTATTCTACATACTCACACAGATGTGGGTAGGGGTGCCTTTCTGGATTGATATGAACCACTTTTTTTTTTTTTTTTTTTTTTTTCACTTGTAATAACTTTTTTTTTTTTTTATTGACTTTGTAATAATATTACATTAAAAATATATATGTGAGGTCCCATTCAACCCCACCCCCCCACCCCCCCCCTCCGCCCCCCCAACAACACTCGTTCCCATCATCATGACACATCCATTGGATTTGGTAAGTACATCTTTGGGCACCTCTGCACCTCATATACATTGGTTCACATCATGGCCCATACTCTCCTCTATTCCATCATGTAGGCCCTGTGAGGATTTACAATGTCCGGTGATTACCTCTGAAGCACCATCCAGGGCAGCTCCATGTCCCGAAGACGCCTCCACCTCTCATCTCTTCCTGCCTTTCCCCATACCCTTTGTCCATTATGTCCACTTTTCCCAATCCAATGCCACCTCTTCTATGTGGACACTGGATTGGTTGTGTCCATTGCACCTTTATGTCAAGAGGAGGCTCAGATTCCACCTGGATGCTGGATGCAATCCTCCCATTTTCAGTTGTAATCACTCTAGGCTCCATGGTGTGGTGGTTGTCCTTCTTCACCTCCATCTTAGCTGAGTGTGGTAAGTCCAATAAATCAGATTGTAGGTGCTGGAGTCTGTTGAGGCTCAGGATCTGGCTATCACATTGTCAGTCCAGAGATTCAAATCCCCTAAATATATCTTAAACCCCAACATTAACTGCACCTCCAGCACATTAGCATGAAAGTCTTATGAAGGGAGATCCCATCTGAGTCCAGATTCATCACACATAAACACCATTTCCAAAGAGGGGCCATCTGCCCTGGTAGTTAACCCCATCGGCCATGACCATAACTCCCATGGGTCTCTTTAGCCCTCAAAGGAACCAATATCTGGGGGTTGTATCTGCTTTATCTGTCTCTCTGACTCTGCTCAGTTGTGCATGAGGGCAAACCTTCTGCCAGCCTCCAGACTCTTTTTTAGAAACTCGTAGCCATATAAACTCATTTCTCCTTTCCATTTCCCCCTTACTTTAGGTCAAACAGCATTTTAAAGTCATGGTATTTTATGTAGACATGGATATTCTGCTGATCCGCATTGAACCTTCCGTATAAGGTCATTTTCCAGTTGCATCATCAGTTGGTAGTTGATAGTGGTCCCTCGTTGCCAGGGAGGCTCATCCCCGGGTGTCATGTCCCACGCTGGGGGGAAGGCATTGCATTTACATGCTGAGTTTGGCTTTGAGACTGGCCACATTTGAGTAACATGAAGGCTGACAGAAGGAAATTCCCAGGCACAAAGTTGCTCTAGGCCTTGTTATTATTTTGGGTTTATCAGCTCACAAGCATAGTCATTAGTATCAGGGGCTCACTGTTGAACCCTCACTCCCTCCCGGTCCCCACCACTGTACCTGGGAGACTGTCGCTGCTCCCCTAGGGACCACGACAGAGCACCACTGGCCAGGAACCCAGTACCCCCCCTACTGTGGTTTTTAATTGTTGCCACTATGAGTATATCCAAACATTACCATGCACCCTGGACATATGTTCTGTACAGCTCCCTGTCAGTCATATATCACCTGTCATTGGTATCCCATACCAGTATCCCTCCATTGCCATTGTTGAAACATTCTGTGATCCAGAACTCCCCGAAATTTGAAGCCCAATATAATGTCATGGTCCCTTACTAGGGAATGGCATATAGCGATGAATTTAAAGGATAGATAAAGAACTTGGATAAAGTTAGATAAAGAACTTAGATAAAGAATGTTGACTTGAAAAAATTCCACATCCTATTTTTTTCTTTTTCTTTTTTTTTTTTTTTCCCCCCCCCCCCCCCCCCCTAATTATTCAGATTTTCTTCACAGGAGTCCTAGACCACAGCAATGTATATATATAATATACAGCACTCCCACACATCCACCAGAAAACCTTTTCCCTTCCACAGTGATACTCTTACGCCCTATTCATATCATATTTACTTAAAATGATGTACAGAGTCTGAGACATTAGCTTTCTAACAAGGTGACATCTGTGTTTACATTATGGTGCATACTTTAGGATACACAGTTCTTTACATTTTTAGTTATCCTATGTTTTACATTATGGTTTACATTATCAGTCTGTCATCTCCTATATGTTATGGTGTAATATTACATGTTTTATATCCATCCTTGTGTCCTCTCAAGAAACTCCTCTCTTACCCCCCATTTACTTTGGTTCCACACATTTAACGTCCATTTTCCCTTCCACCTTGGTGCCCTCAGTGATAGCCAACCTCCGTTTCCTGAGGAGCCACTTCCAGAGATAGATGGAATAGTGTTCAGGGCCTAACTTGCTCAACTGCCCCAATGCCCTGGGAGCCACCCTTTCTCTCGAGGGATACAGTTCCCTCTATTGGATGGCATTAGTCCTCCCCAGGATGTGGGTCCACCCCCACTCTCACTACTTGGGTTTCTACCCCATGGTGTCACCCACTCTGGCAGAATGAGCATTTAGACATTCCCCAGGAGCCCGTCCTGCATCAGACCCTCCCCTCCGAGCATTCTAAACAGGTAACCCTCTTTATTATATTTTGATATGATTTTCTCGGCATTTTACTCTCCACCAACACCTGACCCTCTCCTGGTTCGTATGCTACCCCTCCCTCCCCCCACTTTTGGGCAACGTTACCCACCCGTCCCTCCCCAGCCACCCTCAAACCTGCAAAGCCCCAAGCAAAGGCAACCCCTTGCCCCCCTTTTATCTCTTCTTTGTGTTCATACTTACCACCATCTCGTCTTAAATTCCACCCCTGCAGACATCGGCTCATATCCTTCCTCCACCCTCCGATTTCCTGCAAGCCTATCGTTCAGTCTCTTGCTATCTAGGGCAGCTTGTTTATTTCATATCATTGAGGTCATGTAGTATTTGTCCTTCAATGTCTGGGTTGCTTCACTCAACATAAGGTTCTCAAGATTCATCCATGTTATCACATGTGTTTGTAGTGTGTTTGTTCTTACAGCCGAGTAGTATTCCATTGTGTGTATATACCACATTTTATTGATCCACTCGTCTGTTGATGGGCATTTGGGTTGATTCCAACTTTTGGCAATAGTGAACAATGCTGCTATGAACATTGGTGTACATATATTGGTTTGTGTTTTTGTTTTCAGTTCTGCTGGGTATATTCCCAGCAGTGGTATTGCTGGGTCATATGGCAAATCTATGGCTAGTTTTTTGAGAAACCGCCATACTGTTCTCCAGAATGGTTGGATCCTTCTGCATTCCCACCAGCAGTGGATGAGTGTTCCCCTTCCTTCACATCCTCTCCAGCACTTGTATTCTTCTGTTTTTTTCATAGCTGCCAATCTTATGGGTGTAAGATGGTATCTCATTGTGGTTTTGATTTGCATTTCCCTGATAGCTAGAGATTTGGAACATTTTTTCATGTGCTTTCTTGCCATTTGTATTTCTTCTTCGGAGAAGTGTCTGTTTAAGTCTTTTTCCCATTTTTTAAATGGATTGTTTATCTTTTTATTTTCAAGATGTAGGAGTTCTTTATATATGCAAGTTATAAGTTTCTTATCAGATATATGATTGCCAAATATTTTCTCCCACTGTGTGGGCTCCCTTTTTACTTTCTTGACAAACTCCTTTGAGGTGCAGAAGGCTTTAATTTTGAGGAAGTCCCATTTATCTATTAGTTCTTTTGCTGCTCGTGCTTTTGGTGAGATATTCATAAATCCATTACCTATTACAAGGTCCTGTAGATGTTTCCCTACACTGCTTTCTAAGGTTTTTATGGTCTTGGCTCTTATATTTAGGTCTTTGATCCATCTTGAGTTGATCTTTGTATAAGGTGTGAGATGGTAATCCTCTTTCATTCTTCTACATATGGCTATCCAGTTCTCCAGACACCACTTGTTGAATAGGCCACTCTCTCCCAGTTGAGAGGGTTTGGTGGCTTTATCGAATATTATGTGGTTGTATATGTGAGGTTCTATATCAGAGCTTTCAATTCGATTCCATTGGTCTATATGTCTCTCCTTATGCCAATACCATGCTGTTTTCACCACCGTAGCTTTATAGTATGTTTTGAAGTCAGGTAGTGTGATTCCTCCAATTTCGTTTTTCTTTTTCAGTATGTCTTTGGCTATTCGGGGTCTCTTTCCTTTCCAAATAAATTTCATAGTTAGTTTTTCTAGTTCCTTAAAGAAGGCTGCATTGATTTTTATTGGGATTGCATTGAATGTGTAGATCAATTTTGGTAGGATAGACATCTTAATAATGTTCAGTCTTCCTATCCATGAACAAGGAATAGTCTTCCATTTATTTAGGTCTTCTTTGATTTCCTTGAACAATCTTGTATAGTTCTCAGTGTATAAGTTCTTTACCTCTTTAGTTAAATTTATTCCTAAGTATTTGATTTTTTTATTTACTATTGTGAATGGTATTTGTTTCTTGATTTCCTCCTGATCTTGCTCATTATTGGTGTACAGAAATGCTACTGATTTTTGCGCATTGATCTTATAACCTGCGACTTTACTAAACTCATTTATGAGTTCTAGAATCTTCGTTGTAGATCTCTCAGGGTTTTCTATGTATAGGATCATGTCATCTGCAAATAATGAAATTTTGACTTCTTCCTTTCCAATTTGAATGCCTTTTATTTCTGGTTCTTGCCTCAGTGCTCGAGCAAGTACTTCTAAGACAATGTTAAATAGGAGCGGCGACAGTGGGCATCCTTGTCTTGTTCCTGAGTTTAGAGGGAAGGAGTCTAGGATTTCTCCATTGTAAACAATATTGGCTTTAGGTTTTTCATATATACTCTTTATCATGTTCAAAAAATTTCCTTGTATTCCAATCATTTGGAGTGTTTTTATCAAGAAAGGGTGCTGTATTTTGTCAAATGCTTTTTCTGCATCAATAGATATAATCATGTGATTTTTTTCCTTCAATCTGTTTATATGGTGTATTACATTGATTGATTTTCTTATGTTGAACCATCCTTGCATACCTGGGATGAATCCCACTTGGTCGTGGTGTATAATTCGTTTAATGTGTTGTTGAATACGATTAGCAAGTATTTTGTTAAGTATTTTTGCGTCTAGGTTCATTAGAGAAATTGGTCTGTAATTTTCCTTTCTTGTGATGTCTTTGTTTGGCTTTGGTACTAGGGTAATGTTGGCATCATAGAAGGAGTTGGGTAATGTTCTTTCTGTTTCGATGGTTTGGAATAGTTTCAGCAGGATTGGTGTCAGTTCTTTCCGGAATGTTTTATAGAATTCACCTGTGAAGCCATCTGGCCCTGGGCTCTTCTTAGTTGGGAGATTTTTAATAACTGATTCTATCTCTCTGCTTGTGATTGGTTTGTTAAGATCATCAATTTCTTCTTTTGTCAATATGGGCTGTTTATGTGTTTCTAGGAATTTGTCCATTTCCTCTAGATTGTCATTTTTGTTGGAATATAGTTTTTCAAAATATCCTCTTATGATATTCTTTATTTCTGTGGGGTCAGTGGTGATATCGCCTTTCTCATTTCTTATTTTGTGTATTTGCATCTTCTCTCTTTTTTTCTTTGTTAGTGTTGCTAAAGGTTTGTCAATTTTGTTAATCTTCTCAAAAAACCAGCTCTTGGTCTTGTTTATCTGTTCAAGTGCTTTCTTATTTTCTATTTCATTTAGTTCTGCTCTTATCTTTGTTATTTCCTTCCTTCTTCTTCCTGTTGGGTTACTTTGTTGTTGTTTTTCTAATTCCTTCAAATGTGCAGTTAGTTCTTCAATTTTTGCTCTTTCTTCTTTTTTGATATATGAATTTATGGCTATAAACTTCCCTCTCAGTACTGCTTTTGCTGCATCCCATAAATTTTGGTATGTTGTGTTATCATTATCATTTGTTTCAAGGTAGTCATTGATTTCTTTTGAGATTTCCTCTTTGACCCACTGTTTTTCTAAGAGTGTGTTGTTTAATTTCCAAATCGTGGTGTGAAATCTGGGCTTCTTTCCCTTGCAAATCTCCAGCTTGACTCCACTGTGGTCAGAGATAATGTTTTGTATGATTTCAATCTTTCTGAATTCGTTCAGCCTTTCTTTGTGGCCTAGCATATGATCTATCTTGGAGAATGATCCATGTGCGCTTGAGAAAAATGTATATCCTGCTGTGTTTGGGTGTAGCGATCTATATATGTCTATTAGATCGAGCTCCTCTAATATACTATTCAGATGTTTTGTTTCTTTGGTGATTCTCTTTTGAGATGTTCTGTCCAGAGTTGATAGTGGTGTATTAAAATCCCCCACTATAATTGTAGATGTATCTATTCTTTCACTTAGTTTTTCCAGTGTTTGCCTGACGTATTTAGAGGCACCCTTGTTAGGGGCATAGATATTTATGATTGTTCGATCTTCTTGACAGATTTTCCCTTTGACTAAAATGTAGTATCCTTCTTTGTCTCTCACAATTGTTTCACATTTAAAGTCTATTTTGTCTGATATTAATATAGCTACTCCTGCCTTTTTTTGGTTATTGTTAGCTTGTATGATTGTTTTCCAGCCTTTCACTTTCAATCTCCATGCGTCTCTGGGTCTAAGATGTGTCTCCTGTAGACAGCATATGGATGGGTCATATTTCCTTATCCAGTGTCCCAGTCTGAATCTTTTGATAGGTGAGTTTAATCCATTGACATTCAGTGTTATTACTATCAAGGAATTATTTGTGTTAGCCATATTTTGATTGGATTTGTGTTTGTCATATTTTGTTTGTATATTTTTTTTTTGTCTTTTTTGTTGTTGTTGTTGGTCTTATACTCTCCTCCAACTTTGCCTTTCCTGTTTTTTCCTTTCTTCCTGCAGAACTCCCTTTAGAATTTCTTGAAGGGGAGGTTTCTTGTTGGTATACTCTTTCAGTTTCTGTTTGTCTGCGAATATTTTGAACTCTCCATCATGTTTGAATGCTAGTTTAGCTGGATAGAGTATTCTTGGTTGGAAATTTTTTTCCTTTAGTACCTTGACTATATCATACCACTGTCTTCTTGCCTCCATGGTTTCAGAAGAGAAATCAGCACTTAATCTAATTGAGCTTCCCTTGTATGTGATGGTTTTCTTTTCTCTTGCTGCTTTTAGGATTTTCTCTTTGTCTTGAGCATTGGATAATTTGACAAGTATATGTCTTGGGGTGGGCCTGTTGGGGTTTATGACTTGTGGAGTGCGCTGTGCTTCTTGGATACGTACATCTGTCTCTTTCAGTAGATTTGGGAAGTTTTCAGCCATTATTTCCTGCAACACTCTTTCTGACCCCTTTCCCTTCTCTTCACCTTCTGGAATGCCTATAATACGTATGTTTGAGCGTTTTGCATTGTCATTCAGGTCCCTAAATCCTAATTGGATTTTTTCTATCTTCTTATTGACCCCTTCTACTATCTGTTTGATTTCTGATGTACTGTCTTCCACATCACTAATTCTCTGCTCTGTCTCTTCTAGTCTGCTGATATTTGCTGCAAGTGTATTTTTGATTTCTTGAACTGTGGTGTTCATTCCCATCATATCTGTTATGTTTTTGCGTATGTCTGCAATTTCCCCTCCAAGTGATGTCTTCATGTTGTTAACCTCTTTCATTACTGCATCAAATTTGTCGGTGATAAATGTTCTGAGATCTTTCATTGCTTGTGCCAAGTTTTGCTCCCCTTCGTGATTATTGGTTTGTTGATTGGATTCAGCCATGTTTTCCTGATTATTGGTTTGGTTCATAGATTTTTGTTGCTTTCTGGTCATCTCTTTATTTTGACGAATTTAATCAGTTCCTTAGCTTCTTTGTCTGCTCTTGGAGGTTAATTAGTTGTTATTTTTGCACAGGTGTTATATCTTCTCTTTGTCACTTTTTTCTTCTTATTCTAGTTACTTGTTGTTGGTTAAGTTCACTTTAGAGGAAAGTATTAGTGTTGGGGAAAGGCAATTGTGTAAGCAAGGGAAAAGTGTAAAGTTGTATTGGTGATGTATGTTAATAAAGCAGGAATATGAGATCTGGAAGGATGGAGGTTAGATTCATGTAGATTGTATAGAGTTATAGCTGTAGGTAGAGTACCTTTTATGAAGTTGATGACTGAATTTGGGAGGAATATGGTATGAACTACACAGCTATTGTTTTGATGAGAGAGGGAAAAAGAAAAGAAAGGTAATAGTTTCAAGAGTGGATAATAGACAGAAAACAGAACAAAGGTATTAGAAATTAAGAGTTAGACACTTTGTGGATCAAAGAACGGGAGGTGGGGGGTGGAATATAGGAGAGACAGTAGATGATAGTGGATATCAAGATGCAGGGGAAGGGGGATAGTGTAGGTAGCCTAAATCAGTTCACACAGAAATGAGGCAGTGGAGGATAGGAAAACCCAGCAGATGTGAGGTGTTCCCTGTAGCACCTATTGTATACTTGAATTAAAGTAAAAATAAGTGGAAGATGAGGGACAAGAGGGAAAGAGAAAACCAAAAAACGAAAAAAAAAAAAAAAAAAAACAAACTAATTATAATAAAGAAAAAAGAAAGGCAAGAAGAAAGGAAGAAAGAAAAAGAGGATGGGCAAACGGTGGGGAACGGATAGGGAGAAGAGAGATACAGGTACACACGTGTCACAATTGCAACACTATCTAAAACAACAACTTCCCCCCGCTTTGCCCTAAAACCCCCCCGTCTGTCTGCCCAAATGGGTCTGCAAGCACCTCCCTTCCCACAAACCCCCAATAGGCCGCCCAGGGCCCACGAACTCCCCAGTACTGCAGATGCTCAAAAAAAAAAAAAAAAAAAACAAAAAACAAAAAACAAAAAACAAAAAACAAAAAACAAACAAACAAACAAACAAAAAAAAAAACAGAAACCCCTCCGCAGGCCCGGCTCCGCCCGCCGCGGAGGCTTGGACCGGCTCTGCCCGGCTCCTCACGCCGCCTTGGCCTGGCCTGGCTCCGCCCAGCTCCGCTCGCTACAGCGGCCCAGCCGGCTCCGGCGTCCACCTCCCGCCACCGCGGCCTGGACCGGCCCTGCCCGGCTCCGTACCCGCCGCGGCCTGACCCGGGCCCGCCCGGCTCCAAGCGCTACCGCGGCCCGCAGCCGGGGCCTGCACCGGCCCCGCCCGGCTCCAAGCGCTACCGCGGCCCGCAGCCGGGGCCTGCACCGGCCCCGCCCGGCTCCAAGCGCTACCGCGGCCCGCAGCCGGGGCCTGCACCGGCCCCGCCCGGCTCCAAACGCTACCGCGGCCCAGCTCGGCCTGGCTCGGCCCCGCCCGGCCCCACTCACCGCCGGCGCAGCGCGGCCCGGCCTGGCTCAGCCCCACCGAGCGGGGCTAGATGCCTCGTCTCCGCCTACCCAAGAAGGGAATCCTCTACAGGTAGCTGGGATCTCCGTGTATATTTCACAGACGAATCCTCTCTGTTACCTTCCCTCCAAATCGATGTCCAGACACCTCCGGACCAGCAAAAATCCCGAAACAATCTGGTCCCAAAGAGTCTCCAACGCCGCCCAGCCGATTCCCTGCAGAAGACTCTAACAGGGATGTTCACTCAGCCGCCATCTTGCCCCCTCTCTGAACCACTTTTTTATGTTACTATTTCTTTATGTGTTTACTTCTCCTACAACCATATAAACTCATGAGACTCAGGGATCATCTGGTAGCCATTATTTTTTGTTTTTGTTTTTAAATTTCTAGCATTTTGCATAAGGGTTGGCACAAAATAGGTACTCAATACATGTTTGTTAAACAAATTATAAATAACATCGATTTGTGTGTATTTGACTGATGGATTTGTATTATACCATCTCTGAATCCACAACCTAAGGACTTACATAAATCCACCCACACAAAGTACAACATGACCAAAATTAAGCCAACAAAGACAGTCAAGATCAAAGTGTTTGAGCAACATCTGAGCAGCCAGCCTTCTACCTCTTTTAATGTTGGTAGCATCAGATTGTCCCTGCTTAAGATTTATACTCCCTTTCAAATAATTCTGTGACTTCAGGCTTCTTGTGAGAGTGAGCTTAGCTTCAGGTGGCTCTGTGGTATCAAATACAGAGATGATAATTTCATTAGCAATGGTAACTTCAAAATTGAAGGTCTGAGTCATGTGTTCCTAAAACTAGATAGAGTGGGTCAGTGTTTTTTATGGAAATCCCTTATGTGTTCTTCTTACTCTTTTCACCATAGCACAGTAAAATAATGCATTTTGCATCTTTCCCCAATACATACATAGTCATATACACGTTTTCTGAAGCACTCTCATTACTACATGAGTTGCCCTCTGATATTTCTCTTCTATTTTATTTTATTCTATTTCATTAAAATAAAAGTGTTTGAGATACACTAAATACATTTCATTACCCACTATTGGGTTGCAAATTACAATTTAAAAAGTACTAAACTATAATGTGTGGGATACTTTTTTTATATAATTAAGTGGATTTTATTTTTGTTTTTTAACCAGATGGGTAGTTTCCCAGATTATCTTTTCTCTAACTTAATCCCACTTTTATTTTCCAACTGTGGAAAACAGGAGACTAATAGAGTCTCCCACCACCACCAACTCTGCAGTTGAATTTGCCACAAGTCGTAGTTCTACAGCTTAGTAGCTATGTGACTTTGGACAAATTATTTGTCTATTCTAAAGTCTGCTTTCCTTATCTGTAAAATAAGAGTCCAAATACATCCCTTGGGTATTAGAGAACATGCATTAAAAGCAGCTGGCCACAGGGTAGGTGTTCAATCAATGATAACTTTTATTATCATCCCAGACCACGAGGCAACTACCAGCTAATTTTTTAAGGCACTCTCAGATATCCCTGTAAAAGAGACATCAAAATTCCAAAATATCACCTAATATGTATATTATATCTATGCTTCAGATAAACAACGTAGAAAAGAAGTTCCTATACAAATTGATTCCATCCTTCAGGAATGGCTACTATAATCCCAAAGCAAGTTACGCCCATCAGGAGCTGGCAAGGTCTCTTGTGATGAATGGGATTTGGGTCTTTTTTAGGCATTTCCAACTAGGATCTTGCACCATCAGTAAATGTATCATTTCCCTTTCCCTAAGAGAGTCTTTAGAGTTTAAAGATATACATGCAGCTTAATCATTTGCTACAGCTACTCATGCAAGTTCCATGTCCTTATTTTGGGTTTATCAAACTTGGTGCCTGCAGATTATGGTCACATTTCATTTGCAGAAAGATAGCTCTGGAAAAAAAAATTAATAAAAAATTTTGAAATTATATATGCTCTTGTGATTCTTAGATATTGGATATTTAGTAACCGAGCAGAATTTCAAACATCTCCTGTTCAAGTGGAAGAAAATAAACAGGAAGTAAATTGCAGTGCTGGCAGGCTCTTGACTCAAAAAAGCGCAGGGCATGCACCATCCTATACAAACAAACAGGTTCTTACCACCACTCCAGTCCCAGAGACTAAATTCTCGGTGCTTCACAGTTTCCCCAAAGCTCTGAATCCACTTTAAGAATACAAAAGGATGATGACAGACAATGCCCAAACCAAGAAGCAGAGAGTATCTTCAATTGCAAGCAAGACAGTTCCATCCATCTATCCCAGGGGATCTAAGCCCTGTCTCAGTCAGAAGTTGAGTTGGGTATCATCATCCCCAAATCCTCAAGACTGAGGAATGTACAAACATAAGCGGGAATGCAACTATGGACTAAAGTAGACTTATCATTATTCTAGTAATGGAAGAACTTGTAATATTGATATAAAGACAGTGGTTACCAGAGGTTTTAGGGGAGGGAGAGGGAACAATAGGTGTAATATGGGGCATTCTTGAGACATTGGAATCGCTCTCCATGATATTACAATGATGGATACCAACTATTATATATTTTATCAAAACCTATAAAATTGTATGGTACAAAGTGTAAAACATAATGTAAACTATAGACCACGCTTAGTAGCAATACTTCAATATGCGTTCACCAATTGTAACAAATGTACCATAC
This sequence comes from Dasypus novemcinctus, assembly GCF_030445035.2. Lineage (NCBI taxonomy): Eukaryota > Metazoa > Chordata > Mammalia > Cingulata > Dasypodidae > Dasypus > Dasypus novemcinctus. The sequence goes on from NC_080675.1 coordinate 26,741,008, forward strand.
TAATGAAAGATATTGTTAACCAGGGAAACTGTGGGAGGGGGACAGGGACGGGTATATGGGAATTCCCTATAATCTCAATGTGACATTTATGTAATCTAAAGCTTCTTTACAAATAAACTATAAAAATTATTTTTTAAAAAAGAGTACTGAGATAGAGATAATGTATGTTCAAAAATTGTAGTAATGGAAGAAGACAAAAAGCAAGAATAAATTAGTGACCCTTAGGCAAAAATGGACCTAGCAAATTGTCAAACATATTGCCCAAATATGTTTTCCCCCTACATTTCCAGATTATGTTCATTCCCCTTTGTTATTCCTCCTGTGATTTCACCATTCAGAGATTCATTTAATTTATTTTTTATTTTATTTTATTTTTTTACTTTTGTAAGTAAACTTTTTTTAAATTTTATTTTATTTATTCATTTTTTTAAAATATTACATTCAAAAAATATGAGGTAACTATTCACCCCCACCACCCCCACCCCTCCACTCCCCCCACAGTAACACTCTCCCCCATCATCATGACACATCCACTGCATCTGGTGAGTACATCTCTGGGCATCACTGCACCCCATGGCCAGTGGTCCACACCATAGCCCACACTCTCCCACATTCCATCCAGTGGGCCATGGGAGGACATACAATGTCCGGCAAATTGTCCCTGCAGCACCACCCAGGACAATTCCAAGTCCCAAAAAGGCCTCCACATCTCATTTCTTCCTCCCATTCCCCGCACCCAGCAGCCACCATGGCCACTTTTTCCACACCAATGCCACATTTTCTTGATTATTAACCACAATAGTTCCTGAATAGAATATCATTAAGTCCACTCTAATCCTTACTGTATTCCTCCTTCCTGTGGACCTTGGCTTGGTTGTGTCCATTCCACATCTATGTCAAGAGGGGACTTAGATTCCACATGGATACTGGATGCAATCCTCCTGCTTTCAGTTGTAGGCACTCTAGGCTCCGTGGTATGGTGGTTGACATTCTTCAACTCCATGTTAGCTGAGTGGGGTAAGTCCAATAAATCAGAGTGTAGGAGCTGAAGTCTGTTGAGGCTCAGGGCCTGGCTATCATATTGTCAGTCCAGAGATTCAAATCCCCTAGATATATCTTAAACCCCAGCACCAACTACAATTCCAGTAAAGTAGCATGAAAGGCTTGTGAAAAGAGATCACGTCTGAGTCCAGCTCCATCAGGCAGAAACACCAACTCCAAAGAAGGGCCAACTGACATGGCAGTGAACTCCATCTGCCATGACCATAGAACCTGTGGGTCTCTTTAGCCCTCAAGAGAACCAATACCTGGGGTTGTATTTACTTTATCTGTCTCTGAGCCTCTGCTCAGGTGTGCATAAGGGCAATCCTTCTGACAACCTCCAGACTCTTTTTTAGAGACTCATAGCCATATAAACTAATTTGTCCTTTCCATTTCTCCCTTACTTTAGGTCAAACAGCATTTTTAACTCCTATTATTATATGTAGACAGGGATATTCTGCTGGTCCGCATTGAACCTTTAATTCAAGGTCATTTTCTAGTTATGTCATCAGCTGGTACTTGGTAGTGATCCCTCCGTGCCAGGGAGGCTCATCCCCGGGTGTCATGTCCCAAGCTGGGGGGAAGGCATTGCATTTACATGCTGAGTTTGGCTTTGAGATTGGCCACATTTTAGTAACACAGAGGCTGTCAGGAGGGAACTCTTAGGCACAGTGCTGCTCTATGCCTTGTTCTTATTTCAGGTGTATAGGCTCACAAGCATAGTCATTAGTATTAGGGGCTCACTGTTGGACCCTCATTCCTTCCTGGTGTTTGCCGTTGCACCCAGGGGACTGCCACTGCTCCCCTAGGAACCACGACAGAGCCCCCCCCCCAGCCAGGAACCCAGTACCCCCCCAGCTGTTGTTTTTAATTGTTTCCACTATGAGTATATCCAAACATTTCCATGCACCCTGGACACATGCCCTGAATATCTCCCTGTCAACCATATGTCCCCTGTGAATAACATAGCATACCAGTATTCCTCTGCTGCCATTGTTGAACCACTCTGTGATCCAAAACTTCCTGAAAAGTGAAGCCCAATATAATGCCAGGTTCCCTTACTAGTAAAATGGAATATAGCGATAAGTTTAAAGGTTAGATATAGAATACATATTGATTTGGAAAAATTCTACATCCTATCTTTTTCTTCTTTCCTAATTATTGAGCTTCTCTTCACAAGAGCCATAGATCACAGTAATTCATATATACAATATACAGTATTCCCACATATCCATTATAAAACCTTTTCCCTTCCACAGTGATAATCTTTTAACTTATTCATATCATATTTACTGAAACTGATGTACAGATATTGAGACAATAGCTTTCAAACAAGATAACATTTGTGTTTACATTGTGGTTTATACTTTATGCTATACAATTTTTTAAATTTTTTTAGTTATCTTATGTCTTACATTATGGTTTACATTATTAGTCTGTCGTCCCCTATATGTTTTTGGTGTAATATTATATGTTTTACATCCATCCTTGTGTACTCTTGTGAAACACTTCTTTTGCCCTCACAGTTACTTTGGTTCCATCTATTCAATATCTATTTCCCCCTCCCCTTGGGGCCCACAGTGACAGTCAATCTTCATTTCTTGAGGAGCCATGTTCAGAGATACTTGCAACAATGTTGAGGGCTTGGCTTGCTCAACTGCCCTAATGCCCTGGGAGCCACCCTTTCTCTTGAGAGATACAGTTCCCTCTATTTGATGGCATTAGTCCTCCCCAGGATGTGGGTCTACCTTCACTCTCATTATATGGGTCTCTACCCAATGGTATAACCCACTCTGGCAAAATGAGCATTCAGATATTCCCTAGGAGTTTGTCCTGCGTCAGATTATCCCCTTTGCGTGTCTTAAACAGGTAACTTTCCTAATTATATTTTGAAAAGGTTTTCTCAGCATTATACTCTCAACCAACACCTGACAATCTCCTATGTTCGTATGTTGCCCCACCCTCCCCCCAATTTCTTGGGCAATATTACCCATTTGCCCATCCCTAGCCCCCCTCAAACCCACAAAGCCCCACCCAAAGGTGACCCTATTCCCCTATTTTATCCCTTCCTTGTACAAATACCTCCAGCTTATCATAGATTTCACCCATGTAGATGTCAGCTTACATCCTTCCTCTACCCCCGGTTTTCCTGTAAACCTATCTTCCAGTCTCTAGCTCTCTGAGGCAGCTTGCTTATTTCATATCATTGAGGTCATGTAGTATTTGTCCTTCAATGCCTGGGTTGCTTCACTCCACATAAGGTTCTCAAGATTCATCCATGTTATCACGTGTGTTTGTAGTGTATTTGTTCTTAAAGCTGAGTAGTATTCTATTGTATGTATTTTACTGCATTTTATTGATCCACTCATCTGTTGATGGGCATTTGGGTTGATTCCAACTTTTGGCCATAGTGAACAATGCTGCTATGAACTTTGGTGTGCATGTATCGGTTTGTGTCCTTGTTTTCAGTTCTGCTGGGTATATACCCAGTGGAATTGCTGGGTCATATGGTAAATCTATGGTTAGTTTTTTGAGAAACCGCCAAACTGTCCTCCAGAATGGTTGGATCCTTCTGTATTCCCACCAGTAGTGGATGAGTGTTCCCATTTCTTCACATCCTCTCCAGCATTTGTATTCTTCTGTTTTTTTCGTAGCTGCCAATCTTATGGGAGTAAGATGGTATCTCATTGTAGTTTTGATTTGCATTTCCCTGATAGCTAAAGATTTGGAGCATTTTTTCATGTGCTTTTTAGCCATTTGTATTTCTTCTTTAGAGAAGTGTCTGTTTCAATCTTTTTCCCATTTTTTAAATGGGTTGTTTATCTTTTTATTTTCAAGATATAGTTCTTTATATATGCAAGTTAAAAGTCTCTTATCGGATATATGGTTGCCAAATATTTTCTCCCATTGTGTAGGCTCCCTTCTTACTTTCTTGACAAACTCCTTTGAGGTGCAGAAGGCTTTAATTTTGAGGAAGTCCCATTTATCTATTTGTTCTTTTGCTGCTCGTGCTTTTGGTGTGATGTTCATGAAGCCATTTCCTATTACAAGGTCTGATTCATTTAATTTAATGGGCAACATTTATAGAAACATGGAGAACTACTGAGCTTATCAGATAGGCACACTTCAAGGTGAATAAATTAAGCGAGACAAATGTCCTCATAACACCAGACTAAAATCAGGACATGAATTTAAGAAATTATGTATCATAACACTTCCAAAAAGCTTCTAGTATTAAAATTCCCACAATATCGAAAGCCTGAAAGTGGCCTTTCTTTACCTTGCCCCCCAAAGCTAGACATAGGATACAGGTGATAGGGTGATGATAGTCTAAACAAGTCAAATCTCCTAGATTTAGGGTGATGGGAGGAGGAGACAGCCAGTGGGAAGAGATTTCCATGAAAACCAAGAACCACCCAAACCAAAATCAAGAGCAAAGCTGAGTTCTCAGACCAGCTCAGGTTTCTGGAGTCCTTCCTCTTCTCTATCTCTATAATCCCTCCAAAGCAAAAATAACAGCCATCGCTAACTGAGCACATTCTACATGCAAAGCTGCCCTGTATTATGAACTTGATATATATTCATTATGTCATTTAATCCTCACCATGGCCCTATGAATAGTTACCTTTACCTCTACTTTACAGATTGGAAAACTGAGGATTTTTTAAGGTTAAGTTACCTTTCCATTATTATGCTATTATTATAGCGAAACCCATTGTGCTATCCTGTGTCTATTCTACATTGTCTATGGAGGGGGCGGGATCAAAACCAGATATTAAAGAGGAGGCTCTTGGGAGATAAGAGAGAAGCAGAGGGAGTCAATTCTGAGTAGAACACTTGGGCCCAATGGTAGGCTAAATAAAGGACTCCAAAGTTCTCCACACCTTAATCCCTAGAAGCAAGAACATGTGAATATGTTATTTTATGTGGCAAAAAGGGGACTTTGCAGATGAGATTAAATTAGGACACTTAAAATGGGAAGATTACCCTCTGTTGTCAGGGAGAGTCCCATGTAATCACAAAAGTCCTTATAAAAGGGAGGCAAGAGAATCAGAGAGAGTCAGAGAGAGATTTGGAGACGTGCTGCTAACTTTGGAAGAAGGAGACTACAAGTCAAGGAATGCTAGAAAAGGCAAGGAAAACAATTCTCTCCTAGAGGCAAGGAATAGGGGCAGCCTCTAGATGCTGGAATGCTGGAAAAAGCAAGGAAATAAGTCCCCCATACAGCCTCTACCTTGCCAACACATTCAGTTTAGGGCATTTGCGCTCCAGAACTGTAAGATAATTTGTGTTGGTTTAAGTCACACGTTTGTGGCAATTTGTTACAACAGCAACAGGGAACTATATAGGTATTTTAACAAAGAAAATGTGTTCCCTTTTTTCCATGCAAGTAGCCTGCAGGTTTCCCTTCCACTCCTACTGGAGGGAGCATCTCAAAGCATGTGCCTCAGACCTGAGAGGGGAGGCCCAGGTCTACCTCGCTTAGGACTCACATTCCCCTGTCACATTCAGCCTAAGTTTGTATGCTGATGTGCTTCCCAATTTGCTCAAACCATTAGTTCCTTGGCGCTCCAAGTTTTTATGGTAGATACTTCCTCACACGTATTGCAGCCCTCAGTGCATTGTGACTTTTTTTTTTGTTCACGATTATAATGCACTTTTTTTCTTTGTAATATGTTTTTTTACACTTTTTTTATTAAAGTTAATAGATCACAAAGAGCGTTACATCAAAAAACATTTTAAAAACATAAAAAACATAAGAGTTTCCCATATATCCCACTCCCCATCCTTGCACCCCAACATTTTTGTAAATTGCATTTTTTTGATTCCATGTCTTCCTCTTTGACTGCCCTAATCTCCTTAAGAGGGGTATCATATTTTTTCCTCATTTCTGTCACTCTGGCACCCAGCTCAGTGCTTGACCTGTGGTGGTATCCAAGCCCCAGGAAAAGAAAAGGGGGGCGGGGAGAAAAGGAAAATGGGAGGGTGGCAAAAACCTACTACATATTTAATGGGTAAACTCCTGCTGCTGAGTGTGTCACATATTCTGCCCAAAGAAAGAAACCTGTCCATACCCTGAGGTGGAAAATGTTTGCCTTTCCGCCCCCTGCCAAACATCCTCAGGCTTATATTTTGTAAGTTCTGCCATGGTCCACTCTGGATTACAAAGTCTTCAAAGTCACAAAATATGATACTTATCATAGTAAAAGAGCAGCCAAACAAGATCTGTGCTCTTCTCTTGTCTAAATGTTGAAACTGATTTCTACCTACAGGATCAGGAAGGAATTAGATGCTGGTTTTAGCCATTTGCCAAATCTCCCCTCTCTGTGGATAACTCTCTAACCATTTCTTTCCAGAGACCTATCTTCATGGGAGATCTGTAACATCACACCAGGCTCACTTAATTAGTACCACTTATTTTGCATCATCTTGCTTTGTTGAGCATCTTTCATAACACCTGTGGCTTCCCTCTCTAACCAGGTACACGATAATATCACTGCCTCAGTCCTGGCAAACATCTCTGGAGGGACCTTCATTGTGCTAGACTCAGGGGACACTATGATATCAAAAAGTTACCGTTTCTTACACGGGGTTGACAGAAAGCAAAAACCAGATTTCATATCTCCTTGTACCCCCACTTGCTCACACAGTACCTAGCACAGAAAACATGATGATATATTTGTTTGTTGATTGGCTTAAGTCTAATTACAGTCATCTCGTTCAAACCCTTGGTTTTATAGTTAAACAAAGTGAGGCAAAGATAAATGAAGTCATATATAAAATTATACAAGTAAGGACAGAATTAAGGTTACAGCCTGCCTTCTGGCTCCTAGCCCAGTGTGCCTTCTAATTGGACCCAAAGGTGACAGCTGAACAAGATTCTAGGGACAGCCCAATTTGACTCGATTTGTACTTGCTATAAATGTCCAGGCTTACTAAGCTGTATACATGTTTGACTCCACTCCCAGGGCCCCAGTTATTGCATCTCCCCTCACTGTCTGCTATCTTCTCAGTCTCATGAAGCCACAAATGCTATTAATGACCTTCAGTGTCACTGGGAAGCAATTTATTTCATTTTTTGAAAAAATAAAAGAAATGTTAATATCACACGATCTATATCTGAAATGCCCCGGAGCAAGTTTCCTATCTGACTTTACTCTCTTATTTTCAGCTTCTTTTTTTCCCATTCCCCATGTCAAGTTGTCAGGATGACTTTGATCTCAGAGACATGCTTCTTCTCCTTTCCTGACACTGACAGAAGCCCAACAGCCAACATGACACAATTCCACAGAAATTCACTTAATTCTTTCAAGTCTAATATCAGTCTGTATGCTCTGTCCACAAGGGCACAGAGGGTCCCTGGCATAGAATATGGGTTCATTCAAAAGAAAAGCCCAAGTGTACCAACTTATTGATAGGTCTGTAAAAACTTAAAGCAGTTGGTCTTCATTGAATAGGGCGGTCCCAGAATTTCTATATTAAGACAACCTCTAGAAACCAACTTTCACATCAGTCCACAAGTATAGAGGAAATGGATTTGTGTGTTATTCAAAATTAGTGACTGCATATCTGTGGACCATAGCTGTGGTCCAATCATTCCCAGTTGATAGAACTGCATTTCAAACAGAGGGGAGAGGATTTCAACTTAGTGAATTCCTTTGGCTACAGGAAAACTGAGCAATTTGCAGGAAAATTGTCTCTTTTCACCTTCAATTTTCATAAACATTACAGTTAATTCTGGGTAATAAAAATGTGAAGTTTAATCAATGACAAACAAGCATTTGGCAGGAAACTGGAAATGGTTTATTGACAAGAAATAAACAAAAGGGCATTATCCTTTTAACAGTCGAACTGGTGTCAATTTTCCTTTGAACCTAAGATTTTACCTGTCCCCTACCCAAACACATCTGCTCCAGAGGAAAAGTGAAGATAGATAAAAGGAGACACAAGTGAATTTAGACAGAGAACCAGACTAACTGGATGATTGCCTTATGAATAATAAACCAGTATTTGTAAATCACCTACTTTTTTGAGAAAATTCACAATTAATTTAAAATGTTTAATAGATGTGAAGAGTTCTGAGTTCTATAGAATAAAAGCAACTGTGTCAAAACATCCTTGAAAACAAACAAGAGAGGGGAAACATTCATCACGTCCTCGCCCTTTCCATCTTCCAAGAAATAGTAATCTCAGGCCCTGGAAGGGGAACCATAATTTTTATCTGAAAACCTCTCAGGGCGGTCCTTTTGTATTTCCCTTTCTTTCTTTGCAGATCACAGCAGCAATTTTCTTTTATCGCCAGCTATTTATAGTTTTCTTTTCTCAAAACCTTGGCCAGAAAGAAACTGGGCAAAAAGCATTTCTTTCAACAGTCACATTATTTTGTAGCACTCTTGAAAACTATTAAATACAATCAAAAGAGGCAAAAAAAAAAAAAATCCCCCAAATTTGTTCAAATCATTTTTCTTTGCCACCTAGTCTGTTCTACCTGAAGATGTTAAAGCCTCACAAATGTTCTCCTTCCCAGGATGGTTAGCGATTCAGGAGGAAATGCCACTAAAATACTCTTTTTCTTATTCAGAAACAAAAAAATAGTTGTAAAACAAGATACTTGCTCTAGGGGAGTTTCCAATATCTCAGTCCTCTTTCTGTCTCAGATTCTTAGTAGCTTAGTGTACTCTGGAGAGATCTGGGTGTTCATGGTTGTGTTTGGGGATCCACAAGACCATTCTCAGTTTTAATGACTGAAGAAGGACTCACAGAACCAGCAGAGCTGTCATACACACAGTTATGGTCTATCATACAGTGAAAAGATAGAGATAAAAGTCAGCAGTGAAATAAGGCACCTAGGGCAGAGTCCAGGAGGGAAAAGGCACAAGCTTCCAGTTGTCCTCTCCCATCAGCATCATACAGCAGGGATGTATGACAAGATGCACCAAGTATCACCAACCAGTGATGATCACATGAACATTGGTATCCAGGGTTTTTATTAGGGGTAAGGCTTCGCTGACCACCCATGTGCCTGCCTTTAGTGACTCAGTCTCCAGCCCCTCTAGAAGTCAAGCTGATATCATGTGGCCCAAGCACCCTACCAGAAATCACATCATTAACATAAACTATTTGGTATGGCCCAAGGCCTCAAGTAAACAGACACTCTTAAGAGGCAGGATGCCCTTAGAAACTGGGCAAGATCCATCAGCCACCAACAAAGCCCTGGTATTTAGTTATTTCTCTTGTGCCCACAGTGGACTGGGTAAAAGCATGATTTGTAGTCAGCCACATGACTCTTAATTCTGACTCTTCCTGCTAGCCTTGTGACCTTAGGAAAACCTTGACTTCTTTCAGCCTCAGGTCCTCATTTATAAAATAGGCATGATTTAAGCACTCAGCAATTAGATAGGTTTTATTACATTTTGACCTATGGAGGCACAGGCAATGTCTACTCCCCATTCTACCCCCTCATCCTGGGCACCAGGAAGAGGACACGTCACAGGTTTCCATTAGTTGATACCATGTGACTGCATTCTGTGACCTGGGCAGAGGTGATTTAAGTCACTTCCAGACCTGGCCATGAAATTCTCTCTTCTTTTACATGTCTTTGTGAAAAGCCTTGAAGCTATGTGTAGGCCTGAGCCACTGTCACCTTGGGTACTGTGACAGTTGGAATTTTGTGAATCCCAGAAGATTATGTTCTTGAACTAATCCATTCCTATATGGGGCCCTTTGATTGCATAAATTCAGTTAAGAGGAATTTGATTAGATCACTTGATTAGGTAGTTTTGGGCCTTTTGACTATACGACGTCAGTGAGGTATGACCCCGTTTGGGTCTCCACCCTCTTGCTGGGTCTTACATAAACTGAAAGCATACAGGGAAAGGGAGTTCTGCCATTTGACCCTGCCATGTAAGAGAGAGGACTCCAGGTTTGCCTTCAGCTGTAGAGGCACAAAGAAGCCCCAAGAGGCTCAAGGAGACAAGGCCCAGGGAGATGTGCCTGATTGCCCACAGCTGAGTGCCAGGAGACAGTGAACTTGGAGGGGAAGGCAGGGACTTTGGCAGAGATCACTGCCATCTTGCCTTGCCACACAGCAGGATTCTAGGATCACCAGTAGCTGACTTTGATGAAAAAGAATCTCGATGGTGCCTTGATTTGGACATTTCACAGCCTGGGAACTGTGTGCTTTCATCCCAAATAAATTCCCTTTATGAAAGCCTACCCATTTCTGGCAATCTTGCCTTGGCAACCCTGTGACAAACTAAGACAGGTTTCTATGAAGAACAGGGTCCTGTTGCACTAGATATAGTGATGCAGAAAGAGAGGGGATGAAAAGGTAGGAGAACCTCAGACTATAGTGCAGCTCTGTAAGGTCTCAGCCAGGAGACATGGATCCCTGCAGCAAAGATCAGCCCTTGGGGCAGTCCCGCACTGGGCAGAACTGTCCTGGCTCTAGCTCCCTCTCGGTGCTCAGCTGCTAGCAGGGAGCAGCCTGGGCTGAGCATTGCCTCAGCATTGACACTGCAGCAGAGCTTCAAGGTGCAGACTCTGAAGGCCATCAGCTACCTACTCTCCTTGCCTCAAGATTCCTTGCAAAGGAAGATCTGAACGGTGCACTTCCAAGGCTGCCACAACCCCCCAACAAATAATATCTATGCTTTTGCCACCCTGTATCTCTCCTTTCTTATGTGGCATTAATCAAGGGTGTCTGCCTTAGTAGAAAGTGAGCTCCTTGAGGGCATCACCAATGGCCTCAGTATCGGCTTGGCACATTGTAAGAACTTAATAAATACCAATTGATGAAGCAGGTGGCTCAGCAACAGAATGTGAGTGCTTGGGGGGGGCGGTTGGAGGAGTCACTGTAGGGATGGGGGAGAAGTACCTTGCAAAGAATGTGGCTTTTTTAAATCATTTTTTTAAGTAGCTTTAGATTACATAAATGTCACCAAAAAAATACGAGGGATTCTCATATACCCCATTCCATCCCCCTCCCATAATTTTCCACATCAACAACGTCCCTCATTAGTGTGGTACATTTGTTATAACTGATGGACATACACTGAAGCACTGCTGCTAGCCATGGATCGCAGTTTACATTAGAGTTGACACTCTGCCCCCACACAATCTTGCAGTGACAGATGCAGGCCATTGTGTATTTTGTCATAACCTACAAAATTGTGCGGGAACAAACGTGGCTTTTGAGTTCTCGGTCCAAACCTCCAACCCTGCATATATAACTCCCTTAACCTCTCTGGCAATCACATGTAAGTTCTGGAAGTTCAGGATCATCGTTTATGCTCTGACTCCAGTGTTCAGCACCCAGTTCTGGGAGTAGGGCTGGCATTTAAGTTATGTTGTGGTAAAGGTCACAGGCTCTGGAGTCAGACTGCATGGATTAGAACCCTAGCTCTGACATTTACTCTGCAACCTTGGGCAAGTTACTTAAGCTTCTTCTCTTTTGGCTTCCTCATCTGTAAAATGGTTATACATGGGTTATACATGAGGTTGTTCTGAAGATTGGAATGAAATAACCCATGTAAGCACTTAAAACAGGGTCTGGTATATTGCATGCACCAAATATTAGCTATTATTATAATCCTTGTTATTTATTGAATGAATGAATCTTTCAGACCTTTAGTTTTCTCATCTGTAAAAGGGGACTACATATCTATTCCATAATTTGTTTTGAATATTAAATGAGATAATGTAAGTAAAATGCTTAACTCAATACCTGGCATAAAATATTCCCAAGCCCATTTATCCCAAAGTTAACTCAGGCATCATCCTGTGTCTAATTCTTCCCCTCAAGGTTCTTGTTCAGTGTTGCCAGAGCCCTTCCCAGGCTTCTCTGCAGTGCAGTCCTTGGGAAGGCCTCACTTCTGAGCCAAAATGCCTGAGGCTTGAGATTAGAGCCTCATCCCCATCAGTCTGTTTGCCAGCCAGACTGAGCCCCGCCTAGCCAGCAGAATTCTCCTCCCTCTCTGCCCTCATCTAGAGGCACTGCTATTGCTAATTCATTTTCCCAAAGGAAAAAAAAAACAAAACTCCACAAACACATCTTTCTCCTTGGCTCGGATCCCTCAGTTGCTCTTCAGTTTCCACCCTTTCTGGATTCCTCCCTCGAGCCACTTTCTGTAACGCATTCTCCTTTGGGTCCTAGCAAACAGGGGAAGCCTTTTTGAAGCATCTTCTATGAAGAATGTTATGTAAACTAATGTTGCATTCTTTCTATACTACTCCAAATCTCTTACCTCAGGACATTATTCTAGAAGTTTAGAAGTACCAAAGTCAATGAGGAACACAGAAATTTAAAAATCCAGTCATTTGTTTTCCATTACGGTGGTTGCAAACCCTGCCAATGTAGTGCTTCCATTATAGACCAGTGTATGTGTAATGCCTCAGAGAACATCTGCAGGAAAGGGCAAGTCAGTGACTCCAAGGGCGGCTGGGGATTCAGTCTTCAACCCTGCCTCTAAGGAAAGAAACCTCTTAACCCACCCTATGATGACTATATTCTGCAAAGGAAACACCAGAACACACAGTCTTCCAGGTACAAATGTATCCCAGTGGACAAGAGGACAGAACCTTTGGAGTTTTGGATATGGTATAGACATGTCACTCACATGACAGCCTGCACAGTTGGAAAAGGTGCAATGAGAGCTGGGCAAGGGGTCTGAAAAACATGTAATAGTTTCTTCTTATCTTTCCTTCTTTTATTCATTAGTTACCTGATGGATTTTCTGAGGCATCTTTCTTTGAATTTTGAAGAGGAGAGAGGCAGGTGTTTCTCTTCTCCAAGTCTAACTGGGAGATGAACGGTGGAAAGAGAGAGATGAACCTGCAAATGATCAAGGAAAAGCAAAACTTATAAATGGGCACTGCCTATATACAGGTGGATGCTAGGGTTAGGAGAGTGGGAGAAATCCATTAGCTACTTGTTAAGTGTCTAAAGCTGGAAAAGAGAGAAGAACCAAAGTCTTCAAGATGAAACTACCCCTCTCAAGAACTTAGGGAATTTTTTTAAAAAATAGAAATATGATATGTGGTTTTTAAAAAAGCAATATGAATAGTCCATAAATTATTCCTTTTCTTAAGGTATATTGTGTTGGATTTCTTTCCTTGGCAACTAAAAGAATAATATATCATGAGTTCTTAACTTTCAGTTTCATTATCTATTAATTAGAGAGAATAATAATAATATCCTCCCAACATTTTTACGAGCAATAAATGAGACCTTCCACAGCCAAATGAGTGTAGTGTACATTTGTCATCTCCATTTCTTCATCTACCAGTCACTCAACAATTAATGCCAAACAAGTCACTACTTGCTTTTCTTCACAGATAGAACACTCTCTAAGTAGATTAATAACCTCCAACGGCTATTATCCACCCTCATTTTACTTGTCTTCTCAGCAGCATCAACAAGATTGTAATCTAAAACTGGACTATTTTATATTTCCCACAAGTTCAAAGACTACATAGGCACCAATGAAAACCAACGTTACAGCACCCTTCCTGGCCATCCAGACCTCTCCCCTAAGCTCAGACCTATTTATCCCTCTACCCGGCTATGTCCAAGGCACCTCTTTCTCAATGTGTCCTACACCAAATTCTTCACATTACTGCCCATCACCCAACCTCATCCTCTTTCTGCCCTGAATACAGCTGCATAAGATACAAAACTTCCCTTTCCCCTCTATAGATACAGATGTATGTATATACATATTGATTTAATTAACATTGATTTCCTCTCTTAGGTCTTTGAATGCATGGACTATGGGTTTTATGCAAAAGTCTTGCTGATGTAGCCCAATTCCAGGCACAAAGCAGATTTTCATTATTCATTGAAAAAATATGCTTAAAATTTATGAAACGGACCTCTCCCTAAAGAGTGAGAAATCAAGTCTTCTGTGCTTTTTTCCTGTGTTACCCAACCAAATCCCTAACCCAACTGTGGATCCTCAGTCTTTGAAGCTTAACTGTTTATTCCCATTTGTCTGTAAGCTATAGTATGTCTCAGTAAACCTGGCAAAAAATTCTGCTTCTAGCTACACTGTGATTACCCCTTCCTGCTTGAGACGCAGGTCCTGAACTAGACTTTTACTCAAGAGAGAGAAAGAAATTCTTGGTTTGACATGAGACAATCGTTTTGCTTCAAAACAAAATGAAGAAGGAAAGCAAACACTGAAGATAACTTTTTGCCCCAGCACCTGATACCCAAATGTGGTTCAGGGTTTTCCTACCTACAGGCCTCCCACGCTCAGAACCCTACTGTGCTTTTGATAATTACTGACTGCAAAATAAGTCTGGCAGAAGGGTGGTCCTACTCCTTCAGGTGGTCTCACAGCCCCTTATAGGCACTGCTTCTCTCCTTCCACTGTGGTAAGCCATTGCCCCATACAAGCATTGTTCATCTCTGCAAACCCCCAGTCTCCACAGTGGGCCACTGAATATTATTTCAGGTGGCCTGAGCGTCACACAGGAGCTCCTACTTTTCATTAATGACATGGAAGAAGCAGATGCTGAAACTACCAACGCCTCAGGTTCACTAAACTTAGATGATCTGGCCTCAAAAAGCTCACAGATGTTGATGCCCAAAGACAACAGTTTTCTCTCACATGTGTAACCGTTTCAGAGCTTTATTTTAACAATGTACACTCATGCCTTACTGTACTCTTTTTCCTTTATCTGGTAAATGAAATATATAATTCTTTGGTAAATTTAACTTCATACAAGAGAGCTCATGCTTTCTGGCAAGGAGTGCTGGATTTGGATCCCAAGACCTAAATTCCAGGACTGATTCTAACAATTAAGTTTCTGGGCTAAATGGACAAGTCCCTCAATAGCTTTGAGTTTAATTAATCCCAACCTCTAACACAGAAATGAGACTTTTTCCACTCCATCTCCTGCGTTTATAGTAAGGATCAATGAGAGAACAGCTAAAAATTACATTGGAAAAAAGACGACGTAAATCCAAGTTTCATCGTCTTCGTCGTGGTCATCATCACCGTCGTTGGCTCTCCATTTAGTGCCTTAAATGCTTTTCATGTTGTGCTGCTGCCACCTAATGGCAAGAGCTGAATGAACAGGAGGCAGCTTGTCTTAAAGTCGTAGTGTCTGGTTTTCCATTTGTTTAAATCTGTGAAGTCAGAAAATGTTCAGGTTCAAAACAAAAAAGAAGCAAACCGAAATGATTGCACTTTTTATACTTTTGTTATACTTGGCAAGTGGAATTCGGCCCAAACCTTGAATAAATGGGGCAGAAATGAACCCCAGGTCTAGATTAAGGGAAAGCCCACCAGGTGGTCTTGCCCATATTTTCATTAGTCTAAATGTCTTTTGCATGTAACAAACCATGCTCCTATTAGGTTCCAGACATAAAATGAAAACATTTAGGGCAAACTGTGGACTGATTGTCAGAACTGGGATAGTATGTCATCCTGAAGCTCTTGAGGCAGAAAACAGCATCTATTGGTATAAGAAGTGATTAGAAGGAACTGGTTGTAGACAGTCTGGGAGAACATCTTTCCAAGAAGTTGCCAACACTCAAGGGGCAATTATTTCTCCTCCCAGACTTTATGAAGAGACTAATGTTCTTACTCTTCTTTGGTCTCCTTCTCAAAACATTCTAGTTAGATGTTCCATAGGGTAATAAAAACTAATAACTATTTGCACTTTTTATTTCCATAGCAACTTTCTTATGGAGGTATTCCAGAATCCTTTAAAAAAAAAACAAAACAGGGAACACTGACTGAGCTACATCCAGGAAATGAAGTGATGGCTTTATTTCAGCCCCTTAAGCAGAAACCTGCCTGTTTCAATATGAGTATCTGTCTGCAAAAAGTCACTGGAGCTCCAAGTGCAAGGACAACGTGCCACCGCACACTTGGATGGAAATAAATCTTCAGAGAGCTAAGGGAGACTGCTTAACTCAGACTTTGCTCCAAAAGGGAGGAAAGTCCAATCCAGCAGAGTGAAAGAATCCCTCTATCACAATATAACTTGGTACTTTATGACAATGGCAAAAGATTTCAGAGAATGACTGGATTTATTACCCTTTAGAATAAGAAGTAGGTATATTTTACTGTACATTAAACTAAGCATAAATTTTCAATATAATAGAAAGTATTTCGATATGATAGTGAAAAATGAAAACCCATACTAACAGAGGACAGAAATACAAATTGTTAAATTGGAAGAACCTATTTGAACTCATAATTTTAGACAAGAAATATATTTTCCAGCTCTGTTAATAACCCAAAAGCAGCAGTGTCACCTTTTCCCAACACTCAGATAAAATTCTGGTCTACAGAACAAATTGTCAGCACCCAAGACCCCACCATCTTATATGTGGCATACCTACTTCAAGCCTAGAAAGGTAACCCCGGAAAGGAATAAAAGTAAAAATAAGGGTAAGAATAAGAATAGAAATAAGAATGAAACAGCAGAAGGACAAAGTACAAGAAAAAACAAGCATTTTAAAGTGCAACTAAAAGAGACTGTCTACTGCATTGGGCAGCGCAAATTCAGCACCATGGAAGATATTGTAGAACATTACAAAAAGGCACCAATTTTTACAAGTGAACAAGGAGAAAAATTATATCTTTCCATAATGAAAATGGAAATGGAACTGAGATTAGGAATAGGAATTAGAATAAAAATAGCAATAAGAATAGGGACATGAAAAACCACATTCAAATTCATGCTGTTGGCATTATGGTAATAAAGTTCATTGTAAGTATAATCATTTGTTAATCATTGAAATATTTCACAAGTTCCTGCCTGCATGCTAATGGATTTAAAGCATTTTTGTAAACTTTCGGAGATTTGTGTTTTTAATTAAATCATCAGAAGAGTTTTATCAAATAAGTTGGCAGTCAGTGTTTAAGTATTTGGGGAAATTTGTTTTAAATCCATAAATTTTTATTTATCAGGATCTAAGTCAAATGTGAATATTTAGAGGAACGTTTGTTGTTTAATGCTGAAAAAGATCATTGATAAGTTCATAATATCAATAATTTGGACATTAACAAACCTCTAAGAGATTTTTTAAAAGGCATTTTTACATATCAGATCTTCTCAAGTAATAAGATCATTCAACAAACAGTTATACATTATCCCTAATATGCAGTGGATTTTGCAAATGCTCACCTCCTCTTCTCAGTGAGGCTGGCAGGAACCTAACTAAGCCTATATCTCTGAGCAAATGGTCTCCAGTTTCTACAACCCTCTCCTAAGAGTCCTTGTCCTATATGAGGCGATGTTCCTTTCTCATTTCCAGGACCTTATTTTTGTAAAGTGTCCATAGATTTGTATCTATGTGTTTAACTAGGCAGTATTTTACTTTCTCTATTCTAATTTAAATTTCAGTGTTTTCTGTATGTGGACTTCATGGGAAAGATATAACAATTCTTATCCCAATTACCACTATGGCACAAATTGGGGTTTATACTTGGAAGGACTCTTTCAATTGCTTACTAGAAGTCTCTGCTCAATCTACTTTAAACAAAGAAACAAAACAAAACAAAAAAAACACTGCCTCAGGGCCCTGCACAGGCAAGGGTGGCTGGGATAACCAGGTCAGGCCCTAGAGTACCGTGGATCCCTTTGTCACTTCTCTCTACACACTGGCTTTATTTTCCCTTAGTGTAAACGGATTTTCTCCACACTGTAAAAAACATGGCTAGTTGGATCACTGGACTCATTTTCTACAAGTTCCATGACTCAAATACAGGGGTATTTTTCTCCCCCAGCTTCCGTTTGAAAACTCCCATGGAAGTACTATGATTGCTGAAACCTGGACCACGTCCAGCCAGCCTATAGCTCAGGAAAGTGAGGGACTATGATTGGATCTCTTTGGCTCATCGTTTATTCCTGTCATCTAACAGTTGGGATCTATTTCCAAAAAGAATGGAGGAGTTTCGAGTATGGCCACTGATGAAATTGTCATGATCCAGGAAATTGTCATGATCTTACCCAACTTGTATCCAATAGAGGGTGTTCTGAAACCAGGGAGTACCTGCACGACATTGTTAAAACCCCAACACTGATAGCATCCTCTAACCATTTAAATGCTCAGCAGCTACAGTCCCACAAAAAGTTTCTGATGGAAAACTAATAGCAATGCAAATAATAAAATACATGATTTGAGTTGATTATAATAAACACAGCAATATACTTTTAAATGTACTTATATGGCTCATCTCGAATGCTTGTTTTGGTAAATGAACACATTTCTATTTATGAGCTACAATTTGTCTAGCCAAGGCAGTCTTGAAAGTGTCTAAAAGAGTAAGAGGGTTGGAACAAATATTCTGAGCGTCTGACACTGCCAAGGCCTATAGATTAATTGTCATGAATTGGATTAGGTCCTTTAGTCGAATCTGTTTCTCCTCTGTCATAGTAAAACCTGAAATTAGCCTTAAATGTAATCAGAAAGAGATAAAACTTAAGTTGCAGTAAGTCTTCAGGCTCCTTTTTTGGACTGAGACTGAGAGAGACAATTAAAAGAAAACATAAATATACTGGATGCACATTAAAATTCCCAGTGAATGGTGAGGAGCCCCAAAAGCCCCAGTGATGGGACTATAAAGACTTAGTCAGACATTGATTGGAAACTAAATGGATGGTTGCAATCATTTTTGCATAAGAGAGATGCAAGCCTTGGTGGAACCAAAACAAAAACTATGTTTTTCATAGGAAAATGGTGTGACTAGTCCCCTTCAGTAAATTGAGAGCGTTGATGTGTGCTCCTTGTCCTCTGAGTTGGTTCTCCAACACCATGAATAAATTCCCACTGAAACTTCTATATTTTTCCTAGTCTCTGCTTTTGATCAAGGTCACACATTTTTTAAAAGGATGGCTAGGATCCCTGAATGCCTTGTCATTGTACACCTAATTCAGGGTGCTAGAAGAAAAATATCACTTATAAAAGCTAGCACTTACATCTAGAAGTCTATGCTTAAAGCCCATAAACCTTAAAAGCCAAACACTCAGCCTCACAAAGCTCCAAATGCCTACCTAACTTATCCTTGCCAACTCCATCATTTTTCCACTGGGAAGTCATAAGAAAGCAGGCAATAAAAGATGTATTTCTGTGCAAACCTACTGAGGGTTGCCATTTGGTGACTAGCTCAGACCCATGTAAGGAATTTCTTGAAAGTCCAGGAGCAAGAACTCAGTTATATAAAGACCACATAGCAGACAAGTTAAGGATATTTAAAGCCAGGTTTCTGAAACTTAGATTTAGAGGTAGAAAGTAAGAATCTCCCATCCTCTTAGCCTCTTGCCTCAATTTAGGAGCTTATGATGATGGATGTGCAAGGCAGTGGGTAGTTGATGCCAATGCCATCAACAGCAGCAAAATGCAAACCTCTCACAACAGAAATTTTTCTGTTTGAAATCTCTGCCTTGCATCTTCCCATCATTATTCATTCCCTAATATCTCTTGAGCATGCTCCGTTGCAACCATTGTTCTAGTCATTGATAATAATGCTCTGAACAAAAACAAATATGGTCCCTATCCTCATGGAGCTTACATCTTAGTGGGGGAGTCATAAAATAAACCTAAACCAACAAATTATAAAATTGCCAATGACAACCACTATGAAGTAAATAAAACTGTGTAAAAGAATGGGGATGTGGCACGATGAGGCTACTTTAGACTGGATAGTGACGGAAAATTTCTGCAGTGGGTGACATTTGAGCTGATGAGAAAGACCTAGTAATGTAAGGACATGGAAGAGGAGCTTTGTGGGCTGAAAAAATGTGGCAAATACAAAGACACTAAGAAGCAAAGGGCTGTGGGTGGTTGGAGCATAATGGGGGAACAGTGAGTATAGAGTGGAATAGATTAGTGGGAGAAAAGAGCAGTGGGCAAAAAAAGAGAACATGTAGAGCCCCGATGAATCTACCCCATTACCACCTACATCCTTCTATTATTACACATATAACAATACATTATAAAAGTTAATTTACTCTTCTCTTTCTTCAAGTAATCCATGAGTTCTTTAAGTATACTATATCTTATTCATGGTAATCATTATAGCTCCAGTTTATTGAGCTATACGGGACACTAAGCTAGTTACTTTGTATATATTATCTCCAGTCTTCACAAGAACCCTGCAAGGTAAGTATTATTAGCATAATTTCACAGATGGGAAAACCAGTTAAATGATTTACCCAAGAGTAAACATCTAGCTTTTGGCAAAGGTGGTATTTGAGTCTATGCCTTGTCTGACTCTGAAAGCCTAACTTTGTTGTGCTTATTCGACTTTGTCGTCCCAACTTCTAGCGCAACACCAGGCATGTTAAGTAGACTCAGAGGTTTAATAAGTGTTCACAGCATTGAATTGAAATGAACTGAATGAATGCCCACACAAACAGAGACAAGTGATGAGGTTACCAATTTGGGGAGTCTTTACAGGACTATATGTAGTGCCGATGGCAGCCTTCTGTCTCAGGATGAATTCAAAACATGGCAGAAACTGACAGGGAGGAGACTGTGCTTAATAAAACTAAATGAAAGCTGTGGGGTTTCCTGAGAGCTAATGTATGACACACTGACACAGCTGCATATCATGTTCTGGAAAAATTAATGGGATTTTAAAGAGAGAGGCTGCTCAATGTGCTTGCAAAATGGAGATACAGAAGAATGCGCCTCGATGAGGAGAAAAGAGCAGCAAGAGAGGAGGATGGCACTGCCGTAATTGCCTGTAATTTTTCCCCCCTCCTCCTTCTGACTTTAATTAGGACACTTGCAAGACATACAAATTTATAAGAGTGACAGAGCTAATTGAAGAAAACCACATGTCTCATCAACAACCAAATCAGGAATAATAATCGAAGCAGCAGAAGCAAAATTGGAAGCCACGGAGCTGTCAAAAACAGGAGGAACTCAAATACAATGAGGCATGTAATTTAGAAAAGGCAGGCAAGCTATATGGAAGCATTAAAAATGGGACATGAAATAGAACAGTTAACTTGACTCAAACTGAAACTTTCACTCCCACAATCTGGTCACAATTAAATCTGGTCAAAATTCATCTAATCCTTTTAGCTTATGTCCTGGGGGTGCCTGCATTATTCCATATTGTTGCCTAGAATAATCCGTGTAAGTGAAAAGTCGCCTGCTCACTCAGTGAGCTCTTCATTACTTCACATTGCTCTCCTGTCACCACATTGGTCAGTTCTGTCCTAAGTGGAGATGGCAAGTGACAGCCCCTTATCCTTAATTTTTTTATATTGCTTACATTCAGAGATCATTATTAACCAATATCCCTCAGTCCTCTACTTGCAAATGCAGAATAAAAGATGAACTAGCAGTTCTAATTATGGAAGAATTCATCTTGCTCTTCCAGCTTCTTCACTGACTAGAAGTATGTTGCTTGCCTCAGCATCCACTCTCCCTTCTCTTAACATCCCTGCCCAACTCTTAGTCCACATTGTCAGGGCAGGGCTACCTTCCCAGTCCTAATCCAGCTTATCAGCCATGTAGTTTGGTTCCAGGGTGGGCAAGGGAACCAAGCTGGCCATTCAGAACCTCAATATATTCCTAGGAGGTCTAACTGGGACCAAGATGCTTGATCTTTTTCATGATGTGTTAGGAATTGTTTGAACACTCTTGCCACCCAAGGAAGAAGGAGAATTAATTTACGAATTCTCCAGAAAATAAGGAGGGAAAAAAAGTCATCCTTGTCACATTGCATAACTCTTAAGCCAGCCATTCCAGCTGTCTGATCTATTCCTGAACTTTCCATTTCTATAAATCTAATAAATTTCCCTTTTTATTTTTTTGCTTAAGCCAAGTAGATTCGGATTTTGCACTAAATGCAAACAAGAGTTCTAACCACAATTTGTTAATGTAATAGTAACCATAACAGTAAAAGAGGAACAATAATAATGGCTGGTACTATAGAGTGCCCTTTATGTGCCAGGCACAAGGTCCTCTTATTCATTTCAACATACCCAGTATGTATTTCCACTTTACCAACATGGAAAATGAAATTAGAGTGTTTGTGAAACTTGTCCCATGGTAATCAAAATGGAATTAGAACCTACGATTTTCTTTGGCTGCCCATGGTTTTGAAAGCTATGACAAAGTCAATAATAGAAAAGAGTAGGTCACAATCTCCATCATAAACTTTTTATATTGATCACGTAATAAATAGAGGAAAGTAGCATACTGTCTTTTTGTCGATACCTCTAAATGACCCTGATAAGTTCCTATAAGCTTTTTTATCATTTCTGTTTCTTCCCACGTCATATCACAAACTTGCAGGTGTTTTCTTTAAGCACAACTCCACAACAGAAGCACACTGCAGAAACTGAAATGCTTGCCTCTATTCAGGTTTTCAACAACCCAAGCAACTAGGTATGAAGATATGTCATAGCCCCAAAGACAGCCACAGAAATTCAAAAACTATGCAATAGGAGAATTGACTTTCACAGTGTATAAAAGTTACCTGAAACTAACCATACAAAGTTTTAGCAGAATGTTATTTTCTGGGCCAGGAATCATAACCAGGGCTAAGTTTCGTTAATAGGGTCAGAAGTTACCAAGTAGTCCCTAAATTTCCTTTAATGATATATGGTAAAAATCTAAAAATTTGTACTTATGCTTACTTCCAAATATATATCACTTTCTTTTCATTTTATTCAGCTCCATCAGCTCTTGCCAACTCTATTCTGCTGCTCTTCAAATTTGGGGAGGCACCATGGAGGTAAAAAACATGAGATAGAAAAGTGAGCATGGAATCTTATTCTCCTCTTTGCAGTTCTGACGAAAATACTCAACTTAATATGGAAATAATAGAAAACCTACAACTATAAAACAATGTAGTTTAAATATATTATTTTAAGTGAATCACAAGATTTACTCTCATTAAGAATTCAAAGAAAATCTTAAGTTTCAGGCATAAAGAAATAAATCCCAAAAGCTTTCAATCCAGGAGTGAAATGTTGACCACAAAGGAATCAAAGTCAAACTGGCCTCAGACCTCTCCTCCACAATATTAAATGCCAGAAACAGAGACAGATTGGCCATGAAGTTAATAGAGTTGAACCATAAAGGCCTCATGCTTGCACAGTCCTTTCTAAATGAATATTAAATTCCATAACTAATTTTATGTTGCTGATTTTATATTCTTCTCTTCAAAGAGGTCTTCCCAAATTGTGTAAGCTTCAGCCACTGGAGAACCTGGATCTACCTCTGCTCAGAAAACAACAGGGCAATGTCTATAAAGTTTTAAGAGAAAAAGAATGGTACCCAAGAATTAAAACCACAACAAACTGTGATTCAAGGGTGACAATAGAGGAAAGGAAAAAGGAAGAACATTTTTAAATCCGTAATACCTCATACGAATAAGACCTATAACCACAATTGTATTACAAGAGAGGGATCCATGTAAGATATTTGCCAAAAATAAAGGTTTCAAAAATGAGTAAATTTTCATTAAGAAAGCAGGAAGGGGGGCAGTGCTGATGATTGGCATTGAAATCACCAAAGTGTGGAATTAAGTCTAAAAATTGTTTTAAATATGTCTCCAAATATAAGGCAAATATCCTCAATACTGAAAAGGATACATAATATTCTAACTTAATTATAAGAAAACTGGGAAATTTTTGCCACAGGTTGAAATAAAGAGTTTTCAGATTCATCTCTTAACTTCGGTGACCTCAAGGTGACTTCTCGCTACCCTTCTTTCCCTACTTCAATTCAACCACAATCCACCCCTCATAAAAAAAATACCAGCTAAGGGATCATTGAGGCAGTCAAGGAGGGTGGGTGTGAGGCCTTGGGGTCTGCTAGGGTTCCCGAGGAGAGCACGGGTAGAAAATATGGCTCCTGTCTGAGGATAAAGGGATCTTGGGCTCCAAAGACCTGGAGCATATTTCCAGATCTCATGTTCCCTGAAAGAATTTAAAGTGCAGAAAGCCATAGAATCCAATGAAGAAAGGGGATGCCTGCTCTGTGTGTGGTCTTGAAAGAACTTGCAGGCTTCCCTGCTTATGAAGAGCAGTAGAGACCTTACCCAGGGAAACTGGGTTTCTCTTTCACTCTGAGGCTTGAAACCATTGCAATTAAAGAAAGCAGAATGCAGAGAAGTCTCCTCCTGGTGTTCACAAGAGGACTGGCAACTTGTCACTCACTACATCCTAGGCACATAGGGCAAGGGCATAGATTAAAGGGGCAGGAGCTGCTGTGCCAACCATCACTCATGGGCTTGCCACTTCTCGAAGTACTCATTAGAGTCGCCCAAGCACTAAGTATAAGTAGAGCATAGACAAACGAAATTAACAATGTACTCAAGTGAACTCAGCAATCCAAGGCAAAGAAAACAAAAACGATCCCAATCATGTGCTTTCAAGAAAAATAAGGTTTCTGGAGTATATAGTGAAATTTTTTAACAAAAATTCAATGAAATAGCATTAAAGTAAATCAGTTTTAACACAA